>NC_081342.1:32634523-32651147 GCF_029784015.1 Lycium ferocissimum | reverse complement strand
AAATTTTTCTAAGTGTCAAAAGTCGTGATATACACTCGATATACATCAAATATACATTCAATGGAGAGCAAAACCTTATTGGAATACCCTCTAAATATACTTGATGTACATCCCACTTAATCATTTCAATTCCCAGAAATCAAAACTAGAATAGGACCCCCAGAATTTCATTTTTTAACCCAAATTTTGGACTTTTAATGGGTTTTAAAGGCATTTGGGGGGGGGGGGGGGGGGTCTCGAAAGTCAACAAGACTAATCGTGGTCCACAACACTCAAAGAAGCTACTATAGTTCATTTGGATTCAGTCTAAGGTCTCAGCACTGATCCCAGGATGTAAACAGAGGTCTAGGGATGTGTCAAGTTATAAACCAAGTAGGGTAAAGTATCAGGGAGTTGCAAGTATAACAGAAGCCACAACAGTAGGAACATAGAAACCATAGAGGATTTATGATGATAGGGGGCAAACAACAACAATGCAGAGAAAGGATAGAGGAAGATCATGTCACACCAAGTCAAAGAAGCAAACAAGAAAAGGCATAGATCCTATATTGGTTCCCAGAAGTGAAGCCAACAAATTCACACAAAATCTAGGCTACTTGAACTCTTCTAGGATCAAAATAGACTACAAATCTCACAGTTTTCATGTTTTAACTTATTTTCCCCCTAGACAGTCTCAAATTCATTACACAGGTTTAGGACAGATCATTTTTTATCTTTCTATGCCTAGCAAAGTTCAAGAATGACAACACAAGGCAAACAGGCAAACAAACAAGTGACTAGGTCAGTCTTAATCTAAGCATGTAATGTTAAATGATTTCTAGGAATTCATCTTCTAGATCATTCTTAAGTTAACTAATGGCAAAAATCTTTTTTTGTTTAGTTTCATTCATGTCAAAATAAAGGGTCACAGAATCAAGTAGCAAATCTAGGTGGCTTCTCCTAAACCAGTGTTAACTTTAAGCAGGTCTGGGCCATATCATAGATTCGTGCTATTTTTTCAGGCTCCAAAGTTCTAGTTTTAATCCCCTCTTATGTTACAAAGGTCACAAATAATCACTTAAGATCACTTTAGCACCTATCCAGTCTTATAGGAAACATTGCAGAGCTTTAACATGACAGTTTTAACTTAGTTTCAATCCCAGAATTAAACAGATAGGTCCAAACACCAATGCAGGATCAAGTAGGATTTTTGTTGAACACACAGAGTAATCAAGACAGGAATCAACAACAAAGTTTTGAGCCATTCTAGACTAGTTGTAACCTTAAGAATGGACATGAAATCAACCATGGAGGCGGAACCCTAGAGGTTCCTTCAATATCGCCTGAAGAAGAGAAGTAAAGGTCGGGCCCGTCAAAATGAGAATGGGGGGTGAAAGTTTGTATTTTACAAACTTTCATCCCCTTTTTTTCTTAAAACAAATCCCCCTCAAACTTTTTAAAAGTTAATTTTAAAACCCCACTCTTAATTTAGATCAATTAATAACTAACTAATATAAACAATGTATAACCAACTAAATAGTAATTTTAGGCTAATTAAAAATTTAAAAACTCGTAAATTTAGAAAATTAGCTTCGAAACGAGTCTAATATTGATATAGTTCCGGAGAATATTTAAAAGTGTGAAAAACACGGTCAAAATGAGCAGTAATTCATACGTCATCTTGATTAACAATTTTTCTGAGTTAGATGGAGCGGGTTGTGTATCTTTTTTTTTTAAAACCAAATTTGTAAAAGTAAATAACTCGTAATTTCTTGTAATTGTTAATTTTATGAAAATAATAATTAAACGTCAGTTTTTGCAATTTTTTCGGGGTTTTTAAATTTTTAATTTTTTTAAAGGCATCCTTACTCCGTCTTGGACTCGGGAAATATGAAAATTAAAATATGCGTTCTACACGGTGAAAATTAGGTGTCAACACTCATTTTTCACTTTTGAGTTTGCCAATATCCAACCCTTCCCTCGCCTATGCTGCTGAGACAAGCATCTCTACTACAAATCCTACCATCGACTTAACCATGTCAAACCCTCCATATGTCGGCACTTCCTACCAACTACTCGATGCTAGCCATCCTTTAAATATTGCTCCCTCATACCAAACTCCACAACCGAATTACATTAATCCTATCACTTACCCAATGCCAACCTACACCAACCCTGCCACTCATCAAAACCAAGCTATCTATACAAATTTCCCCACTTCTCAAAACACCAACACTTTCCGAAATCGCCTTGCACACCCTGAACTAGGCCACTACAAGGAGATGGAAAAGTCCTGGAGAGCCAAACAAAATAGGCGCTACAAAGAGATGGAACACAAAGTGGCCGAGATGCTTGAACAATCCGCAAGCCACTCATAAGGCGACTGGTCTAAGATACGATGATCTCTGCATGCATCCAGACTTGGATTTGCCCAAAGGTTTCAAGGTGCCCAAATTTGAAATGTTCAACGGAACTGGAAACCTTAAGGCCCACTTGCGATCTTATTGTGATCAACTGATCGGGGTAAAGAAGAACCAAGCTCTGATCATGAGGCTATTCAGTCAAAGCGGTGCGGGAAGCCTTGGAATGGTTCACCATGTAAGATTTGCGCCAATGGATCACGTGGGAAGACATGGCTGAATCATTCATAAAAAGGTTTCAGTTCAACATAGACACAGTCCCCAATCGACATTACCTCGAAATGATAAAACAGAAACCCATGGAGAATTCCCGTGAATATACTGTCCGATGGAGAGTAGAAGCTGCACCGGTGCAACCTCCGATGAGCGAAGACGAGTTAACTACCGCTTTCATCGGGTCCAAAATTCTGAGTACTCTGACAGGATGTTGTGCATGATCGGCCAAAAATTATTTAAAATCGTCAAGATGGGAGAAGCTTTGGAAGGCCGTTTCAAAACCAAGAAAATCATAAACCGTCTTTGCATTACGAGTTGCTAGCACTATGGAAGTATTGAAGGAAAAAGGACGAAGGGGTATCCGCCATACTTACACCAGCTGTCGAATCCCAGACCCAGATTTATGAAAGGTTGCAACTAACGGGTATACTCCACCCAATCAAAGAAAAGCCGATTAATCGTTTGAACAAATGGTATAAGGCTGATCAACGATATGCTTATCATTCGAGAATGGTGGGACACGATAAGGAGAGGTGTATTAACCTTAAACGCAAGATCCAAGAATTAATCGACAATAAGGTGATTTCCCCAAACTGATGGCATGGCGTTACACAAGGCTACCAACTCAGACGTCATAGAAAATGTCACATTTGAAGTGGTTTCTTTTCTTCTCTTGTAATCGCACCCTTTTGCTTGTAATCAAACTACATTTGATCTATCTCTTACGATAGGGATATGTAGAAAACCCATATCGGGTTTGGTCTTGAACTTTGAATTATAAATCCAAATGACATTCCTTGTAATATGAACTACGTAATGACCTGATTTCCCGAGGTGGGATAGGGAGTCCATGTAGGACTCGGTCACTTTATCAGAAAAATTTCAACCTTTAGTCTGAACTACGTTTGACCTAATTCCTATCATTACGGGATACGTAGGTGCTCTGTGAGCTCGGTCATACCAAACAAAAAATCCAAGAAACCCCTAGGAAGCCACAGAGATGAGACTTCGAAAAGAGCTTGGAATTGGCACAAGAGCTTACCAAACATACCCAACTGGGGCAGAATTTTTGAGAGGATCTCAAAAATTCCTTCAAATAAATCTAGCCTGAGAGTTAGCCAGTTCAAAGCCACAAACTGGGGCAGAAATTTTGAGAAGATCTCAAAATTTCTTCGCTCAGTAGTTCAGCATAAGAGTTAACCGATCCAACACCTTAAACTGGGGTAGAATTTTTTAGAGTGTCTCAAAAATTCCAAAAAAAATCAGAATTGGCACGAGAGTTTGCTAACACAACTTCAATTGGGGTAGAATTTTTGAGAAAGATCTCAAAAATTCCTTCACAAGACTCCAAAAGAAAAAGTTTAACATAATAGTCTTATGTCAAATTCCAACATTACATAAGTAAGTTCCAACGTAACTTAAGTAAATAATTCAAAAGAAAGGAAAAATATAAGTCTATAATCTCATTCACAATGAAATTCTACTTTAATAACGTGGGCACAAGCGGTCGCCGACACATTTTCAACTGGGGCAAAATTTTTGAAAGGGTTTCAAAAATTCCAATTTGAGGTTCGGCACAAAAGGTCGTCGACATGGCTTAAAATTAGGATAGAATTTTTGAGAGGGTCTAAAAAATTATTTCACAAGACTTGGCGCGAGAGTTCATCAATACATCCGAACCTAAGGAAAAGAATTGTTGAAGAGATCTCAAAATCCATCGCAAGATTGGACGGAAAAAGTTCGTCGATACATTCAAAACTGGGGTAGAATTTTTGAGAAGATCTCAAAAATTCCACAAGTGGCATACCCCTACAAAAAAATATACGAGAGTATTGAAGCATTGAAACTGGGGCAAAAGTTTTTGAGGTGGGACCTCAAAAATTTCATAGTAAACGACATCACAACTTACGAGAAAGTTCAGAATTCTTCTATGTGCTAGACAGGGGCAGAATTTTTGAGGGGTGTCCTAAAAAATTCCACCAAGGCTGCATTTCGACACCAGATAAGCTCGCACACCAAAAGGAGAAGCATCAGGACAGCGAGGCCAAGCCAACACGAATCAGTCTCCCAAACTAAGAATTTTTCTTTGAGTGCGGGAACAATGAAGTCATAAAGTTGACAAAAAACTGAGACCGTCAAGCATGACGAAGGCGCTATTAGGCTCATCGTGATATAGCCATAATAAGACAAATGGTTTCACTCTCAATTTATCTATCACTTTGTTAATTCTATGTTATTAACAATTGATCTGAAATTTTGCATGCGAAGTGGTTATGCGTGATGGCTAAGATTACGAGACATCACCAGACCACTATGTCCTAATCATCAAAAACCAAAGATTTTTCATTTTTCACAAATCCTGTCAGGCAATCCTACATAAGGGTAACACCGTCAAGCATCAAGTATGTCAATCAAATTGAAGAGGTGCTCGATATGCCGAATTGCACGACAAGACTATCAAGACAGACGAAATGGAAATCAAGCCTCCAATGACAAACAGAAATATCAAACAAAGCCTATCTGATGGCACAAGCGAAATGACTACACTTTGAACTTTCTTCTCTATACTTTTCATTCGTTTTGACTACTTTAACGACTTTGCTTTAAAATTTTGCAGAAGTTGTCATCAAGTCATCAACGACTTTCTTGACCATAAATGGGAGCAATTTGTTGAAGAGGAATACCAAACTCTCCAGCAAAAGAAAACACCTACAGAGTAAGGTCAAAGATTGCCAAAAACGACGGAAAGCGTGGCCTGCCTCTACAATGAGCAAAGGATGCTCGACGGTTTTGCATATGACATTAATCTTTCTACAAGTTTGTTTTAACTACGGTCGCTAGCAAAGCGGAAACATATCTACTAATCATTTTCTATAAGTACAGGTGGTACGAGTATAAGAATGGACTTTGGTACGATTCAAAATTTAGAGAGGCATCAAGGTAATTGCCTATGTTCAAAGGTGAAGACGTAAGCGATGGCAGCCTAAATCTGCAAAAAGGATAGCTTTTGGCTAGCCACATCAACGAGTCTCAGAGAAATCATAAACCGTGTTGAACACATGGTTTTCGGTATCTTAATTTATTTTTACGTGAAAATAGGATTTACTATTTGCTTACCCAGAGGTGGGATTTACTATTTGTTTACCCGGAAGTGGGATTTCCTATTTGTTTAACCAAAAGTGGGATTTGCTATTTGTTTTCCCGGAAGTGGGATTTATTACTTATTTGCCCAAAAGTGAGATTTTACTACTTGTTTACCCGCAAGTGGGACATTTACTTTTTAATGTATTTACTCGTCCACCTTAGAAAGGGACGCTTATGTGCTCGTCTACCTTAGAGAGGGGCATATATTTGTTTGTCCACCTTAGAAAGAGACATATTTTCTCGTCCACCTTAGAAAGGTACATACTTGCTCGTCCACCTTAGAAAGGGACGTATATGTGCTCGTCCACCTTAGATAGGGGCGTATATTAGCTTGTCCACCTTATAAAGGGACATACGTGCTCGTCCACCTTAGAAAGGAGCGTATATTTGTTTGTCCACCTTAGAAAGGCACATGTATGTTTATCCACCTTAGAAAGGGATGCATATTTGTTTGTCCACCTTAGAAAGGGACATACTTGTTCATCCACATTAATGTTATGTTCATACTGCATTATCTACTGATAAGGTTTCCTCAAATTATGCAGTTGAACAAGTTAAGGGGATACATCTGCATACCGAGAGGGCCATTCATACAAACATGCCAAGAGGGCCATATTCATCCAAACATACCAAAAGGGACATATTCACACAAATGGCCAAGAGGGCCATTGAATACAAACATACTGAGAGGGCCATATTCATACAAACACTGCCGTAAGGCCATGCATTTAGACAAATTATCAGACGTAATCAAAGGGTCAAAGTGATGTAAATCGGATCAGATGATCGCAGTTTTCGCTTCGAAGGTCAAAGCGATGTAAATCTAGTCAGACGATTACAGTTTTCTGTAACGACCCATTTTGTCGTTACCGTGATTATTCCTTTTTTCCCTCGTTGAACCATTCCTGAGTCTCGTTAGAACTATTTAGACCCGAGAAGATAGTTGCCATGGCTTCCTACACATCGTTTTGAGTCTTGGAACACCCTTTAGATATGTGATTTTAAGCGAAAACTGTTTGACCTAGAGTTGACTTGGTCAATGAAACCTCCATTGGGAAATTTGAGGCCACGGGTGAGTTCGTAACGCGTTTTTATATATGTCTGTGTATCTAGTTTATGTGTTTCGGGCCTCGGGTGATTGTCGGATTTCGGGATGAAATTGTGAAACTTAGGAAAAGTTTCGGTGTCGGTATCATTGTGCGGCTTCGGAACCAACAGAAGCACCGCTTTAGCGGTATGGTTGCTGCTGCAGTGGTAAGTTGAATTCCTGGCCTTGACCGCATTAGCGGTTTGCACAGCCGCTAGGGTGGTATTGCTAGAGCTGGAAGGGTGACCGCTGGAGCGGTCGACGAGCAGTTTTTATAGGTTTAAAATCCCAAAATCCTAATCATTATTTCTATTCCGACTTGAGAGCTTTGGGGAGGCGAATTGGAGGGTTTTCAAGTGATTTCTTTTCTAAGATAACATTCCTACCTTATTATGGTTTCATTAACCTCTCTTAATGATCTAGCATAATCTAGAATTCATAGAATCTAATGGGTCTTCAAATGGGTTCTTGAGTTAAGTTCTAAATCATTTTTGGTTCCTAGAATCTTCCTAAATAGTAAGATTAATGTTGAATATGCTTGAATATGTTGGGAACAAACTAACTAGATTCATATTTTCCATTAAAAAAAAAGGCATAAGATTAAAAGAAGGGTTTTTATGGGTTTTCTCCCTAATGAGTTCTTGGCGTTAGAATCTTGTATTATTGGTTGGGTTAGCTTCATTAAGCATGGATTTGATGATTATAAACTATGTAAACATGTTTCTTCTATTTTAGTGATAAAATTGTGGGATTAAAGTTAGGGTTCTTAGATTCAAATTTGGGGGTTTTCACATTAATGATGATTTGAGAATTAATTGAGTATTCCTATGATTAAAGTAATAGGTTTTGACCCTTTAGTATTGAATTTGGTATTTTGGTCATAAAATTTCTGTTTTACCCTTGAGTCCCGTTTTCCTTAATTAAAGAGTGGGTTTTTTACCCGAATAGAATATAGTCATTATGGGTATCATTATTCGTGGTTTCATACATAGAATTCATATGTGATAGATTTTCATTGTTTGGAGACGCTTCGAAAGACGAAACAAGATGTGGGTTCGTGGCACCTGTTCGGCTACCGGGTAGGTTATGGCTTCTCTTTCGGTAGATTCCGATTAGTTTTCCTTATTCATGTATTAGAAGGAACGGAGAATGCATGTGTAGGAATTGGAGATTTGGGATGGAATCCTAGGATACTATTGTTGTGTGATTTGTATATTCAGGCTTGTGGCCTGTAGATTCTTTAGGATGCTTGATTTGGTTTTCGTGAGTATTGATGGATTTTTTGTGACTTGGGAGTAGTGGATGATACTTATTTTTCGTGTCTCATGATGAGAATTTCCGTAATATGTGATTAAGTGTGTTATGCTATTAATAGTGAATCTAGTTGATAAATGGAAGGATAAAATGTATCAATGGTTGCGATTGAGTTCTAGACTGAGTAGGAATGAATGCCTTGTGAGTAGGAGGTAAATTTACATGTACTAAGCTAATAGGCTAATAAAGGAAGGCCGGTAATATTGTATTGCGACTGATTTGATTTGTTGTGTTAGGTTGATGCCACGAGTGAGTAATTGGTATTGAGAATTGTTGTTACAACTTGTTTGTGTTATGGTAGTACTTTAATCTGATGTTGATACGTGGATAGACCTCTGTATGACTTGTGTAGATATTGATGATAGTGTTGGAATACCCATGTTGGTATTGGTGACTTTGATATATTATTGGCGCACCCATTGTTGGTGTTTGTGATTCGGATATATTATTGGTGCACCCATTATTGGTGGTTGTGACTCGAATATATTGTTCTTTGTGACTCAGATATATTGTTGGCGTAACATTGTTGGTACTTGTGATATTGAGCATGATTATTGAGGATGATACATACATTGCACGCACTCTCATTTTTTATGATACGCTGTTGAGATACTGATGATACTTGATGAAACACTGTGATGAGCTGGGCTCAATTTTTACTTGAGTGACGTGAGATGGACGTTGTCAGATGTTAGTTCCGGAATCGTTGATTGAGTGAGTGCATAGACTCCGCAGGTCCCCCAGAGTGGTGTCGGTGAGAACCCCCTGTGGGCAAAGATCCAGGGTCCCGTCTGTCTGTTGGGCAAAGATCCAGGACGGGTGGTACCTAGACTTCACGAGTCACACTGGGTTGTGCTACCGAGATGTTGATATTTTCGTCCGGAGTACATGTGTACACATCATTGGCATGACATTGCATTGCATTCATACATCAATGCATTGCATTGCATTATGGTTATTTGAGATGATTTGGTGTTTACTTGTGATATTGGATTCAGATTAATATATTGAGACTTGGCACAATTAGGATTAGATGCTACTTAGGCGATGATGTATACTTGTCTTTGATTATCTGTGACTTTTACTTGTTGGTTTTTCTTGTGGATCATTCGTAGGATCAGTTGTATGTTTGGCCTCTAAAGGATATAGACTAAAGATATCATAGTGAAGAGTCAACTCCTAAACTAAAAACGAATGGTAATAATGATATATCATAGTCGTGATATTGTTGTGGATCTGGCTTGTGGTTATTAGCGAAAGGTGAATGAGTTAAGGGTCTTGGTGTCATATTGTGCGGTAAATAGATGTAGGAATTCATTTAGTTGCTGATTATGTTTATCTGTGAATTCTTTTACTGATATGTGTTTCTAACCATTGCCGGCCTATGATACTCGTTGCTTGTACTGATACTGCTCTTTCTTGACCCTTTTCGGGTGTAGAGTGTTTCAGGGGATTGATTGCAACATGTTCGGAGATGAGCGGTGTTACACCCCGTAGTTTCGTATGTTGAGATTCGAGCTACCTTTCAGGAGGTATGTGAGATTATATGTGTTTATCTTATGGTTATGAGGGTTTAAGTTCATATAATAAGCCATGGAAGGATTGGAGAAAGAATATCTTTTAGTATATGTGAAGTATTGAAAGGTACAACCACGAGAAGTACGTAACAATGAAGTAAAGGATGAATTACGATCTCTTAAGTCGTAACCGGGAAGGAAAAATTTGGAACCAAAGGAAATGACCATTATCAAGTATGATTAATGATAAATATCATGTGTGGAGAGTTTCGGAAGATTTCGGGATCAAGCAAATCGAAGAAAATAAATTTATCGAAAATTTAGAAAAAAAGTTGGCAGAATTTTGGACAGAATTTTGGGAGTTTTAAGGTGTTTCAAAAGCCTAAAATGAAGTTCGTCGAGTCTAGTTTTTAACGCAACACATCGCTCGACAAAACGACATCAGAATAGGGAGTTATGGCCATTTTAAGATAACCCATCCAAGCTGCCAAATGGCTTCCGCCGGTCCCACTTGGGAAAGTCGGTGGAACCGTCTTATAAGGGGCATAAAAACCCCCCATCAACCGTATTTTTTCATCATTTTAGACTCTCATGAGTTCTAGAAATCTCCCAACACATCCCCCAAACATCTATAGCCCATTAAATCAAGAATTTAACAAGATTACACCAAACTAGTCCATGAAAGGTGTTGCTCTTGCTTCTACTCGATGTTGTGGTGAGTTTGGTCTTGAAGAAAGTTGGTGTGACTAGATTTCTTCAAGTATAATGTATGTTCTTCATCCTATCTCTTATGTTTAGTTGATTTGAAGGATTAGTAAGTCTTAAAAGTGAAAATAGTTATGGAGGAAAGGTCATAAAGTGTGGTGTTGTAGTTGTTGTGTTATGGACTGTTTTGAGCATGTTGTGTCCGTGCGGTTGGGCTGATTTACATGTATATGGATGGTATCTAATGTTTTTGGTGTGTTGGTGAGATTACGCTCCTTGATTAGGAAGAAAGGAAATGTATTTTGTTGTTGTATGTTGAAAAACATCGTGTGGGATGTTTTATGGAATATTTTTGTAATGATGATGATGTTGTTGTTGACATTAGTATTGCTATTGTTGTTGTTTTGTGGGTATTGTGATTTCGGGCTAGGCACATAAACAGGGGAGATGCTGCCTGAATTTCAACAGATTCTAAAAGAATTTTAATTAAAGACTTGAGACAAGTGTATGATGGTGAGTCTAACAATAGCATGAATGGTTTTATATATAGATTATGAGACTGCGAACGATCGTAAATAGATTGCAAGATGGAAGGTAGGTTGGAAAGTCGAGAAGTGAGTTTCCAAGTATGTTAAGGCTAAACCTTTCTTTCTTAAGGCATGATTCCTTTGATGTGAACCTATACATGATATCTTCAATGACCTTGTTTCTAAAAGTAACAAAGATTATAGTTCTCGATGTTCTTATGATATCGTTGAACTCGTTTCATGACTATAGATGTTATTCGTTATTGTTGATCTCATCTTATGATCTTGTTCCTTTAAGGTGAGATATGTTCATGATGATAGTTCCATAATGTTAATCGGAGGTTTACCGAACTTATGTCACACCAATGCGATTAGAAATGTGTACTTAGGTAATGTCTTGTGGGACATAAATATAGTACTAGCAGAGGATCCCCAATAAGGTATTTTATGCTAGAAGAGATGCTTATGATTGATCTCAGAGTTTGGTTAATGTTCATTTAAGCGGTAAGAGGTCCTTATGGCCCAGAACTGTGCTTATAAGACTTATGTGACCGTGTATGCTATAACGGACAAGTGATGGCAATGAGAAGTATATAGAGATTAGTCAGGGAGACAAGGTCATGATGGTGATTATAATTACCACTGGTCTTCAACCAGTTGGGCAGATATGTATTTACCACTGGTCTACGACCAGTTGGGCAGTTATGTATTTACCACCATACTACGGCTGGTTGGGCAGTTATTACCATCGAGCTACAACCGGTAGGGCAGTTACCGCTGATCAGTCGGGCAGTTGCACTCTACCGTCGGGCGGTAATCGGACGGGCAGTTACCACCGTGCGATGGCCGCTTTGGCAGTTACCACTGATCAGTTGGGCAGATAGCATCAGGATGATACGCGAGAGGACATGATGTGATACATAGATTTAGTTAAAGATATGAGAGTATAAAGAGACATTCATACAAGATTCTCATTAGTAAGTCAGCTGTGCCAGGTTGATTCTTATCCTTCTTCTTTACAACATATGTTTATTATGTTACATTTCGGCCTTACATACTCGGTACACTATTCGTGCGGTATCCTTCTTTTGCTTGTGGACGCTGCGTTCACGCATCCCGCGGTATGAACGACAGAGACGAGGGACCTTCCACGATGGGGCACGCCTCAGGTACTAGTCTTGATTGGTGGGCTCCACTTCTTCCTGGAGCATTGCCGAGTCTGGGTTCGTATATGTATTTTTGTGTGTTACGGGTATGTCGGGGGCCCTGTCCCGACTTGTATACTTCAGTCATGTTCATAGAGGCTTTGTAGATAGTTTCTTGTATACAGCTTAGTTATGTCTTATCAGTGGTTACGTCGGCATCGTGGGCCCATTGTACATATATATATATATATATATATATATGATATTATATTCATAGTTAGCCTCTTTGGCCTTACTATGCCATTCGAGACATAGAAGACGCAAGTTACAACTTGGTTACTTGACCCCGTAAGGTGTCGGGTGCCGGTCCATGCTTACAAGGTTGAGGTGTAACAGTTCTAATTTGAAGGCCTCCTCCTATTTTATTTCGGGACGGAGGTTGGGTCTTATAGTGTTGTCGTAATCCGTATCATTTAGTCTTTCTTGTACTAGTCTAGACCAGGTCGTGGGAACTTCAAAAGAGTCTTTATTTATTTAACGGTTGTAAATACTTTAAATATTGGAGTTTATTAGGTAATTGATTTCTGCTGTTAATCGTACTTAGTTATACGATTATTCAAATTGTCTTTACTTGATTACTGTGTTATTGATTGAGGGTTCGCCTACCGAAGAGGGAAAGGTAGGTGCCCGCGTGATCCTAAATTGGGTCGTGACATTTTCGCTATGAAAGGAAAGGCGATGTAAATCCGACCAGATGGCCGCAATATTCGTCATCAAAATCAATCACAATGTTATATCAGCATGTGGGAGCAGGTTAGCAGCTGCCAGAGAGAGCGGTCGGCCAAACCATAACGGATGCATGCGGAAAACGTGGAACCTTTATCTTGCGACGAACTTAGGGCACATTGCAGAAGACAGGAGCAGACTCTTCGGTCCAGAGTTGAGGATCACCTTTTCACTACCATTAAACTACACCCCTGTAGAAGGCATGTAGATGTTTTTTTTCGTGTCAAAACCACTCTCCTAAAAGGCAAGGGTTGCTATCTTTGAGTTTCGCATTCAGTGTAATCTCTGAACCTGCACTGGGGCATCATTAGTCTTTCTTTCAAATCTAGGTGACGACATACTTAAGATATACAAAATTATGTCCATGCAAGGACTTAATTATGAGTGTGAAGTGTGCCACATTCATATCTTAGAAATTGCAAGCCTCTTTTCCGTACTCAAAAGTTTGAAGTCATCTATCTCAAACCAAAAGTTAGTTCCACATAAGGAATACCCTTTTCTATCTATCGAGTTGAACTATATACGGCCTAATTACTGAGGGTAGGGATATGTAGGCGAACTCAATATTAGAGCTAGGCCATAACCCAAACTCCCCCCCAATCTTGTCCCAAGTTCGAATCTCATAAATTCGGCACAGGGACAATTTTAAAAGTTTGCAAAAAATCGAGTTGAACTACAAGTGGCCTGAATTCTCATGTAGCCTGAGATATGTAGGAAACCCACTGTCAGGATCCGGCCATAATTTTCAAAATCACATGCGTTTTTCGCTTTAAGAGATAAATCGAGTTGGTCAGAAAAAAATCGAGTTTATCAAATTACGTTGCCCAAGGACGGCTCCTCCATTCCTGCACAACGAAGGGGCAGTTGTTGACACCCAATTTTTGCCCTCCAAAAATTCAAATTAATTGGTCAAGCTTCTTCAATTTTAAACAAAGTGAAATATTTATTCACAAAATCAAAAATACTTTCTAAAACTGCTTTTGGTGATGTATTGCCATTTTATTCGGCAAAATAACCTAAGATATGTTAGGTATATTTTACGTATGATTTTAAGTATAAATTAGATCAATTCTATCACGTTGAAGGTCAATTTTATATAAAAATGTGTGTTTAATTAAGAACGTAATTTTTTGACGATTCTTAGTGTTTTGTGACTTAATCACTACAGTTAGTCCTTTTTGAAAATAAAGGTTTCACTTTGTTAAAGTCAAGAGGCTTATCTAATTAATTGAATAATTAATTCATCTCAATTTTACTCCAAACCGACTTAATTTCAAGAATATTGGTTCTAATGGGGGAAAAAATAAATACATTTTGAGTAAATTGGTTATGATTGAAATGATTTTGGCTATGGCTCAAAGAAGAAATTGGTTATTATTTAAATTTCAAGGCTAGCCACTTTTAATCTCAATCCTTCCCTCTTATCTCATTTTTCCGACCAATTCCTCAGGCCCAATTTATGCATAGCCCGGCCCATTACTTCATTAACTCCAAGCCTTTGAGTTATTCTTCATTTTCTTAATACACCAAAGCCAACAACGTACACCCAAAATGATTAACCCTAGCCGCTTGAAGAAACCAGTGAGAACATAGCTGGCAAATGCCATTTCTGGATAAGATTCCAAGTGCTTTCAGTGACCACAACCTTTGCTTCAGCGATTTGGGCAAGGAAATTTATTGTTCTTTGTCATCTTCTTCGGCCCGAACGGTAACCTGCAATTTTCCTTCACTTTTCTTCAAATCATTCAATTTTTTTTTGTTTTTTCTTTTCCATTAAGATTCGGATTTCAAACAATCCTTGAAAAATTTTCAATTTGAAGTCCGTGTTGCATTTGTCCCGCATCGTTTGAAAAGCTAAAACTCTAGCATATGGGGTTCTATAAAAAGAACCCCATTGTCTTTATTAAGTGGGGAGGATGACACACCACCTCTCAGCCAAAAGATATTTTGAGTCTGAGCTTTGAGTTTTGTTTGGTGTTTTGAAGTTCAAACTTTGATATATATATATATATATATATTTTTTTTTGTCATCGAGTCTGAGTTTCTATTGGGAAGAAGCTAAAATGAAGTTTGAAGGTGATTCACATCTCTCATTGCCCTCGCACCTGCTTGGCAAAAAGCTAATCTTCATCCTTTGTTTTTATTTTTAGTTTTGTTTTGATGTAATTTGTAGCCATTCCATTTGCTCGATGTAGTTTGTGGTATTTTAGTTTTGCTTGTAGTTCATAGTTTTGTTGCTGTTTAGATTCAATGTTGAGTAATTTTTCCTCCACTCTTTTAATTCTTTTTCTTAGTTCTGGTTTTATTCTAGCTTTATTTCTTATTCATTCGATTTAGTTTTTTCAATTCTTTGTTTTGCTTGTTAGAGATCTGGTATTTTTTTAAAAAATAAAGTCCACTAGGCTTTTGGCCTAGGGCTGATTTTATATATTTTCTCAAAGCAAAACAAGCTAATAGTCTTCTAAATTTAAATCTAAAAATAGGATTAACAGATTTTGCCCAGAATTTGGTCACAAAACTGTTATTGTGATCTTGTAACTTCTCCTTGATGATATGTGCCTGTTGTAGTGCATGAATGGCCTCTTTTCGTCATGACCACCTGCTGCTTCATTGTGATGTTGTATCTTCATGTGTGTCTTTATTTTGCACACAAAACTGCCACCAAAAATTGCAGAAAACCAGTGCTACCTTTCCAAATGCCTGCATATATTGTGTGTTTGTATTGATGCTAGGACAGCTACTAATGCATATGTGTCCCAAGTTTGGTCCATTGGTGCACACCTTAGCTTCTTCTCTTCACCTTCTTGCCTTTGTACTCCTGTATTCTTAGAAAGTCCCAAGTCTGAATCCTTGGTGTATTCTTGAAACTGTCTACATAATCTAGAACTTGCACAACTGATGCCCAAAGTCTCCTTAATGCAGTCAAAATAGTCTCCATATGATGTCATCTCCTCTGCAGATTGAGCACAAAGTGCTAATACCACTGCATGAAGATTTGCCAACATATATAGACTGGTTGACACTGTAAGGATTTGCCTTAATTCCCATGACACCAGATCGGACATCTCATGCAAACCTGCCATCCTCATATGACCTCTGTGCAAATTATACCAACTTCCTTGTCATGACAGATATGATCCAAATTATGGAACTTCATGATGCCTTGGAAAGTTCTTCTTGATGCATATTTTAGAACCTGCAAAAAAGAACACATGATTAGAATAAAAGGTTCTCATCCTACTCTCCTCCAAAAGGACTTGAGTAAGATGAGATATGGTGGACTCCACACCAGAATCCATCTTCAATATCTTCTTTTTGTCCTGATTCATAAATAGGGACACTAAAGTTTGTCACTATTAAGAATCTTTCTTCCCTTTGAATCAAGTTCTGCAAATGAGTTGACATCCACCTCTCCATGATCAAGGGCAAAGTTAGCAAGGTGATCAGTCAACTGATTACCCTCTCTCATAATATGCAAAACACCATACATGCGATCAATTGTGTCGATAATTCCTCAACCACAAAGGCAATGTTCCATGAGGGTTTCCATTGTCTATCCAAGATATTCTTCAACAGTAGAGAGTCAGTTTCCAGAATGAAGGAATAAACATGAATGGACAAGCAATATCTAGCAGCCTGCAGGAGTGCTTGTGCCTCGGATTCAGTATTTGTACATTCTCCCATTGCCCTAGCCTTTGCATGTATCAAATTTCCAGATGAATTTCTCACACAAAAGGCAAAGGAACTTCACGGGGGCCTCATTCCCCCGTTTACTTAAAAATTT
>NC_081342.1:32588970-32634423 GCF_029784015.1 Lycium ferocissimum | reverse complement strand
CATATAGAATTGTGGGTTCACCATGATGGTAAACTATAGGCTTAATGGGTATTGAAGCCGACGGCTTTTTGTTAGAACTAGGGTTTTGCGTGGGGTTTTTGAGGATTTGTAAGTAATCGGGGGTTGTAAGAATTGTTGTAGGTGGTGGTGGTGGCTGGACAACCTCAGGAGGAGGTTGCCCATTGGCTTGAGAAGCCATAGATGGCCGAGAAGGAGCTCAAAGCTCCATAGGAGCAGATCGCCCTAGGGAGAGAGAGAGGGGTTTAGGGTGGAGATCTGGTATTTATTTAGCATGATTAGGTTTTTTTTTTT
Organism: Lycium ferocissimum; assembly: GCF_029784015.1. Taxonomy (NCBI): domain Eukaryota; kingdom Viridiplantae; phylum Streptophyta; class Magnoliopsida; order Solanales; family Solanaceae; genus Lycium; species Lycium ferocissimum. Next base: position 32,634,111 of record NC_081342.1, on the reverse strand, counting down.
TTAATTAAGGTTTAGATGTTTGGTTTTCTGTTAAGTTTCAATAAATATGCAAACCTGAGTTTTGCCTTCTTTGTTATTTACGTATTCCATGGTTTAGTTTAATACTTCTCCATGGTAATGTCTATATGTTCTCTTTGAATAAGCATGAAGTATGATATTATCCTATTTCACTTAACATTTTACATCTCAGATTAGATCCCGATAAAACTAAATGTGTTTGGGCCGAAATCATGTCCTTATTCTAGTTTGGTTTACAGTCGGAAATTTTTCTTTCTTTGATTGTTAAGACAATGCTAGTTTGACTACATATAATTTTAACCATGTTCAATCCTCTTTGTTTTAGCTGACCCTAATGTAGTTGATGCCAAGTTAATTGTGTTTTTACTATCTCATTTAGTTATAAGTATGAAACATCTCTTTGGCTCCATGTGATTTGTTCTGTATGTGTAGTTTGTTTAAACTTACAACAACACCTTTTATGCATGAAATATGCTATGGCTTAATTAGTTTGAAGTATATAATGGGTGGAATTGTTAGCTTCTTCTTCTTCTTTATAATGTGTGGAATTGTTAGCTTCTTCTTTACTTTCCTTTTCATTTGTTAAATTTTGTTTTTAGGTCATGTATACTTTTCTGAAAAACTGAGTCTGAGATAAATGGTCACACAATAGGGAAAAGTTAAGTATTGAACTAGATTTAGACCTTAACTGATATATCACCCTTAATGTTAGCAAAATATGTGTTCTGGCTTATATTTAAATGTGTTTTAAAGAAAGTGGCTCTACTTTTCTTTTGTTTCAGTTTTAGCTAATCAATATTTGAGTTAATCTGCCCTGCTTATTTTGTAGGAGATTAAGTGTAGCATCATCATTTGAAAGAGAAGAAATATGGTTTTAAAGTTCAAAGAGTTTAATTGTTCTATGCAATTTCTAATAGTTAAGGTCTTAGCCTTAGTTTAAGTGATGAAACTTATAGAATAAAGGACCAGTTAGGTTACCTATGTAAGTCTTTTTTTGTTCAGTCAAGTTTCAAAGTCCTCTGTGATTAACTTTTCATGCTTGTAAGGTCTGCTAGTTGGTTTCTCTTCTTTAATCTGAGTTTCTTTTTGGAACAAGTTCTCGATGATCTTAAGCATGTAAACATGTTGGTTCAGTTTTGCCTAAGTACATCTAAGCTGTAGTTTATTTCAAGTTCAAATGAGCTTTACCTTGTCTACTTTCTGGTTTTTTCTTTGAACTTAAGCATTGGTTTGTTTTAGTTCATAAAAGCATGTGAGATCATGATCTAGGTCTTATTTAATATTATACGACACTAGATAGTATTGGGTGGGCTTAAATAATCAAAATGTTTGTTCAAAACTCTATCATTTTTTGTGTACCAGTGCTGAGCATTTTGTTTAAGATTCAGTAATATTCTCTTCCATTGTCTTCACTGTTCTGTTTTTTCTTTCATTTTTTAAACCAGCATGAAATTAGGATGTTCTTCTTAAAACGATTATGCTAGAATCTGAATTTATAGGATTTAACTTAGCACTAGATTATCATATTTAAAGTTTGAGCTTTAGTTGTTTATGTTAGTGTTAATGTATCAAAAAATGTGTTTTCTAGAAGTTGGTCTTTATCTATGCCTAGCTGATTTATTTGCCTAATGTTAATTCAGTCTCCAGTGAGTGCATTGAGTCCATTATATGTTCCACTATGAATTTAATTGAGGGCCCTAAGGAAAATGACCTGATCTTATCCCTATGTATGATTTTCCGATTGTAGACATGTAATTCGGGAATTCACTTTGTCCTTGGAAATATTTTATTCCCCCTATGTTTGCCCATTTAAATTAGTGAAGCATGATTGAAAGATGTTCTCGCGTCTTTAGCATGCTATAACCAAACTGTGTAACTTTCTTTTGTGTAATCAATGGCATGACTGAAATTTCTAGCTGCAAATTAAGTTTGTTCTCTAGAGGATTAAATGGTTGTAAGTTACATTTGCCCGTTTGCATTAGATTTAGATCATTTTTTTCCTAGAAAATATTTTGGTTGAGTTCATATTTGAGCGGTTACAATTTGATTCAAGTAATCAACTTGAGCGGTACTAATTCTTTCTTCCTTTCTTCTATTTCTTTGCATGAAAATCCCGAGACGAGTCCAACTGGACTTATGCATTTTCCTCCACGTTACCTCATTGGGCCGAAAGCTCAACATTGCATTAGATCGAGTTGGACCACACACATTGAAGGCCCAATCATGGGTAAAAATGACAACTAGTGGGCTTCGGTAGGCCCACTAGCCTAAACCTTTCTTCGTTTTTTTTACAAGTCGTATTTATGTATGTATTGTAAAATGATATGTAAATATTGGAACCCATATGATGGGAACTTAGTTGACTTAGGCAAAACGATGTGTATATCATTTAGAACGGATAGGAACCCAAACACATTTTCAAAACTCGGACCCAACGAAAGTATATCATTCTATGAAGAGAATAAAAGACAAAAAAAAAAGAGTTTCTATTTCCTTGTGTGAAAGCCAAAAATGGAAACAGTGGAGTATATATGTAGCACCCATTTGGGAGGATGCCACTTATGAAACAAAAGCTAATTTCATACTTACAACGTTCGGAAGAAATTTATGTCAAAAGATATTCACCATATTAGTGGCGAAAATAGGACCATGCGAAAAAGGTTTAAAAGTACGACATTTTCTTTCTTAACAAAACACTTCGTAACATCCCTTGAAAAAAATACAATATTGGAGTATCAATTTAATATGGTAGCACCCTTCTTGAATAATCAAAATGTTGAAGTAACTTCCTAATGAAATCATATTTTTATTCAAAGACCATTGCAGGTTCATATTATACACGAATTTCAAACGTGTGAATATCAAAAGAAAACTAGTCTCCTCCTTGGTACATAATTAGAAGACAAAATGTAAATTTAGTACTGCCATGACTTGGGTTGAAAGCACACCCTAAAATAGCAAAACAAGTCACCAAGTTCAAGTTACAAGCATATGGTCTTGTGTCCAACAAGCCTCCAAAATTACATACATAAGTGTGACATATGGATCATGTACAAGTCCCCAAAATTTTACAAGACCTAGATGCATATGAAAATGTGATCTTCACTAAAGCTCCCAAAAAGTCTACTCAAAATGGCCCTCTTCAAATCTCTTCCCGTACATTACCTACGATAGAAAACAACTATCGCTAAGCATAAAACTTAGTGGCGTATAAACTTTGGGCTTGGGGCCATTAGATTCTCCAATTCCCTTAGCAATAATAGGAGCTCAATGAGATAAAAATAAATCAAGTAAACAAGTATATCAAAAGTATCAAATATCAAACCTTGAAGAGTTTCAAAATATCGATATCAATACTCGAAGGCTCAAGTGTCAAGAAAGCTTATAATTCGATTCAAGAGATTTTGTCAAATAACAACTTTCACCCAATGTGTACGTCATGCCATCACACCAAGCACAATCAATATCAAGATGGACTGAAACCTCAAATCAAATAGGGCCGAAACCCAATAGTCAAGATAATCAAGAACCATATTAAAGATGGCTTTCTAGTTCGTACTTAACATGGGGAAGTTCCATAACTAAGACGAACCACAAATCCAAAGTCAAGATGGCAAAAGATCAGAGTCAAGAAGCATGCCGATATCGGTGACAAAGTCACAGCAACAAGAAGGACAAAGTCCTAACAAGAATGCAAAATGATCTAGCAATTCGTACTAGCGAATATTTTGCAATACTTGAGATAATAACCATACAATGATATAAGATGAAGAGAAAGGAAACAACACATCAAGATACTCCAAAAATTCTAGAAAATAAAGATATTCCAAGTTCAAGTTTATACACAAACCTTGGGGTTTTACCACCCAACAAGTTCTACCATAACTCGAGGAGTTCAAATCGTCTACGCCATAGACCAACCAAAGTCCACTTCGTCAAACAGTTCCTCTTAGCTTGTACAAGAGTATATATACCTTAAATTCACAATCGAATATCTATTTAAGTTCCATGGTTTCAAAGACGTCGAAACTAAATTTTATATCAGTGAAAATCATCCTAAATTGTCAAAACAGAAATTCTGGACAGTACTACTGCCTTGTATTGTGGCTCAGTTTCAACGGGGTAAACGACAAAAATAGACTTTGTGGCCTTAATGAAAGTTGTAGATATATGTCTTGGGGTTTCATAGAAATTTAAATCACTCCTATAGCAGTTTTGTACTACAAGATATGCTCATAATATTAACAGTAGTATATGTAGGGTTTGCAAAGCAGAAATCTTGGCAAAGACCTGCCCTGTACTTCATCACCCCTTTTCAAGTAAATACAAGAAAAACTAGGTTTTAGAGCCTGAACTAAAGTTTTAGGGCTATGAAATAGTTTTCTAGAACAGCTTGGATTACTTAAAACTAAATTTTATACAAGGAAATATGTTGCAAACACTAACAACTGTCTAGTTCAAAAAAATGAATTTTGTAACTTACCTCAATCGGGTGCAGTAGTTTGTGGCTCAACCAAAACAAGTCGTGATGATTGATTTAGTGGGAGAATTTGATGAGAGGAGAGGGGTTTTGGGGTTTTATTCTAGAGAAAACGAAATTTGAGGTGGTGGAGAGGATATGAGCCAAAAAGGTATATATGCCACTTGGATAAGGATGAAAAAAATAATAATAAAACAAAAAAAGGGCTGCCCAAACTTTTATGTATCTATAGTAGTTCATAATATATTTATCAAGAAAATGATAAGTGGTAAACATAATAACATCACGAAACTTCCTAGTAAATATTAACACAATCTAAAGTAAGAAATTTTCATATATCGACAAATTCACGTAGGGAGGGCGAAGAAAATATATCCTTACTATAAAGATACAATCAATCGAAAATTCAAGTATTTATTTTTTTTAAAAAAAAAAAATTAGGGTGTTACAACTCTCTTCCCCTTAAGAAATTTCGTCCCGAAATTTACCTTATGCTAGTCTCGTAACAAATGGGGATTTTGAATTTGCATATCCTCTTCTCGCTCCCTGGTAGCCTCTTTGCCAGAATGATTTCTCCAAAGGACTTTTACTAATGGGATTTTCTTATTTCTAAGCTTTTTTGTCTCTTGTGCCAAGATTTGGATATGTTCCTCTTCGTATGTCAAGTCAGGAGTGACCTCAATGGATTCAACAAGAAGAATATGAGATGGATCTGAGCGATATCTTCTAAGCATAGAAACATGAAAGACATTGTGGATCTTATCTAACTCCGATGGAAGAGCTAGTTTATATGCAACTGGGCCGACTCTCTCAAGTACTTCATATGGTCCAATAAATCGAGGACTAAGTTTTTCTTTTTGGCCAAATCTCATAATTTTTTTCCATGGAGAAACCTTTAAAAACACCTTATCTCCCACTTGATGCTCAATTTCACGCCTCTTAAGATCAACATAAGACTTTTGTCTATCTGAAGCAATTTTTAGATGATCCTTCATGATTTTTATTTCTTCAGTTTGTTGCACAATCTCAGGACTAACCAATTTTCTTTCACCAACTTCACTCCAACAAAGAGGAGTTCTACATTTTCTCCCTTATAATGCTTCATAAGGAGGCATGCCAATACTTGATTGGTAGCTATTATTGTAAGAAAATTCTATCACGACTAGGTGTCTATCCCAACTACCCTCAAATTCCATAATGAAAGCTCGAAGCATATCTTTCAAGATTTGAATTACCCTCTCGGATTGGCTGTCTTTCTGAGGATGGAAAGAAGTACTAAAGTTCAACCTAGTGCCCAAAGCTTCTTGCAAGCTAGTCCAGAATCTGAATGTAAACCTCGAGTCTCGGTCAGATACAATGGAAACAAGAACTCCAAGCAGCCTCACAATCTCATTAACATACAATTATGCTAGACGTTCAAGTGGGTAGTCTACTCTGATGGCCAAGAAATGAGCACTCTTGGTTAATCTATCAACTATAACCCAAATTGCATCATGATTTCTTTGAGTGCGTGGAAGTCCAGAAACAAAGTCCATAGTTATTCTTTCCCATTTCCACTCTGGTATCGACAAGGGTTGTAACAAACCAGCTAGGACTTGATGCTGGGCCTTTATTTGTTGACAAACTAAGCATTTAGAAATGAACTCTGCAATGTCTTTCTTCATACCATTCCACCAGTAGTGTTCTTTGATGGTTTGGTACATTTTCGTACCTCCAGGATGCATTGCATATGGTGAAGTATGTGCTTCATTCAAAATTGCTTTCCTTAAGTTTTCATCTTTAGGAACACATAACCTATTTCGATAAAATAGAACACCATCCTCCCTTAATTTAAAATTAAGCTTTTCTCCAGTTTGAACTTCTTTGATCAATTTCACAAGTTTCTCATCTAACTTTTGTGCTTCTTTCACCTGTTCAAGTAGAACTGGCTTGACTTACAAACTAGCAACAATAGAGCCATCATGATTAAATGCAAGGCAAGCATTCATGGCTCTCAATTCAAGAAACAAAGGCAAAGGACTTAGAGATAAACTAGCAAAGGCTTTGTGACTTAGAGCATATGCCACCACATTAGCTTTCCCCGGATGATAATCAATCGTGCAGTCATAATCTTTAATGTGTTCAAGCCATCTATGTTGTCTCAAATTCAACTCTTTCTGAGTACCAAAGTACTTCAAACTCCTGTGATCAGTAAATATGTGACACTTTTCTCCATATAAGTAAAGCCTCCAAATTTTCAAAGCAAACACTATGGCAGCAAGCTCAAGGTAATGAGTAGGATAGTTCAATTCATGTGGTTTCAATTTTCGAGAGGCATACGCAACCACTTTCCCTTCCCCGCATCGTATCACACAACCCAAACCATGATGAGAAGCATCACTATATATCACACACGTTTTCCCTTCCGTTGGTAAAGTAAGTATAGGAGCTTATGTCAATAAGGATTTGAGCTTTTCAAAGCTCTCTTGGCATTTGTCATCCCATACGAAATTGACATCCTTCCTCAAGAGTTTAGTCAAAGGAGAGGCTATAATGGAGAAGCCTTTGACAAACCTTCTATAGTATCCCGCTAACTCCAAGAAACTTCTTACTTCAGTTGGACTTTTAGGCGATTTCCATTCAACAATAGCTTTAATCTTACTAGGATCCACCTTCACGCCTTCAGCTGACATAACATATCACGACCCAACCTGAGGGCCGCGACGAGCACCCGGTGCCAGCCCACCCGGGCACCCCTTAACATACTTATTCATCACATTCTAGGTGAGCCACGTAATTTATATCATGCGTTTCATTCATCATCATTCTAATCTCGTTGAGCAACAACATATCTATATCATTGATAACATCTATGCCCACATAAATGTACATGTGCCGACAAGGCGATCAAAACAACATCCCAAAATATAGGCCGACAAGGCCGAACATATCTAACCATATACATAATATCTACGAGCCTCTAAGAAGGGTACATCATATCATAACATATGGGCGGGACAGGACCCCGCCGTGCCCATGAATATATACACAAAAGAATCTATACCAAAAGCTACAGCTCCGCTATGTAGTCCCCGAGATAATACGGTATGGATCAAATCTGTCTCCCTGGCCACCTGCGGGCATGACGCAGCGTCCACAAACAAAAGGACGTCAGTACGAAGAATGTACTGAGTATGTAAAGCATGATCAACATCAATATGGAAGCATAATGGATAACATATGAAATAACATAAGATGGGAGATAATAGCATCATCATCATAGCACTTACCTGCTTTCCATAGGGACGTACCATTTCTATTGCGTACTCGCATACATACATTCATAATCTTGCTCAATTACCTTTCGTATCTATTTTCATATTCGTATTCATATCTTCTTTCATACTCGTGCTCATATCATATACATTGCATATTCATAGCCCTTACTTGGCACTTACATAGTCTTGACATATTCGTACTCTAATTGATGCCATATACATAGCATAGCCATACTCCTATAAATGTCGTACATATAGCTTATTCGTACTCATATAGATGTCATATACATAGTTTTTTTATATAGCATACCCGACCACGAAGGTTCGGTGTTTCACGTACCTGGCCCTACCAAGGCTCGGTTCACCCTACCAAGGCTCGGGTTTGCTATATAGTACTAATTATATTCTACGGTGGTGCGCGCGCGTTGTCACATAGATATACATATAAATACATACTTACTATATTTATCATATTCTACCCGGCCATATAAGCTTGGGGTTCACAATAGCCTCTCATGGGCACACATACATGTAAGATCATATCTATCTTTAGCCTTTTCACTATCGTCCTTCGTTACCTTCTATTCTTAGAGTATTACTCGTCGTATAAGGAACTTAGTACAATCGTATCATTGGAGCATCATTAGCTTCATAGCTTCTCGAGCTAGGATCATTGGAAAGTATCATGAACTCATAAGAAGATGAACATTTGGCCAAAGAACCATGCCTTATGAAAGAAGGGTTAGCCTTGCATACCTTTTCGTGCAACTATTCTACCACTTGAGTGTTCCTCTTCAAGGCTCACGTTCCTACCTTCATAGAAGTGCATACTCATATTAGATGATGGATAGCATCTAGCATTCATGACTAATTCTAGAGAAAATCGGGCAGCATCTCCTTTATTTATACGACTTTTCTCGTATTACATATCAACTACCAAACATCAATAATAATGTTCACAATGTTCTCACAATAGCCTTTAGCCATCTACATTACTCTTACTTCACAATTCACTTCAACTTTCCATATCCATAGTCATAACTTGACAATACGTTCATTCACATACAATGTCGTTTTCCACACTCTCAATAGCATTTATAACATGATCATATTCATAATGTATCAAGAATCATAACTCATTCCAACATCTATTCAAAAGTGATACTATTCACACATTCATGACCCATTTCTTATTTCCTTATATAATCCAAGTGTTTCAACTTCCTAATACTTTAAACAACATGGAAACATCATAAAACTTACCTTAGATGGCGTTGGATTGAACCTCGGGTGCAAATATCTCACTTGAGCAAAACCCTAGATTTTCCCTCACTTAGATTCTTGCTTTGGATGAACTTTAATGGGTTTCTTATACTTGATTCACTTGGTTTGATGAAGTTGATCACTAATTCTCTTGAAAACTTATGGGAGAAATGTGGAGAGATGTTTTAGAGAGAAGGGGAGTGAGAGATGAAATGAAATGAAATAAAACTTGAACCCTCATTAAATACACAAATCTGTACCGACCCGAATGTACGGACCAACATACGGTCCGTATAATTTTCACGGGCCGTATGTCTGGACCGTACATTTGGTCCAGTGAGGTATGCCATTCTGGGCTGAACCTACGGCTGGACATACGGTCCGTATATTTTATACGGCCGCATGTCCGGGCCGTATAATGCCCAATGTTCCGATCTTGTTCTCGTCGACTCGTTTGATCTCCAATCCTTATGGAACCTTCTTGGCACTTGTCTAACACCTCAATACCAATCTAAGGGACGTTATAACTCTCCTTCACAATATCTTTAAGTCACCATTAACTCGTTACTCATAGATTCTTTCCGATACTTATCGTAAGCTTTGCCTTCTCTTGGCAATCTTTCTCGTCTAACATCGAATGCCTTTGAAATCTTACTTAAGGTCATCAAATGCTACTTCTTACTTATCGAGACATCATATACGTCGTACTCTTCATTAGCCTATTCACTGTGCATCAACGAAAAAATTTTCGAGGTGTAACATTCTTCCCCCCTTAAGAACATTCGTCCTCGAATGTTAAGCACTTGGGAATTCTACAAAAATTTCGCCAGAGTTTCCCCTATAATATGGCACTGCCATCCTATCACAACAACCCATAACATCAATGCCTCACAGGGCCACAATATAATAGCAATATGGTTTGGCCACACACGACCCAAATATATAAAAGGAAAGCATACATACCTTATGATCTTGACGTCTCATCTTGGCCCTCTTCTGGGGGCTTAAATAGGTGCGGATATTTGGATTTCATGCTGTCTTCCGCTTCCCATGTCATTTCTTCTCGGTTATTATTTCTCCACAAAACTTTTACCGAGGCCACTTCTTTGTTTCTAAGCCTCCATACTTGCCTATCTAATATGGCAATGGGTTTTTCATCATAAGCTAACTTTTCCGTTACTTGAACATCATTTAATGGGATGATCCTAGTAGGATCTCCAACACATTTACGAAGCATCGAGACATGAAAAACTGGATGGACTGACTCCAAATCAGGAGGTAAGTCTAATTCGTAAGCTACTTTGCGCACAACTTCATAAGGCCCAATATACCGGGGACTAAGTTTCCCCTTTTTACCAAATCTCATGACGCCTTTCATTGGCGACACTTTCAAGAATACCCAATCTTTAACTTGGAACTCTAGGTCTCTTCGACGATTATCCGCATAGGACTTTTGACGACTTTGGGCCGCTAACAATCGATCTTGTATAAGCTTGACTTTCTCTATGGCTTGTTGGACCAAGTCCGGCCCTATCAATTTAGCCTCTCCTGTTTCAAACCACCCAATTGGGGATCTACACTTGCACCCATATAAGGCTTCATACGGTGCCATTTGAATGCTAGAATGATAGCTATTATTGTAAGCAAATTCAATGAGTGGCAAATGATCATCCCAATTTCCTCCAAAATCTATCATACATGCTCGTAACATATCCTCAAGAGTCTGAATGGTAAGCTCGGCTTTGTCCATCGGTCCGGGATGAAATGCCGTGCTAAGGCTCTTTAACATAGAGTCCCCAAACCCTCTTGGAAGGACTTCCAAAAATTAGCTGTAAACTGAGTACCTCTATCTGAGATAATAGATACTGGAACACCATGAAGTCGCACTATCTCTTTAACATAGAGCTTTGCATAATCTTTTGCTACATACGTCGTTCTGACTGGCAAGAAATGAGCTGATTTAGTAAGTCTATCCACAATCACCCATATGGAATCATACTTAATCACTTCCGAGAACGGGGTAAGCCTGTCTGAAGTCCATGTTAATCACTGACTCCCATTTCCAAGTTGGGATTTCTATAGCTTGCAACAATCCGCCCGCTTTTGGTGCTCGATTTTCACTTGCCGACACGCTGGAATATTGAGCTACAAATTGCCATATCTTTTCTTTCATCCCATTCCACCAATCATTCATTTAAGATCATTATACATTTTCGTTGCTCCGGGGTGATATAAAATATTAGCCCATACAACGAGAACAATGAGCTTCTCTCAATATTTGTTGGCGAAACCCGCCACATTAGGAACATCTTTCTCTACAACTGTCTCCATCTCCCGGTGAACCGATCTAAAATCTATCTTGGAAAACCATTTGGCGCCTAGTAATTGATCTTCGTATTGTCATCAATCACTTCTACCACTAAAGGATATTTATTCTTGATGGTTCCCTTATTCAGTCCATTATCGATAGGCTGCACATTCTCAAAGAGTCATTTCTCTTTCTTTCGGTACATCACATAAACTTCCCAATCGGCGGGTCGAGCTCCACAACATTTGAACGGGTGATATAAAATATTAACATCATAGTCTTTTAACTTTAACCATGAGCAAGTCTTTCAATTGCTCCTTCATACAAGTAATGTCTCCATATCCTTAGGTTTTTCAGATCAGGGGTTGATAATTCTTTTCATGTTTCCGTAAAGCCTTGAAGCATGAACCTTGCCAGGAATAGATAATGTCTCCAAGCGTCCTTAAACAACATAACCTTCCAACCCCTCGTGTCAAGGCGGCAACTTCACATCCGTCCATAAACTTCTTTTCAAAATCAATCTCGTAAATAGAAGAAAAACCTTCAACAAATCTTCTCGTAGAACTCGGGAAGCTACGTACCTCCGTGGCATCTTTATGCATTTTTTAGCTATCTACCCGACCATTGCAATGTGCATATAAATGTTACCGAGTTCGAGCTCTTTTGCAAATAACTCTAGAACACGTTCGGAAATTCAATCACGAACAAATCTAAAAGGGCACGAACGATTCATTAAATCCATAAACGGCGGTTCGACGCCCAAATGACATCACCCGAACTCAAAATAGCCATATCTTGTTAAATAGAAGAAAAACTTTTAGTAATCATCTTTTCTCTAACCTCACTTAGATACCCGGATCTAAAATCTATCTTGGAAAACCATTTGGTGACGCCTAGTATTGATCAAATAAGTCATCAATCCTGGAAGAGGATATTTATTCTTGATCTCACCTTATTCAATTATCGATAGTCAACCATTCTCATTCTTTCTTTCGACAAAACGGCGTGCTCCCCACGGGATGAATCACCAATCCATTCTTAGCAAGTCTTTCAATTGTCCACTCTTTCAATTTAAGCCATTCTATGCAATTCAAATAGATATAGGCTACGGCGATCACAAATCACAATTACAATCTTTTATATAAGGCTCGGAACTAGCTATTAAACCATTCACTACGGGAATTGATCGAAATAAGTCGGCCTCAAAAAGGTTTAATCAACTAGATGATAAATGCACTTTAAACATTTTTCTTGTCTATTAGATAGGAAATAACACCTTCCCGGGATCTTACATCATGAGAGAAACTTAAAGTCTTTCAATACGTCAGTCCTTTGATGACGCCGTATTCCTTTCCATTCCATTACTCCCGGGCTACAATCGACATTGGCGTAGCAAGAAGCCACCAATCCATAGCAAATAACATCAAAGTCCGCTATTTTTAACTCATACAATTCAATCATAGTACGGCGATCACAAATCACAATTACACAATTTTTATATACTCGGCTAGCTATTACCGATTCACGCTGTAGACTACATCTTTAATCAATTCCGATTGTACTTTAAACCGACTTGCAACATATAGAGAGTAACATATGACAATGTGGAGCGGGATCTATCAAAGCATATACGTCATGAGAAAGTACCGATAATATACCCAACAGAAGACTCAAGATCTTGGCGTCCGCCAAAGCATAAATCCATGCGAGGACCGCTAACTCCCCCTCGACCCGACCGGCGCGTGTGAACAAGGGGGCGTGTAGATGCCGACAGATCCTACCGACCCTAAAGGCCGGGTCCTACCTCGCCATTAACCGAGGGCAATCTCGCATAATATGGCTTTAAATGACCACATATATAATAGCAAGCCTTGGAGCCCAATGCGCACGGACCCCAATGTAACTTCCCACGCCGGGAACATCGTGGCACGGATGGCCTCGCGACCCGAATCACCTCTAAACCGAGATCCCAAAAGCTCGGTCGCCGGATGAGTAGATCTATCAAATCTCGTGGCCCGAATACCATGGAGGCGCACCGGTCATAGAATAGCCCGAATGTCTAAAGACTGGCACGCGCACACGTGCCCACCTCTATACTCATTCATCGGACCCGAAGATCTCGCCCACTTGCTATGCCCTCTATCTTGCTCGCTTCTTTGTTGTTGTAAGCTTTCTTCTAAATTCTGCCCGAGCACGGGCTTGGATGCAAATATCCATATTGTTGGATGCGTGCAATATCCATATTGTCCTGAAGGGATGCAGTCAAACATCTATCCATCAAATATGGCCCTAGGCCTTTCACAAACCTGTGTACTCGATCACCCATGTCCGCTACCATGGCCGAAGCGTACCTAGCCAAGGAATTAAAGCGGAGACTATACTCTAGAGCACTCATGCTGTTACACCTCGCATTTTGTGCGTATTCGGAAAAATCGGAAATAAGTCGGAATGGTAGGAATTGAGGTTCCGATTGGATCTTACTTAATGTGCATGGGATGTTTAAGGAAATATTGTGGAAACATTAAGGAAGGTTAAGGACATTGTAATGTATTGATTTTGTTTGGTTCATAAGTTGGCTATGGAAAATGTAGATGTGGAAATATCGGAAAAGACTAAGGGCAAAATTGGAATGTCAGAAAATAGTTTCATGAATTACCAAAGTATGGGCTAAGGAAATTGGACTTGGGAATTAAAAAAAAAAATAAGATAAGCCAAGCCCAACCCATGAAGGGTGGCCGGCTAAGGCAACAAAAAAATGGACAAAAAAATCAAGTTCAAGTCATGTGCATGGTCATGTGACAAGCTAAGTATATAAGGGGCCATGACTTGTTAATTTTCTAGAAAATTCAAGACATGAGAAAGAAGGAGAAATCAAGAAAAATCTCAAGAACAAGAGGAGGGGGCATTCGGCCAGCCCCCCTCCACTTTGCCTCATTAAAATCTTGCCTCTAAAATTATTCTCTTGTGGTATTTACACCAAATCAAGGTCCCTCTACAACGTGGTGCAATTATTTCGGAAGATAATCCATTGGTTTCGTCGTTTGGATGAATTGGTGAAGTGAAGAAACTTGAAGAGGAAGGTAAGAATTCACCCCTTCTATTTATGTTATGAAGGTTTATTTGTGTTGTGGAATATGTAAATGAGTTGAATGCATGGAAATATATGGAAGTTTGTATGGTATTTAGATATGTATGCATGGCCGTGTATAAAGCTATGTGGTGTGGTTGAGATGAATTGAATATTATGTTGTATTTTAGTTGGGGTTATGATGGAATTTATATTGGAAATGGAAGATGGATGAATTTGATGGAGTAAGGAAATGTAGGGTGTGGCCGTGTGGTATATTGAAGTTGGAATGAAAATGAATTAAGTTTGTTTAATATGTTAATTGTGTTATTGTGATCCTTGCAATGTAAATGGAAGTAAAATGACGTAAGTTTGTATTGAAATGGAATGTTGAAGCTTATGTTGTTTAAGTATGATTTTATGACCTTATGATAATTAAGTTGTTAAGGTGTGAATTATGATGGTTATTGATGAACTTGGAAGATGGAAATATGTTATGAATATGTATGTTAAAGATTAGAAGATTTGGATAAATTATGGCTTTGGTGGAAAGTTGTATATTTCGTATAGTTTGTGTATATATTGTAGAAATGATATGAAATGCTTCCGAATGGCATTGTAACGATTTTGGTTAGCAATGAATGTGAGTGTGATGGTGTTGGATTGAACATGTGAAGCGGGAATGGAAATTATTGCATTATGTCGAAAAGTTGGCTAGTTATGTTATATTGTGTTTTGTTGATGTTCTTGGTGTTGTTGTTGGGTTGTTGTTGACTATTTTGAGCCGAGTTGAAACTCGGGGGTGCTATATGTATAGGGGAGGTGCTGCCCAAATTTTTGTAGACAAGTATTGGTTAAGAATGGAATTTTTAAGTCTCATGAATAGTAACTGGTCAATATGACCATTTGCAGATTTTTGGCGAAACGAGATCGGAGTTTCGACGAGCTTAACAAGCGAGAAAGGTATGTAAAGCTACCCCTATTCTTTTCTTGGCACGCCCTAGATGTACTAGGCTTGAATTCGAACCTCGGGACAACTCCACTCTTCGGAATCCGCATTCGAAAATTTTCCCTTTTCTTTCAATGTAAATGAATTAGTTAGGTTGTGAATGACTAGAAACGATCTAAACCTCCCCAACTTTTGTAAATAAAATCCGATTACCTTAAAATCCTCGTAAATGATATTATGAAGCTGAACATATGATATTTACGTCCGCCACCTCAATTGACCTAGGTGGGCCCCCTATTTACGATTTTACTCTTTTGTACTTACGATTGTCTTCGAGCGGCTTTAAGGAATGTTTTAGCTACTAAACAAAAATCATTTTAAATATTCCATTAAGTCCTATGAAACGTTTTGATATGTACTTTGACTTCAAGTGTTCTGCCCTGACATAATCTACTGTGATGTCCGAAAGGTACGTACTATGACTCCGTCCCGATTTCATTGATCCGATTTGTCATTTGATACGCCTACTCGTGAGTCTCTGGATATATATATGTTATTTTTATTGCATTAGTTTCTCACTACTCCACTCGTGGATGCCTCAATGTTTCCCACACCGAGCCGGAACCGGAGATATGTTCTCAAGCGTATGTCTCTCTGCATTGTTCGCCGCGCCACGATGTGAGGGCGGGTATATACGTGAATGGGTTGTGGTGTATGATGTGCCATGTCGCTTATCTTGTGTACCGTTGATTATGTTGGTGTGCGGCCACTTGGTATGTTACGACCGTTTCGGAGATATTCCCTACTACGAAGTATGATGTGTTATGGCGCCGAGAAGGGGCGCCTGTTCGTTCACCGAGTCCCATGGCGGGCGGCTTTGCATATGTTTTCCGCATGCATTACTTATGACTTCGATCGCATTTTTGATTCCCTATGCATCTCGTTTGTTTTCGTACATTACGTTGCTCGATTTTAGTCTTATTTATTATAGTCTCTCGCTTTACATATTCGATATATTTTCCGTCACCGACCACTTTCTTCGGTACGTTTCGTGCCGCGCGGTACGGACGGCGATTTGTGGATCCGTTGCTTAGGTTATCTCGCTCGGTGTTGAAGTGCTCCTTTGTCCAGGAGCCCGTATTTTGATATGAAATTTTACTTTACATATGTACGTATTTATTCTCAGGTACGGCGGGGCCTGTCCCGTCATATGGCTATGTTTTGTTCGTAAGTGCGTAGACATGTGGTGTGGGTTCTGTATATGTTTCGTGAGATTTGCGTACGTTTAGAGTTTATCTATGTTTTGTGACGGCCTTATCGGCCTTAGCGGTGCGGCATGCCCTCTTGTCCTTGCTAAATTATGATTTCTGTTTATCTTTAATATTTTGCTAATTTAGGATAAGGTACGTATGAGTGCCCAACTAGGGCACGTGTCGCGGCCTACGGAGTTGGGTCGTGACACATGCTCCCTTGTCTCAAATTTAGGAACTTATCGGCTTTGGCTCGCCAAACTTTCGGAGGCAAATAATGTAGGAGAAATGCATCTATAAACTCTTGCCATACCGGAGGAGGTGCATTGGCTCCCCGTGAAGCCATCCAAACCGTGTACCAATGGACCGCGACATCCCTCAATCTATATGACGCTAGCTCCACCGACTCGGTGTCTAAAGCATGTATCAACCAAAGTGTCCTCAACATACCATCAATAAAATTCTGAGGGTCCTCATCCGGCTTTGATCCAAAGAATTCCTGAGGGTTCAAACTAATAAAATCACGGGCTCTTTACCTTGCCCCTATCACCTTGCCCCGAACTTGGTCTACGAGTCCGGACCGCAACCAATTAGTCGGCAAATTTATGGCCTCTTTCACATCTTGGCACGAAGCATCCTAGAGGCCAGGAGGTGCTAGGCTCTGGACCGAGGCTCCTTCACGCTCCTCTAATATAGGCCCCGAGCAGGAAGACCGAGATGAGCCGCACTTTGGGACTCACTTTCCTCTCTCTACCGGTGGCGGTGCTCTTTCGTCCACCCCATATACCGTCTTGCCCTTTGGGCTGCTGAAGCCTTTCTCTTTACAGGAATTTCTGAAACACACAACATATCATTAAGAAACAAGAAGTTCTCACATCATAGCTCTATCGCACAATTTTCTTATGAAGAAAGAAGGTCATTCATTCCTAAAATGTCCGCCTTCTTATTTATAAGTGTGTGCGCACACCCATAACCAAGACTCTACTAGACACGGCTCGTAGACACACGCTAGGAGGCTGACTGCTCTTTGATACCACTTTTGTCACGACCCAACCCGAGGGCCGCGACGAGCACCGGTGCTAGCCCACAGGCACCCCTTAACATACTTATTCATCACATTCTAGGTGAGCCACGTAATTTATATCATTCTTTTCATTCATCATCATTCGAATCTCGTTGAGAAACAACATATCTATATCACAGATAACATCTATGCCCATATAAATGTACATGCGCCGACAAGGCGATCAAAACAACATCCCAAAATATAGGCCGACAAGGCCGAACATATCTAACCATATACACAATGTCTACGAGCCTCTAAGAAGGGTACATCATATCATAACATATGGGCGGGACGACCCCGCCGTGCCCGTATGAATATATACACAAAGAATGCTATACCAAAATGCCGACTCGAATGAAATGGAGCTCCGTATGTAGTCCACGAGATAATACGGCTATGGATCAAATCGCATCTCCACAGCCACTTGCGGGCATGACGCGGCGTCCACAAACAAAAGGACGTCGGTCTGAAGAATGTCTTGAGTATGTAAAGCATGATCAACATCAATATGGAAGCATAATGGATAACATATGAAATAACATAAGATGGGAGATAATAGCATCATCATCATGCTTGCTTTTTACATTTTTCCATAGGGACGTACCATTTCTATTGCGTACTCGCATACATACATTCATATCCTTGCTCAATTACCTTTCGTATCTATTTTCATATTCGTATTCATATCTTCTTTCATACTCGTGCTCATATCATATACATTGCATATTCATAGCCCTTACTTGGCACTTACATAGTCTTGACATATTCGTACTCTAATTGATGCCATATACATAGCATAGCCGTACTCCTATAGATGTCATACATATAGCTTATTCGTACTCATATAGATGTCATATACATAGCTTTTTATATAGCATACCCGACCACGAAGGTTCGGTGTTTCACGTACCTGGCCCTACCAAGGCTCAGTGCCTGGCCCTACCAAGGCTCAGGTTTGTTCGTACCCAACTACAGTGGTGCGCGCGCGTTGTCACATAGATATACATATATATACAAACTTACTATATTTATCATATTCTACCCGGCCATATAAGATCGGGGTTCACAATAGCCTCTCATGGGCACACATACATGTAAGCTCATATCTATCTTTAGCCTTTTCACTATCGTCCTTCGTTACCTTCTATTCTTAGAGTATTACTCGTCGTATAAGGAACTTAGTATAATCGTATCATTGGAGCATCATTAGCTTCATAGCTTCTCGAGCTAGGATCATTGGAAAGTATCATGAACTCATAAGAAGATGAACATTTGGCCAAAGAACCATGCCTTATGAAAGAAGGATTAGCCTTGCATACCTTTTCGTGCAACTATTCTACCACTTGAGTGTTCCTCTTCAAGGCTCACGTTCCTACCTTCATAGAAGTGCATACTCATATTAGATGATGGATAGCATCTAGCATTCATGACTAATTCTAGAGAAAATCGGGCAAAAGATCTCCTTTATTTATACGACTTTCCTGGTATTACATATCAACTCCCAAACATCAATAATAACGTTCACAATGTTCTCACAATAGCCTTTAGCCATCTACATTACTCTTACTTCACAATTCACTTCAACTTTCCATATCCATAGTCATAACTTGACAATACGTTCATTCACTTACAATGTCATTTTCCACACTCTCAATAGCATTTATAACATGATCATATTCATAATGTATCAAGAATCATAACTCATTCCAACATCTATTCAAAAGTGATACTATTCACACATTCATGACCCATTTCTTATTTCCTTATGTAATCCAAGTGTTTCAACTTCCTAATACTTTAAACAACTGGGAAACATCATAAAACTTACTTTAGATGGCGTTGGATTGAACCTCGGGTGCAAATATCTCACTTGAGCAAAACCCTAGATTTTCCCTCACTTGGATTCTTGCTTTGGATGAACTTTAATGGGTTTCTTATACTTGATTCACTTGGTTTGATGAAGTTGATCACTAATTCTCTTGAAAACTTGTGGGAGAAACGTGGAGAGATGTTTTAGAGAGAAGGGGAGTGAGAGATGAAATGAAATGAAATAAAACTTGAACCCTCATTAAATACACAAATCTGTCCCGACCCGAATGTACGGACCAACATACGGTCCGTATAATTTTCACGGCCGTATGTCCGGACCGTACATTTGGTCCCGTGAGGTATGCCATGCAAGGCTGAACCTACGGGTGGACATACGGTCCGTATATTTTATACGGCCGGTATGTCCGGCGTATAATGCCCAAGTGGTTCCGATCTTGTTCTCGTCAACTCGTTTGATCTCCAATCCTTATGGAACCTTCTTGCACTTGTCTAACACCTCAATACCAATCTAAGGGACTTTATAACTCTCCTTCACAATATCTTTAAGTCACCATTAAATCGTTACTCATAGATTCTTTCCGATACTTATCGTAAGCTTTGCCTTCTCTTGGCAATCTTTCTCGTCTAACATCGAATGCCTTTGAAATCTTACTTAAGGTCATCAAATGCTACTTCTTACTTATCGAGATATCATATACGTCGTACTCTTCATTAGCCTATTCACTGTGAATCAACGAAAAAAATTTCGAGGCGTAACATAACATGTCCCAGAAAAGCCACTTCACCAAGCCAAAATTCACATTTGGAAAGCTTAGCATAAAGTTTTTTCTCTTCCAAATTTTGCAAAACAATCCGGAGATGCTTTTCATGATCTTCACTATTCTTGGAATATATTAAAATATCATCTATAAAGACCACCACAAATTGATCAAGATAAGGTCTAAATACACGATTCATTAGATCCATGAACGCCGCAAGAGCATTCGTCAACCCGAATGGCATCACCAAAAATTCATAATGACCATATCGAGTCCTAAAGGCAGTTTTAGGAACATCTTGCTCACTTAATCGCATTTGATAATACCCAGACGTCAAGTCAATTTTTGAGAACAACCTAGCACCCTTTAGCTGGTCAAATAAATCATTAATCCTAGGCAGTGGATATCTATTCTTAATTGTTACCTTGTTCAATTGCTGGTAATCAATACAAAGCCTAAGAGTTCCATCTTTCTTTTTTACAAACAAAACAGGAGCTCCCCAAGGAGAAACACTTGGGCGAATAAAACCTTTCTCAAGAAGTTCTTGCAATTGAATTTTCAACTCCTTCAATTCTGTTAGAGCCATTCGATAAGGAGTTATAGAAATAGGAGTAGTACCATGAATAACCTCTATAGGAAATTCCACTTCCCTTTCCGAGGGCAATCCAGGAAGATTTTCAGGGAAAACATCAGGAAATTCACATACAACTGGTATATCCTCAAGGCTTGGACTTTCCAGGTGTGTATCAAATATATGAGAAAGATAAGCTTCACAACCCTGACTAACCATCTTTCTTGCCACAACTGCAGAGATAATATTAGACATCAATGATCTTTCACCTTGAACAATGATGTGTGAAAATGAAGGAGCTCTAAAGGTCACACGCTTTGACCTACAATCCACTACTGCATGGTATCTATGAAGCTAATCCATACCGATGATGACATCATAGTCTTGGAAAGGCATTTCAATCAAATCAGCAGGGAAGAATAGATTCTGAATCACCAAGGGACAACCTCGATAGATTTGATTACAAGCAACCTGGTGACCCAAAGGACTTTGGACAAGCACACCACAATCAAGTCCCACAGATTTCACATTTTTAGGAAAAACCAATGATGAGTAAACATGGGAATGTGTAGAACCAGGATCGAATAATGTAACAACACATAAGCCAAATAAGTGAAATTTACCAACAACCACGTCCGCCCCATCTTGATCATACCTCTGTCTCATAGCATAAGCTCGTGCTGTAGCTCTTGACTCACTAGCTTGATTGGCTCCACCTGCACTTATTGCTTGTGTGTTTCTAGATCTTGCACCTCTATTCCCTTGAGAAAGAGTGGTAACAGGTTTCTGAAATGAGCCTTCCGTACGTGGAGAAAAAGTAGGGTTAGGATTAGGACAATCCTTCACTTTATGATCGAAGCTCTCACAATTAAAACAAGTCCAGAAGCTCTCCTGCAAGTACCATAGTGATTTTTTCCACATTGTGCACAAGTGGGTATACGCGTCTTGCCTTAGCCATAGCTTGGAGTGCTAGCAGTAGAGAAATTTGATCTATTTTGCTTATGCTGGGCTGACCTGTGAACACTACCGACTTTGGAGTTGTCAAACCTTCCCCTTTTAAATAGACCTCCTGAATCTGCATCAGCTTTTCTGAACTTGTATTCATTTCTACTAGCTTGTTCCTTGTCGATTCTTTCCTAAATAAGAGCAGCTAAAACTAGTTTACAAAAGTTCTCTTGTTGTAGGACCGCCACAGATTTTCTGATGGAATCATTCAAACCGTCTTCGAATAGCCTACACTTATCTTTTTCATTATTGATAATACCACTAGCATAACAAGAAAGCCTGAGAAACTTTTGTTGATATTAAGCAATAGACATATTTCTTTGCTCTAATTTAAGAACTCCTTTTTCTATGCATCATGATAAGTAGGTCAGACATACTTCATATGAAATTCTTTCACAAAATCATTCCAAGTAAGAACATAAGATTTTGCCTTGGCATTTGGTACACTTACCCACCAGTCATAAGCATCCTTTTGTAACAGTGAGACAACATACTTAAATTTGGCAGCTTCTAAACACTCTAATTGCTCAAATACTCTTTTTATGCACTCCAACCACTGCTCGGCATCCGTAGGATAAACAGTGCCTTCAAACTCCGCCCATTTTTCTCATTTTCTTAAAGTTTATTTCATTAGGGTCGGGCATTCTTCTAGCCATGTGACGAAAGAAATCAGCCATTTGTTGAAAAGGAGGATCAACAGCAGGAGTACTATGACTCATTTGAGGATATGGCCCAACTCTTGCACCCTGATTATTTTCCACTTCAGATCCACTAGTACGAGGAAAATTAGAATCAGAAAAATGTTCTCCAACCCTTTCTTGTAAGTGAGGTTGGGCACTAGAGTTATCTAAACCCTCACGAGCAGCTTCCATGGGTCTATTAGATGAAGAAGAGGCCATAACTTAATTCCTACATAAGGGAAGACCACATTGCATTAGGTACATGTACATGATGCATATGCACAATACACACAACAAAACTTGTTAAAAAGAAACAAGTATACCAACAAGTCACAACAAGAGTCCAAGAATCACAAACCTAAGGCTCTGATACCAAAACTTGTAGCACCTCCTTTGGGAGGATGCCACTTATGAAACAAAAGCTAATTTCATACTTACAATGTTCGGAAGAAATTTATGTCAAAAGATATTCGGCATAACTTAGTGGCGAAAATAGGCCCATGCGAAAAAGGTTTAAAAGTGCGACATTTTCTTTCTTAACAAAACACTTCGTAACATCCCTTGAAAAAATGAAATATCAGAGTATCAATTTAATATGGTAGCACCCTTCTTGAATAATCAAAATGTTGAAGCAACTTCCTAATGAAATCATATTTCCATTCAGCACTATTGCAGGTTCATATTATGCACGAATTTCAAACGTGTGAATATCAAAAGAAAACCAGTCTCTTCCTTGGTACATAATTAGAAGACAAAATGTAAATTTAGTACATGCCATGACTTGGGTTGAAAGCACACCCTAAAATAGCAAAACAAGTCACCAAGTTCAAGTTACAAGCATATGGTCTTGTGTCCAACAAGCCTCCAAAATTACATACATAAGCGTGATATATGAATCATGTACAAGTCCCCAAAATTTTACAAGACCTAGATGCATATGTAAATGTGATCTTCACTAAAGCTCCCAAAAAGTCTACTCCAAATGGCCATCTTCAAATCTCTTCCCGTACATTACCTACGATAGAAAACAACTATCGCTGAGCATAAAGCTTAGTGGCGTATAAACTTTGGGCTTGGGGCCATTAGATTATCCAATTCCCTTAGCAATCATAGGAGCTCAATGAGATAAAAATAAATCAAGTAAACAAGTATATCAAAAGTATCAAATATCAAACCTGAAAGAGTTTCAAAATATCGATATCAATACTCAAAGGCTCAAGAGTCAAGAAAGCTTATAATTCGATTGAAGAGAGTTTGTCAAATAACAACTTTCGCCCAATATGTACGTCATGCCATCACACCAAGCACAATCAATATCAAGATGGACCGAAGCCCCAAATCAAGTAAGGCCAAAACCCAATAGGCAAGAGAATCAAGAACCATATTAAAGATGGCTTTCTAGTTCGAACTAAACATGGAGAAGTTCCATAACTAAGACGAACCACAAATCCAAAGTCAAGGTGGCAAAAGTTCCGAGTCAAGAGGCATGCCGATATCGGTGACAAAGTCACAGCAACAAGAAGGAAAAAGCCCCAACAAGAATGCAAAATGATCAAGCAATTCGTACTAGCGAATATTTTGCAATACTTGAGATAATAACCATACAATGATATCGGATGAAGAGAAAGGAAACAACACATCAAGATACTCCATAAATTCTAGAAATTAAAGATATTCCAAGTTCAATTTTATACACAAACCTTGGGGTTTTACCACCGAACAAGTTCTAACACAACTCGAGGAGTTCAAATCATCTACGCCATAGCCCAACCAAAGTCCACTTCGTCAAACAATTCCTCTTAGCTTGTACAAGAGTATATATACCTTAAATTCACAATCAAATATCTATATGGTTTCAACACGTCAAAACTAAACACGATATCAGTGAAAATCACCTTAAACTATCAAA
This sequence comes from Lycium ferocissimum, assembly GCF_029784015.1. Taxonomy (NCBI): domain Eukaryota; kingdom Viridiplantae; phylum Streptophyta; class Magnoliopsida; order Solanales; family Solanaceae; genus Lycium; species Lycium ferocissimum. The sequence continues at coordinate 32,609,700 of NC_081342.1, read as the reverse complement.
ACAGAAATTCTGGACAGTACTACTGTCTTGTTTTGTGGATCAGCTTCAAAGGGGTAAACGGCAAAAATAGACTTTGTGGCCTCAATGAAAGTTGTAGATATATGTCTTGGGGTTTCAGAGAAATTTAAATCACTCCTATAGCAGCTTTGTACTACAAGATATGCTCAAAATACTAACAGTAGTACATGTAGGGTTTGCAAAACGAAATCACAGCGGCACACCGCAGTTGCTTCATCACCCCTTTTCGAGTAAATACAAGCAAAACTAAGTTTTGGAGCCTGAACGAAATTTGTAGGGCTATGAAATAGTTTTTTAGAACAGCTTGGATCACTTAAAACTAAATTTTATACAAGAAAATATGCTAAAAACACTAACAACTATCCAGTTCAAAAAAACAAATTCTGTAACTTACCTCAATCGGGTGGAGTAGTTTGTGGCTCAACCAAAACAAGTCTTGATGATTGATTTAGTGGGAGAATTTTATGAGAGGAGAGGGTTTTTGGGATTTTAATTTCTTGGAGAAAATGAAATTGGAGGTGGTGGAGAGGATATGAGCCACAAAGGTATATATGCTACTTGGATAAGGATGAAAAAAAAAAAAAAAAAAAAAAGGGCTACCCAAACTTTTATATATCTATAGTATTTCATAATAAATTTATCAAGAGGATGATAAGTTGTCAACAAAACAACATCACGAAATTTCCTTGTAAATATTAACAAAATCTAAAGTAAGAAATTTTCATATATCGACAAATTCACGTAGGTAGTACGAAGTAAATATATACTTACCATAAAGATATGATCAATCGAAAATTCAAGTATTTATTTTTTTTAAAAAAAAAATTGGGGTGTTATAATATATTTTGAAGAAAGTTAATTTTTCTTAAATTTCTGGAAATTACCAAACAATAGCTATTTGTTGAGAAATTCAATTTTCAAAAATTACAAAAGAGTTAATAGAAATTCTGACTTCAAAAAGTGAGATTTATAGAAAAGAATTTCAAAATTAGTTTAAGGGACTCAAATGACCTTCTTCTTTTTTTTAATTCTTGGGGCCAAGCCCACTCTAATTGGAATAAGCAAAGGGAATTTCATTTGAATTTTAGATTTGAGGAAAGGATTCAAGAAGGGGTATATTTGGACCTTGATTTTGAGTAAAGATGGCTTTGGTTAGAATATGGTTGACCCAATTGAGCTAAAAAGCGGATAATATAATAAGCAAAAGTCTCTTTACTTATACATGAAAACCTATTCTGGTTTGCAAGGGAGATATACTTTATTTATATTTTCTATATATATATATATATATATAAAATAAAAACTTATAAGGATTAAATCATGACATTGGACCAAACTAGTAGAAAACTCTACCCAAGAGAAGTCTTGAGTGGGCTTTTGTCCGAAAAAAGAAGTGAACATAAACCTTTATAAATATTTTTTTTTCAAAAAAAGAAAATCAACTCGTTTTTCTTTAAAGAATATTTTGCCAAAAAATGGAGTTTGGTGATAAGCATGACAAGTTTTGCAAGAAAGAAATATTTTTTAGCAAATAATTACATTAATCACACATTGAAGCTCGTAGGTCAACCGTATTCTACGGACTCTTAATACTAGGGTGCTTTAAACCTTCCCTAGGGGGTTACCAGAACCGTTACCTCGAACTCTGGTTTAAAAGAATTTTTTCTTTGTTTGAATGAACCCCTTTTAACTCGGTTTTCCTAATTTCCCTTAATAAATTAGGTGGCGACTCTAAAAACATAAAATCCAATTAGAGCACCAACAACCTCTTAGTAGCTTTTATGCACCCGCGTAAAAGTGAACAAAAGAACAACTACAATATCAACAAAGAACATCTTCCTATCATGATTTATCATTAAGTTATTTTGTTGTAGTATTTAGGCCCTTATTGTGGTTCCACTTATTTACTATTCATTGAATTGAGTAATAGGTGTGTATCGAGTTGTAAGGGACTTCTCTAACTGGTTAGAGTCATTGAAGATTATGGAGAGAGTGCCAACATTGGAATTGCTGAGATAAAAAGAGAGTTGGGGCAGGAATTGTTTGGAACAGTTCATTAAGTTTACAAGACAATGTAACCTTAAACTTGGTCATCGTGTTTAGTGGAAGTTTGGCAAATTCCTGCATGAGGTAGGTCGTGTTTTTTCTTCCTTTGAGCAAGGAGCTTTTCCACGCTAAAATACTTGTGTTGATTTATTTTTCTACACTTTACCTTCTTACACAGTTACTCAAACGAACTGGTTCTTTGAGTACACAAGTAGTAGCCTGATTAACAATTGTCATCAAATCTAGATCTTTCTACAAAGTGTAGCACCTTAAAAGATGGTTGCAACCAAGCTTCAACAACAAGTATTATGGCTGGTGGAAAGAAGAATAAAAGACTTCATATTGGTGAAGATCCTAAACTATGGGAAATCATTATGAATGGTCCTATAATTCCCATGGCCATAGAAAATAAGGGAAAGATGACTACTCCTAGAGAAAATATTATGTGGATAAATACCTTCAGAACATCCAAAAGATGTCAAGGAAAAGAAACTACTTATTTGAGGCATCAGACCTTATGAATATAGCCTGATCTCCTCTTGTAAATGTGGGACACCTTACAAACCACACATGATGGAACAAGTCAGGTCAAAAGGTTGAAGATGGTCCAATTAATAAGACAGTACAAGTTGTTCAATGTCACAACTCAATCTCACTAAGTGGCGCGGGCACCTACCATTTCCCACCTCAGTAGGTGAACCCTTTCCCAAATCATCAATTCAAACCACAATAAAGTAAATAGAGCAGAATAAGTATAAGTTTGAATCATAAATAATCATAAATGTGGAATATAAATACAAACCCTAAGGAACTGGTCTGACTCGTACAAGAGCAACTAAGTAATGTCTAGAAAATACAAGTCTCAATGCTAAAACAACTGTCTAAATGGAAAAAAATAAAGATGGGATAGATGAGCCTCTGGACAGTGACTCGTCAAGTATTCACCCTAGAAGCTCGCAAACCAAGCCCCGAAAATCAGTCTCGAGAGGTGGAAGGGAAACCTGTCTCAAAGTCTACACCCCGAAAAAGACTGTAGCAAGGTAGCATCAGTACAAACAACACGTACTGAGTAGGCATCATAGGCCAACAACAGCTAGTTAACATATATGAAAGAAAGTGTCACGACCCAACTAGAGGGCCATAACGGGCACCCAGAGCTAACACACTGAGCACCTCTAAACATACATCTCATAATCATTTCTGGGTGGACCATAAAGATAGCTCATGGATATCATAATCTTTAAGGACATATATCACAACATAACGGCATGTTACACCCCAAAAAATTTCGCGTTACCAAGACTGTAAACGGCTTAGTATGAGCTCAAGGGAGAGTAAAGTTATACAAGGATTAGGGATGAAGATTATATTATATGAGTATAAGAATAACATATATATGACATTTAGAGACTGTATGGTGTAAATCAGTTAATACGTTACTTGATGAATAGCCCTCGTAACTATAAGTTAAGGTGGAGCCCACATGCCGAGGTTTTATAAAGGATATATGAAAAGTTATATGAGTATTACATGAGAATTTGAGCAAGTCTTAAGAAGGACCCTTAAGCCAAATATGGGCATAAGCCCTCCAAAAGGATGATTTAAAGATACGTTTTCAGATGATCTGACTTAAAGAGGCCAAAACACCATTATAGGTTTGGAATTTGGAAACACATCAAATATGAAAGTTGTAGATTATTGAAATAGATTTCGAACCATAAGTCGTGGGCCCTCATACAATATCAGAATCAAGAGTTATGACCTTTTTACTGAACAAATACGTAGGCAGTAAAATAAGCCTGCGCGGACCCGCCCAAAGCCCATGCGAACACACTGAGTGATTTATAGGTCGGTTAAGGCAGATTGTGGAAAGTTATAAAAGGGGGCTCACCCCTCATTTTTCATTCCACACACCTCAAATCCTCTCCAAAATTCTGGACACTTTCCCCCAACTCCCAAACACCAAATTTTAGTCCAAATCAAGTTTAATCTCCGGATTTAGGTTCCGACAGTGTATAGTTGCGGTTATAAAATCGTATTGTGGTGAGTCTTGGCTTGAACTCAAGGTGGAAAGTGAAGATATTATGATTCTAGCGGAGGAAAGGTATGAATATTCCTTTATTGATATTGATTTAGGTTTGTTTATGGAGATAAAGTTATTAAATACTCGTATAACAAGTTGGTTAGTTGAGAAAATTTGAAAAACATCGTGAGGGATGTTTTATGGAGTATATTGGTATTGATGATGTTGTTGTTGATGTTGGTATTGTTGTTGTTGTTGTTGGTTATTGGATTATGATTTCAGGCTAGGCATATATCCAGGGGAGATGCTGCCCGATTTTCGGCAGGATGTGAAGTAGTTTAATTTGAAAGTTTGATATAAGTATACGACGATAAGTCTAACGATAGTATGAATTCTCTCAAATGTAGATTTGCGAGCTCGGGAGGATAAACGTAAGTAGTTAAGAAGACCAAGAAGGTACGTTAAGGCTGTCCTTTCTTTTATTTTGGCATGATCCTATGATATGAACGAACAAGCGAGTAAATGAGCTTCCATATTACTCTACTCTTAGTAGCACTAGGAATACTTCAGTCTTCATGATCTTGTACCCCTATTATTATGTTCCTTCTATTCATGGGTCTTGAGATTTCATATATTACTAATACTAGCTCAGTAGTTGTCCACCAGAGTTAGTGTGACATCGTATTATTCCGAGAGTTCTATGTATTCATTTCCTTTATGAATTACATTGATGTTCATATGCATATTGACCCGTGACCAGAAGGCGTTATATACGCGTATATTATATGTATATGGGGTATGGGGAAAAGGATAGGCGTTATATACGCATTACCACCTGATCAGTTGGTGCACCTTGATGATGATATATGGATCGGGCCGTATGTTCCTCAGCACTATTATATATGGATTGTGCCGTACGTTCCTCGGCACTATTATATGGTATATGGATCGAGCTGAACGTTCCTCGGCACTATGACCTATATGTATACATGAGCATGATTATCATTGAGAGTATGTATGTTATGCGCCCACAGAGGCATTGTCAGTATACAGATTTATGCAAATGTTTCAGATACTCAGTCATACAGATGCATCTGGACAGTCGGTCAGATTTCGAGATCGATTCGGTTCATGATTCTTATGTTTATGTTACTTCTATGCCTTACATACTCAGTACATTATCCATACTGACTCCCCTATTGCTGGAGGGCTGCGTTTATGCCCGCAGGTTCAGGTAGACAAAGAGAGGATACGGCTCAGTAGGACTTCCCCTCACCTCTTGTCGGTGCGCTCCACTTGATCCGGAGCTGCGGTCTATTTTGGTATGTTGTTTTGGAATGTATATACATATATGGGTGTGACGGGATCCCTATCCCGTCCATTCTATAGCTTGTTCTCCATTAGAGGTCTGTAGACAGTTGTACAAAGTTGGGATATTATGTAGCCATGACGGCTTTCATTTTGTTGCACAGTATATGTGTGGCACCCCACATATGCCACACGGCCAAATGGCCAAAAATTCATGAATTGCTAACTTTCCAATATTTCACTTTTAACCCCAAATTTTCCTAAATGTTCCATGCCAATAAATTCATAAGCAACTTATGCCTTAAAACAAAATCGAAAGTCAAAAGTCTCGACTTCGTATCCCGGAATAGTCTTGTCCTTAACTTTTCATGGTTAGCTCGGAATGTTCCAATGTACAAAATACGGGATATAACAATATGTAGCGGCCTAATCGGCTTGCATCGTTCTTTCCATCTTATATATATATATAAACAGATTATGCAGAGTTTATGATGACATCCTGTCATGAGTCAGTATAAGTTTGGTTTGAGCTACTTAAGGGCCCCTGTTATTTAATGTTATTCAGATATGAGTATAGGGGTGTTTGGTCACTAGAGATCAGGCACTCGTCACGACTCATTGATTTGGGTAGTGACAGAAGTGGTATCAGAGAAGTTCCATCCTAGGGTTGTCCACAGACCGTGTCTAAGAAAGTCTTGTCTATGGGTGTGTCGTGCACCACACTTATAAACAGGAGGCTACAGAACATTTAGGATGTTGTCATTCTTTCTATCCTAGATCGTGCGATGGAGCTGTGAGATAAGGATTTCCTTTCTAATAACTTGTTCTGATTTCAGCGATGCCTCGTAAGAAGGCTACAGCTACCCAGAAGGGCAAGGGAGTGGCTGGTGATGCCACTAGCCGCACTCAGCGGGTTACCAGAGCTAGGGGCGAGTCTCAGAGTGAGAGCCCGTCTCAGGCTTCACATACCTCATCCCCAACACCTGCCCCAGTACCCCCAGTTCCTCAGCCAGACGCACCGGGCCAGGATGTGTGAGATGCTATACAGCTATTGACTAGATTGGTAGCCGCTCAGGCCCAGCGACAGGGAGTTGGTGTTGACCAGGCAGACCAAGCTGATAGTAGGAGGGTCAAGACTTTCCTTAGGTTAGACCCTCCAGAGTTCTCGATGTTAAAGAAAAATATGGACCCTCAGGACTTTATTGATAGTATGCAAAGGACCTTGAGGGTTATGCACACTGATGAGGTCGAGTCCGTGGAATTGGCTTCTTACCGGCTCCGTGCTATTGTGGTGCAGTGGTATCGAACATGAGAGTTGTCTAGAGGAGAGAATTCCCTTCCAGCTATTTGGCTAGAGTTTTCAGATGCTTTCATTCGCCATTATTTACCACCAGAAGTCTGACAGGCCCGAGCAGATAGGTTCATGCGTATCGAGCAGGGCAGCATGAGTGTTCAGGAATATTGTGTACATTTTGATTCCTTGGCTAGATATGCCCCGACTATGGTGGCTGATATGGAGGATCGAGTTTATCATTTTGTGGCTGGTTTAGGGCCACATTTGATTGACGATTGTACGACGGCTGCGTTACAGCCTGGCATGGATATTTCCCGTATACAGGCTTATGCGCAGAATCTGGAGGATCGTAAGCGTCAGTGGAGGACGGAGCGTGAGCGTGACCGGGGCTGCGGTAAGAGGGCTAGATCTTTAGATGTCGGGAGCGAGTTCAGAGGAGGACAGAGACAGCAGTATCCTCGGTATCCATTCCATTCGGCAGGGAGTACCTCCGCGGTTTTCAGGTCCGAGATTTGATCGGTCTTCTTATTCCGGAGCGGGCCAGAGTTCTCGAGCATTAGGTTCTCATTACAGACCAGAGTAAGGCTAGGTGAGAACACCCTTGCCCCGGTGTGCCCAAAGGTGGTAGGCAACATGTCGGGCAGTGTCAACTGGGATCAGACCACTACTAAAAAATTATCAAAAACCGACGGCCCGCATCGTTTTTTCAATGAAACCGTCGAGTAACCGACCCATTACGGCTCGTCAGTTTACATAGCGTCGCTTTTTGAAAATCGACGGACCGCGTCGGTTTTTTGCGACGGACTGCGTCGCTTACGGGGTCCGTCGATTTTTTATCCAATAATAAAAAAAATAACCGACAGACGCACTGCGTCGGTTTTTTATTTAATTTTAAATAAGAAACTGACACAGTGCGTCGGTTTTCTGAAAAAATTTCAGAATTAATTTCCAGAAAACCGACGGACTGAGTCGGTTTTCCGTCGATTTCCAGAATTAATTTCCAGAAAATCGACGCTTTCTGGAATATTTCCTACATGCAATTGCTACATTTTCTGCAGCCACACCAGCACAAAAGCCAGTACCAAAAGCTGCTCAAAACTAACATTAAAATGCTCCAAATCAATTCTAAAAGAGCTACATCACATAAAATTACCCTAAGTAATAATAAAACACATCAAACACTATATAAACACATCAAATACAATCTAAATAGACCTTCAAAGTTAAAAAAATATTTAAATGTCCAACCAAAAGTACCATTAACTAGTTTTAACATAAGTCCATAAAACATAAGTCCATTATTAAATCCAAACTACTACAACTGATCATCCGGTGTCCGGGCTACGTAATCACCATCATCATCATCATCATCTTCTACGTAACTTAAGAATGCTAACTTAAAATATAACTTAAGAAAACACAATCCCATCCAATTCTAACTTTGAATTCTCAATAACAATTCTAACTTTAATAACTTATGTATTCTAACTTAAATATAACTTTTAAAAGCACAATCCCAACCAATTCTAACTTTAATAACTTATGGATTCTAACTTTAATTCTAAAAATTGAAAAGTAAATCTGGTCAAATAAAGTCTACATTTTAGTTTAGAGGTTATAACTCAACAATTCTAATCTTGAAAAGCACAATCCCAACCACTTCTAACTTTGAATTCTCAATAACAATTCTAACTTTATAACTTATGGATTCTAACTTTAATATAACTTTTAAAAGCGCAATCCCAACCAATTTAACTTTAATAACTTATGGATTCTAACTTTAATTCTAAAAATTGAAAAGTAAATCTAGTCAAATAAAGTCTACATATTAGTTTAGAGGTTATAGAAATATTATAACTTAACAATTCTAACCTTGAAAAGCACAATCCCAACCACTTCTAACTTTGAATTCTCAATAACAATTCTAACTTTAATAACTTATGGATTCTAACCTTAATATAACTTGGAAAAGCACAATCCCAACCAATTCTAACTAAGCTAACACAAATACATTGACAATGAACATAAAAAATAGCACAATCGCAAGCAACAACAACAATAACAACAACAAGCCCAGTATAATCCCACCATGTGGGGTCTAGAGAGGGTAGAGTGTACGCAGACATAACCCCCACCTTGAAAGGTAGGGCGGCTGTTTCCGAAAGACCCTCGGCTCAAGAGAGGAAAAGAGAGGAAAACAAGAGGAAAACAAGAGGAAAACAAGACAAAAGGTCAGATAGGGCCAAGCATATAAAAAAAAACAATATGAAAACAAGGAATAACAAAAGCGAGAAAGTCATGGTAGAACAGTCCGAAAAGAAAGGAGCATTAACTACTATAGATAAATAAGATAATCAAAGTACAACGGCCCAACAAATATAAGCAGCAATCAAATGCAGAAATCAAATGGCAATAAACAAATGAGCAAAACTGCAACTACTATGGTGAAAGGATAAGCCACCTAGCCTTCTATCCTAATCTGAGTCCTCCACAACCTCCTATCTAAGGTCATGTCCTCGGTGAGCTGAAACTGTGCCATATCCTGTCTAATCACCTCTCCCCAACGCTTCTTCGGCCTCCCTTTAGCTCTCCTGAAACCGTCCATAGCCAACCTCTCACACCTCCGCACTGGAGCATCTGTGTCTCTCCTCTTCACATGCCCAAACCATCTCAGCCTCGCTTCCCGCATCTTGTCCTCCACAGATGCCACTCCCACCTTGTCTCGGATATCTTCATTCCTAATTTGAAAAGTAAACTAGTCAAATAAAGTTTACTTTTTTTCACAAATTGAACATTAATAATTTAAGAAAGCACAATAACTACCAATTCTAACTTTGAATTCTCAATAACAATCCTAACTTTAATAACTTATGGATTCTAACTTTAATATAACTTTGAAAAGCACAATCCTAACCAATTCTAACTTTGAATTCTCAATAACAATCCTAACTTTAATAACTTATGGATTCTAACTTTAATTCTAAATATTGAAAAGCAAATCTAGTCAAATAAAGTCTACATTTTAGTTTCGAGGTTATAGGAATATTATAACTTTATAATTCTAACATAACTTAATAATTCTTACCTTCAAAAGCACAATCTCAACCAATTCTAAAAATTGAAAAGTAAATCTAGTGAAATAAAGTCTACATTTTAGTTTTGAGGTTATAGAAATACTATAACTTAACAATTCTAACTTTAAAAAGTACAATCTCAACCAATTCTAATTTTGAATGATCAATAACAATTCTAATAACTTATGAATTCTAACAAAAAGCACAATCCAACAAAAAAAAAAAAAAACCTAGTCAAATAATTAAAGTATACATTTTTGCACATATTCAACATCAATAATATTACAAACAATGATAACTAAGCTAACACAAATACATTGACAATGAACATAAAATATAGCACAATCTCAAGCAAAAAAAAAAATGAAAAGTAAACTAGTCAAATAAAGTTTACAATTTTTTCACAAATTCAACATTAATAACATTGCAAATGATGTTTAAAAAAGCTAAATAGACTAACATTAGGCCTAAAATCTACAAATAAAACTAAAATTGAAAGAATTTTAAAAGCCTTAATTTAAAAGCAACTAACCTCAATTTATTAAGTTAAAAACGGGTCTGGGGTAGGTGGGGGTGGGCTACGCAGCGGCGGGGCTGGAGGCCGGGGAAATGGGTCATGGCTGGGTGGACAGGGGTGGGCGGCGGCCGGTAGGGTTTTAGGGGAATGGGTTATTTGTTTGGGAAGAGAATGAGATATGAAGAGTGAACCGGTTTGGCCATTTTGTTTTAAAAAAACCGACAGACAAAACCTACCCTGTCCGTCGGTTTTTTTAAAAAGTTGACTAGATTTGACTAAAAAAAAATTAAAAAATGACCCGGCCCGTCAGTTTCCTAAAAAAAATTGTTTATTAATTTTTTTTAAAAACAAAATGAATTGTAAATTATTTAAAATATTTTTAAAACTAAAACCAACATTGTCCGTCGGTTTTATATTAATTATTATTATTATTTTAATAAAACCGACTTCCTTTGGCGAAAATATATATTCAAAATTCTGCCAAAAAACTGACGTCGTCCGTCAGTTTTCTAAGTAAAAAAATTAAAAAATATTAGAAATGCAAAAAACCGACGCACTTCGTCGGTTTTTCAAACTGACGCAGTCCGTCGGTTTTTCCTCCATCAATTTTTGGCAGTTTTTTAGTAGTGGACGCTTGTTATGCTTGTGCTCAGCCAGGCCATAAGATAAGGGAGTGCCCGATGAGGGGTGGCGCAGGCATTGTTCAGCGTACGGGGTCTGTAGCTGGTTCTTCTTCCTCTTTACGCCCTCCAGGGCAAGTTTGCATACCCTAGCAGGATGAGATAGAGGGAGGAGCGGAGCATCTAGCTCGAGTGGGCCGCAGCACCGCGTCTATGCACTAGCCGGTAGACAGGATCGTGAGTCATCTCCTGATGTTGTCATAGGTATATTATCAGTTTCTTCCTATGATGTGTATGCACTGATTGACCTCGGATCTACTTTGTCATATATTACCCCATTTATTGCTGGTAAATTTGGGTAGAGCCCTAGTCAATTAAGTCTTTTGAGGTATCTACGCCAATTGGTGACCCAATCATAGCTAGGCGAGTGTATCGAGGTTGTGTAGTTATAGTGTGTAATCGTCATACCGTAGCAGATTTGATTGAATTAGATATGACTGATTTTGATGTCATCATGGGTATGGATTGGTTAGCCTCCTGCTATGCTAATGTTGATTGTAGAACAAAGGTTGTCCGGTCCCAGTTTCCAAGTGAACCAGTCTTAGAGTGGAAAGGTAATGCTGCTTCACTTAGGGGTATGTTTATTTCCTACCTTAAAGCAAGCAAGATGATTAGGAAAGGGAATATCTATCATCTGGTTTGGGTGCAGAATGTACAAGTAGAGTCACCGACCCTTCAGTCTGTTCCTGTGGTTAATGAATTCCTAGAGGTATTTCTAGATGAGCTTCCAGGCATTCCACCGAAGCGGAAGATTAATTTTACTATTGATCTATTACCAGATACTCAGCCAATATCCATCCCTCCTTATAGGATGGCACCTGCCGAGTTGAAGGAATTGAAGGAGCAACTGAGGGATTTGCTCGAGAAGGGCTTTATTAGGCCCAGTACATCGCCGTGGGGAGCACCAGTATTATTTGTAAGAAAGAAGGATGGCTCCTTGTGAATGTGTATTGATTATAGGCAATTGAACAGAGTGACTATAAAGAACAAGTATCCACTTTCGAGGATCAATGACTTAGTTGACCAGCTGCAGGGTGCCAAGTATTTCTCGAAGATAGACATAAGATCAGGGTATCATCAGGTTAGAGTGAAGGAGGAAGACATTCTGAAGACGGCATTCAGGACTAGGTATAAGCACTATGAGTTTCGTGTCATGTCATTCGGGTTAACTAATTCCCCAACCGTATTCATGGACTTGATGAACTGTGTTTTCAGACCCTTTCTAGATTTGTTCGTGATTGTATTTATAGATGACATTCTAGTTTATTCACTGTCAGAGGCTAAGCATGCAGATCATCTACGCACAGTGCTTAGAGTTCTTCAAGATAGAGAGTTATATGCGAAGTTTTCCAAATGTGAGTTCTGGTTGAACTCTGTGGCTTTTCTTGGTCACAGTATTTCAGATGAAGGCATCAGAGTGGATACTCAAAAGATTGAAGATGTGAAGAATTGGCCAAGGCCCACGACACCAACAGAGATACGTAGTTTCTTGGGTCTAGCAGGATATTATAGAAGGTTCGTGGAAGGATTTTCTTCTCTTTCAGCCCCATTGACCAAGCTGACTCAGAAATCAGCTAAGTTCCAGTGGACGGATGCATATGAGTGGAGTTTTCAGACATTGAAGGACAAGTTGACCTCAGCACTTGTTTTGACTCTTCCAGAGGGAACAAACGGCTATGTTATATATTGTGATGCTTCAGGTGTTGGGTTGGGTTGTGTATTAATGCAACACGGCAAGGTTGTTGCTTATGCCTCCAGACAGCTGAAGAAACACGAGAAGAACTATCCAACCCATGGACTTGAGTTAGCTGCGGTGATCCATGCCTTGAAAATGTGGAGGCACTACTTATACGGTGTTCATGTTGATATTTATACTGATCATAAGAGCCTCCAATACATCTTTAAGCTGAAGGACTTGAACTTACGTCAAAGGCGATGGCTAGAGTTGTTAAAGGATTATGATGTTGATATTCTATGTCATCTTGGAAAGGCTAATGTAGTAGCCGATGCTCTTAGTCGTAAGTCCATGGGTAGCCTATCATATGTACAACCGGAGAAGAGGGAGATGGTCCGCAAAGTTCACCGATTAGCTAGCCTTGGAGTTCGGCAGTTAGATTCAGGTGATGCAGGAGTTACGGTTCAAGACACAGTAGTGTCGTCTTTGGTAACTGAGATAAAGGAACGCCAGTACGAAGATCCTGTTTTAGTTTATTATCGGGATACAGCTCCTCAGAAAGAAAAGACACCTTTCGTGATCACAGGAGATGGAGTACTCATATATCGAGGAAGATTGTGCGTTCCTAAGGTTGCAGGCCTTTGTCAGCAAGTTATGGGGGAAGCCTACTATTCTCGTTATTTTATTCACCCGGGCACAACAAAAATGTACCATGATCTCAAGGAAGTTTATTGGCGGGATGGTAGACTAACCACAAAATCCATGGCTATTCTTTCCCACTTCCACTCAGGAATGGGCATCCTCTGAAGTGTACCCCCAAGTTTTTGATATTCGTACTTCATCTATTGGCAGTTCAGACACTGAGCAACAAACTTACCTATATCACACTTCATCCTAGTCCACCAGTAGTGTTGTCTCAATCGCGATACATCTTAGTAGCGCCAGGATGAATAAAATACCTCGAACTATGAGCCTCTATCAAATTATTCTTGATCAAATCATCCACACGTGGCACGCATACTCGCCCTTTAATCTGCAGCATCCCCTCTTCATCAATCACGACCTCTTTGGCCTCACCACGCAACACCTTGTCACGAATTTTGCACAACTTAGGATCTTCAAACTGCTTAGTCTTAATCTGCTCCAGAAATGATGACCGAGTCTCAACACAAGCTAACACCCTACCCGTTTAGAAATATCCAGCCTCATAAAACAGTTAGCCAGAGTCTGAACCTCTCTAGCTAAAGAACGCTCCGAAGAAATCAAATGAGCCAGACTTCCTATACTAGCCGACTTCCTGCTCAATGCGTCAGCCACTACATTTTCTTTACCAGGGTGATACAAGATGGTGATGTCATAATCTTTCAACAGTTCCATCCATCCCCACTGTCTAGAGTTCAGATCCCTCTGAGTGAACACATGCTGCAAACTGCGGTGGTCAGTGTACACCTCACAGTGGACACCATACAAGTAGTTCCTCCAGATTTTCAATGCAAACACCACCGCTGCCAATTCTAAGTCATGAGTAGAATAATTCTTCTCATGCACTTTTAACTACCGAGAAGCATAGGCAATCACTTTCTTTTCCTGTATCAAAACAAAGACCCAAACCAGAACGTGAAGCATCATAATAAACAACGAAATCCTTGCCCTCTACGGGCAATGCTAGAATAGGTGTTGTAGTCAACAATGTCTTGAGCTTTTGGAAGCTCACCTCAAACTCGTCGGACCACTGAAACGGTACCTCTTTCTGAGTCAAGCGAGTCAAATGAGAAGCAATAGATGCCAACCCTTTCACAAATCGATGATAATAGCTAGCCAGACCCACGAAACTACAAATCTCGATCACTAATGTAGGCCTAGCCCATTCCCTGACTGCTTGAATTTTCTGCGAATCCACCATAATACCCTCCTTCAAAATTACATGCCCCAAAAAGGACACAGAAGACAACCAAAATTCACACTTGGGGAATTTAGCATACAGCTCCTTCTCCCGTAATACCCCAAGAGCAATCCTCAAATGCTTCTCATGCTCCTCCTTACTTCTAGAATATACCAGGATGTCATCAATGAACACTATCACAAAAGAGTCTAGAAAGGGCTTAAACACACTGTTCATAAAATCCATGAACGCAACTAGGGCATTTGTGAGCCCGAAAGACATAACCAAGAACTCACAGTGTCCATACCTAGTCCGGAAAGTTATTTTAGGAACATCCTCTGCCCAAATCTTTAACTGGTGATACCCTGACCTTAAGTCAATTTTAGAGAACACAGAAGCTCCCTGTAACAGATTAAACAAGTCATCAATACGGGGGATGGGATACTTGTTTCGGGTAGTCACCTTGTTCAGCTGATGGTAATCAATACACATACTGATAGACCCATCCTTCTTCTTAACAAACAACATAGGAACACCCCAAAGAGAGGCATTCGGGCGAATAAACCCCTTACTCAAAAGATTCGCAACCGGTCTTTCAATAAATACGAGTTCTACCGCGCCATCCTATAAGGTGGAATAGAGATAGATGAAAATTCGGTCTAAATCAATCCAAAATTAATGTCCCTCGTGGCATACCCGGCAAGTCCGCGAGGAACACATCTCGCAAACTCTCGCTGGCATCATCGAAACCGAATCAGATGGAGTATATCCGCACCGGTGTGACGGATATGTGCCAAATAAGCTAGAGAACCCTTCTCCACTAGTTTCCTAGCACGAACGAAGGATATGACTTTTCTTAGGGTGGGGACTAAGGTTACCCTTCCACTCAAGTCTAGGTGCCCCGAAGGTAACAGTCTTAGAGTGACAATCAAGAATGGCATAATGCAGGGACAAACAACTCATGCCCAAAATGACATCGAAATCTACCATATCTAGGAACATAAAGTCCACCCAAGTACTATATCCCATATATGTAATCGCGCAAGAAAGGTAGACTTCTATCTACCACCACCGAATCCCCAACCGGAGTAGATACATAAATAGGCATCAAGATATCACACATCATATCCAAAAACCCACAACAAAATACGAAGACACATATGAAAAAGTAGAACCCGAATCAAATAAAAACAAAGTCATCCCCATAAACCGAGGATAGTATCCGTGATGACAAAGATCGGAGGCCTCAAATTTCTGCCCTGGCCCAGAAAATGTACAAAATGATTTGTGCCCTCCCGTAGCCCGCCGAAACATCGCGATTACCCCGTCCACCTAAGCCCCGCCCTCGCCGGCCGTTGTCCTCCCTCTCGCCGGCCGTTATCCGCTCGCCCGAGGATTGCCTCGATTAGGCTGGGGGCCACCCCTTCCCGCGGTGTGGACGCCCCGCCCTATCTGGTGCAAATAGAGCTCGGGGAGCCTCATACTGAGTCCCTTGTCCACCCTGTCTGAGTTTGGGGCAATACCTCTTAATATGCCCTATTTTACCACACTCGTAACATACACGGTCCAGCGTAGGTCGCTGAACAGAAACTGATGAAGCAAGATAACCCCATGCCGACCTAAGACCGATAATTTGCCCTCGATAGGCCCCCGCCAGACACCCGCATACGGGATCGAACGGACGTCCCGAATATACCCGTGAACTTGAACCCCCGTTAAAGAGTTACCGAAATTCTCACCCTTCGGCCTTCTTTTCATTCCGTTTTGCATGAATCTCCGTTAATCCCTCAACAACACGGACGTGCCGCACTACCTCCTCGAAATGAAGCCCCAAAGGGCTACAAGTCAAGAGCCGATAGTCGAAGTCCGTTGTTCAACCCTTTCACGAAACGCCTAATCCTCTCCTCTCGCAGGGGAAGCAACCGAAGAGCATATCGGGACAAGAAGGGAAACAGACTCGTACATGAATGTGACGAGCTTCTCGATCAATATTAGCAAACTCATCCTTCCTTCGATCCCCGTAGGCACGCAGACATACTTATCTAAGAACACCGAATAGAACTAAACCCAAGTTAACCCGAGGTGGACCCCGCCGGCCCGCACTCCACATATGCCCTCCACTATAACCGGGCATCACCCAAGAACCGGAAGGTCATAAACTCTACACCGTACTTGTCCGCCCCCATCTTACGGAGCTTCCCCTCGTGACGCCTACGATGAAACCTCGTTCCTATCCCTTCCGACCCGCACCATAGAAAATCGGCGTTTCATTTAGCGAACCTCCACAACAAATCATACTCTCACTGTGCATTATCTACCCCGTAGAATCGGACTCTGGGAAGGCCTCGTATTCGAAACTTCATCCAAGCGAGGTGCCACCGTTTACGTATGCCGAACTCCCCGAGCCCTCGAACTCTATCCCCGAACCTCGGGACCGCTATCCCCGCACCCTACCTTCGGAACGGCCGGTATGGCTCGCCCGTGCTAACCCACGCAACCACCCGGAAGACTTCGCCATAGTATCGGTATACCCGTGTAGGCCGGCAGCCGGCGGAACTCGGTACCGCCGCCGGGTCGTTCGGTGCCCGCATCTCCCCGCACCTCACAGAGCCACCGGGAGGCACGGGATCAACCACCGGGACTCCGCCCCTGTACCGGTGTCGCCCTCTACTAGCTCCTCTCGTCTCCACCTTCGCCCTCGTCGTCGCCGTACGTGTTCTCGCCATCTGCTAGAGAATGAAGGATAGTCATATACCAATTTGAATCATCCAGCTACCAATTGGAATCAAGTATCATGAAATAAAGAAATAACAGGGAATTTGTTACATCTCTAATTTAGATGCGTCATTAGTCTATTGTGTGTTAATCACCTCGGCCTCGAGTTTTAAGATTTGTCTTCAAGGTTATGGGATATTATACAAGTATAACTCTTGTATACGAATATCCAAGTTTAAGCATTACAAGTATTGGAAGAATTAAAGATTAAACGAATCGACGACAAAACGAAAAAATGCATAAAGGCAACTTGACGGTGCAAGTTGACGCCCGTCAACATATCGACAGTGCTCAGAACCGTGTGTATGTTGAGCCACCTGAGAATTAGGGGCTGTGGCATGATTGAAAGTGGCAGGTCAACGGTCGTCGACCATGTCGACGCCGTCGTCGAACAGCTCGACGCCACCATCCTTTGAGGCAGTGGCCACCTTCTTATTTTGTTATATTAAGTTGGGATACAACTTATCCCTCATTTTTTCATCCAAACAGACCCTAATACTCCTTAGAAGCTCTCCAAAACCTTCAAGGTAAATTTCATCAAATTTAATCAAGTTTTCACCTCAAAAAGTTGGGAATTAGTAGGAAGATCATTATGGTATTGATGCCTTATTGTATGGCTGATTTTGAAAGCTTGGAGCTAGGATTTTAATGGTGTTTTCTAGATTTTAAGGTATGTTCTATCCTATACTCTTGTTAGTTAAGTTGATTCGGAATAACTCCCTAGTTTAAAGAGACGGGAATGGTGCTATGAAAGCATAAACTAGTTTGTTGATTTGGTTGCCTTGTAGGTTGTTTTTTATGAGATTTTTGGGGAGATTCTTGTTTGGTTATATTTTTATTTGATGTTGTTGTTGTTGGTGGTGATGTTGTGCATATTATGGGCTATTTTAGAATTGGATTGGAGTAAGGATTATAGGGGAAATGCTGCCCGAATTTCGTTAAGTCCCATTCGTATTCGAATTAGATAGTAAGTGATATAAATAGTCTAATCGTGATTTATATTATCTTGATTGTAGACCTACGGAATCGAGGAGTAGATGTTGGACGTTTAGATAGATTTTCAGGTATGTTAAGGCTATCCCTTTTATTCATTTTGGTATGATCCCTATGATACGAACGAAAGAAGTGGAACCAACAGTTCCAAAGACTTATTCTTGATAGTATGTAATCCACCGTACTTGAATTCATGTGTTCCATATCTATAGCTTCCAGAGATTTATTAAATTGACATACTAGCCTCTTATATTACTCAAAGGAGTTCAGAGTATCCTTTTACGAGTCTTTTATGCATGTATATATATGTACAACTATTTTCTGATATATGGATCGGGCTGTACGTTCCACAAAGACTAGCAGTTATACTATGATATATGTATATGGTTTTGAAAGGAAACATGCATATCATACGCCGTAGAGGTACTTTCAGTTATACAGAGTATATAGACACTTTCAGATATTGGATTAGCTTTCATGTCTCAGATATCTTTCATGATTCTTATGTGCATGTTGTTCTTATGCCTTACATACTCAGTATATTATTCGCACTGACTCCCCTATCGGGCCGAGGGGCGTGCCTTACGCCGCAGTTCGTGCAGATGGTCATTGTGTGGTCCAAATTTCGCAGGACTTCCACCCAGAAGCAGTGCCAGCACTCCACTTAGTTTAGAGATGGAGTCTATTTTGGTGTGCTATTTTGAGATGTATCTATGGGTATGACGGGGCCCTGTCCCATCCTTTCTACAGCTTTTTACTCCATTAGAGGTTTGTAGACAGTTGTACATAGTTGGGATATTATGTAGCCTTGTCGACTCTTATTTTGTTGTACAACCTATGTAGCGGCCTAGTCAGCTTGCACTGTTATTTTCAATATGTATATATACAGGTGGTTGTGAGTTCTTGGCGCAGAGTCTATTGTGTTGTTCTTACAGGAGTCAGTATAGTCCAGTTATAAGTCATATATGGGCCACGCTGTTATTCAGTGGGATCTAGGTCCGAGTATAAGGGTGTCTGATCAGTAGAAGTCAGGCACTCATCATGACTCATTGGTTTGGGTCGTGGCTTTAATTTTTCCTAGAGTCCGGTAAATCTCTCGAAGATAAGCATGTACGTCTCCGTACCGATCCGCAAGACTCTACTAGACAAGTCCTTGTATGATGAGATCGATGAACCTAAGGCTAGGATACCAACTATGTCACGACCTTAAAATTTCCGCCATAACTGGCACCCACACTAACTCCTAGTGGGCGAACTAATACATGAGTCATCTATTCACTCAGGTCCATTCTTATATTAGCAAATTCAATCAGTTATTACTCATTCAAGCACAAGATAATCAAAATATGCCATGCCATAAAATAATGAAGTAAAAGCGGAAGTCCTAACTATTACAAATTCCCAAAATCCGAAAGTCACCATATAAGGACTCTAATCTAAAACATATCTAAGGAATGAAAACTGTCTAAACAAATAACCACAATGTCTGGAGTAGGAAATAGACATCATACAAGAAGATCTTCAAGTACCGGCATGGATAGAAGCTCACCCCTAACCACAAAACGGCCTCAACGCGAGATACGAGATGTAGGCACCGGATCACAATCAAAACAAAATAATGCAACAAGGTAGTATCAGTACAAACACTATGTACCGGTAGATATCATAGGCCGACTAAAATTAGTATCATGCATACATCATAAAATCAATAGAATAAACAAGCCAGCCAACAACATGAAATCAATAACCCAACAACAAGTCAACCAAGCATAATCACAAATCAAGTCACCCAAAGATATCAAGAATCAAATCAACAGGAACAACAAACAAGAAGCAGTCTACCAATAATAACCATATACTCATTGTACACACATGCTAACTGATGTCATTGCTCAGTAGTCATGACCTGCAGGGAACCCATGGTGTCCATGTATCACTCGTTCCAGATACTCATCGGACCCGAGCCATGAATTCTCTGCTCTGGAAAAAATCTCGGACGCAATCCACATCATATACCACTCATTTTCGAAATAAACCTTGACCACGAGCCCATAATCTAGGTCACATTTCAGGCTTTTCTACGCATATATACCTAGTATTTCTTATCCTCTTGTTATCGATGCTCAATCGTCATTTCCTATCACAATTTCAACGAGAAGATCATATTAACTTCCCATCACAACAACATCAAATTGTAGGTTTAACACAATGAATAGTGGCACGATGCCAACACAAGCCACCAATCAATTGCATATGAGTTCTACCACACACACACATCATGCACGAAGACTAGACATGCTTCCTCCTATTGAATTCACAACCATACAATCAACTAATCAAAGTCTAACTCGTAAGTAGACCGTAACCCATCGTCACGACCCAACCCCGTAGGCCTTGACTAGTGCCCGAATTGGGTACCCAAACACAATCACAAACCCGAGTCAA
>NC_081342.1:32566912-32588870 GCF_029784015.1 Lycium ferocissimum | reverse complement strand
CCCGGTTTTTGGGGCCACTTTTTTATACCCGCGGCCTTTTAGGTTCACCGACCCCCTCCGAGGGCCGGTTCCGCTTATATTCGGTGTTACGCCGTGTACGGCGTTAGCCGTGTTATGACGCTGTGGACGGATACTGAGATTTGAAACCTTCTCGGTGTTATACCGTGTTACGGCGCCGACGACGCGCGACCATATTTTCTCGAGCCCTATGCATGATTTGTATTTTGAAAGTAAACATTTTGGTATTTTTTTGATACGCACTTACTTTCTCGTACTGTTTCGATTATGACTCGCATTTGTTACTATATCTTCACGCTTTCGATACTCGACATATTTCGTACCGACCCCCTTTCTTTCGGGGCCGCGTTTACGCTCGTGGCGCGTACGTACGCTCACGATCCGCCGCCCAGACACCCTTTCGCTCGTTTCTCGAGCGCCCCTTATTCGAGTCTCCACATTTTGGTATATATTCGTTTTCGTCGCATATATATATATTTGTTCGTGGGATTTGCGAGGCCCCCGTCCCCGTCATATGATTCGGGTCCCGTTTGTAGTGGGTCCGTAGCGTATACGTGGGTTAGCTCATTCCTGCATGTGTGTGTTTGTATGTTATGTTCACTGGCTATCCTATTCGCCGTGGCAATCCCCAGATTTAGGCTTGTATATGTTTCGGGGGTCAAGTTGCGCTCATTTGACAGTCAGCTTCGATGTGGGGCTATTACGCTGCCAGGTTCAGGATGTGTTCGAGGCGCTTGAGACACCGACAACGTCCGATATTTGTACCATCTGTCAGCGATTCTGACGGCGAACGTTGTGGGGGCCCGGCCGTGCAGCACTGGGCCACGCTATTTAACATGGTATTGTTGTTAGAAATAAGTATATTATACCCCATAGGTGGGCAGTGATATTTGGGGGCAAAGTGGATGGAATGTATTTTATCCAATTTAATAGTTGAGGTATTTTAGGCCATTTTCCGAACAATATAAGGGGGGAAAACTGAGGGCTTATAAAATGCTAGTTTTACTCTTACCCTAACATGTATTTTATTAGTATAGACTAGCCTACAACGTGTCCACGACTATTTGAATTCTTAATTTGTTATCTCACAGTAGAAATGGGAAGATCGAAATCCATGTTTCACTGAGAGGACCCCACTTAAAACAGCTACCTTATACTTGTCAAAGTTGGTAAGATATCTTTGGTTTCCTTATGCTGCCGTTAGCTTGAGTTTTACAGCAGACAAACAAAAAGGAAAGAAAAGCAGAAAGTCATCACACTCTCTTTTCTCTTTTCTCTTTCTATAATAACATAATACATGCAAAACCCAACCCAGTATTCCAATCAATTCCCACTTTTGACCCTTAATTCACTCCATTCCCATGAACCCACCTCTTCACAACTTACGCTATCTTCCTCCTTCTTCTTCTTCTTCTTCTATGGCTGTTTGTGACATTAAACAAGTACTTGAATTCTTGAAGAATAATGGCTTCTCAGAATCTGAATCAGCACTTATGGAAGATATCATGGAGAAATCTGAATTGGGTTCATTGGATTATGAAAGATTCTTATTCCCTATGATTCCTCCACCTCCTCCTCTTAAGATTCCTTCCTTAATTACCGCTAACAATCATTCCAACTCTGTTTCTTCTGATGATGAATTTGTCAGCTTGGCTTCTTCCATTAGTGATCTCTGCTCCTCTGGTAAACTTCTTTTTTTTTTTTTTTTTTTTTTTTGTTACAATTTCCATTTATGTATTTTGAAATAATCAGATTATGGTAGGAAGGATCGTTCCTTTAATTCTAAGTAATTCTTAATGGCTCTTTCTCTTTCTGGAAATTTGTTGTTATTATTTTTGTGGACTGTGCAAAAGCTAAAATAAGACTTACCCAATTCATAGTTTAGTGGTAATTGTGACAACTTCTGTTTCCTTAAGGGAACTCTATTGATGTAATAAGTAGAAATTAGAACTAACAGATATGGGAATATTGTCATTTATTCTCTAATAATTTCTAATAGTTGCTCTTTAAATATTCCATCTTGGCAAACGATTTTAAGATTCTGAAGTTTGTAGATTAATGTGACTCAAGAACTGATCATCTTGTGTTATGCTATTTCTGGTCAACACTTTGTGATTCTTCCCTTTTTGTTTTTGTCTCTTCTGCATATTTTTTAGGTTTATCCTGTTGTCTGTGGTGCAGAATTTACAAATCCATATGGAATTCGTACTACGGCCGCTCCCACTTCTCAATCATCATCTGATAGATTATCTCAATTTGGTACTGCAAGAGATTACCATGATTTCGACATGCAAAATGACCTCTTCTGGTACCGGGAGAAGGATGAGGATTTCCCCATGCCACCTTACTTTGGAAGCTCGGATGGTGTCGGGGGCCCTAGTGAGGACAAGTTTGTGATGATCGAAGCATCCGAGAGACAGAATTTGGAGTATAAATCAGATGGATGGCCTATAGCCACAGTGCACAATGGGAAAGGCTTGAAAGATTACTATCATTTGGATAAACAAAAGCACCTTGAAGGAAAAGGTGAATTTAGCTGTTCATCCCCACTTTGTGCTTGCTGCAAGGGGCCAAATGTGATTTATGGCGGTGATCCTGACGATATGGATATCAACTTAACTGAGGCTAACTATTTTCAGTATGAACCAACTGGAGAGAGGAAAACTGAAGATGGAAATTACCATGCCATTGAAACAAGTTGCAATACTAACTGGGTTGGAGACCTCAAAGGTAGCCCTGACCTTCAACCTAAGGCTGTCGAAAAAGATTATTACTCATATGAGCCAAAAGATGATAGATTGGAGGCTCTGGAAGGCAACGAACCCGATGAGGCAGCAGATGAAGAGGGAGGTGCTACTTCAGATGAGCTTTTGATGTTTGAAGGCGAAAATGATTTTGAAATATTTAATCTGAGAATTATACACAGGAAAAACAGGTTTGTTCTCATATCAATACCTCCAAAGCGTTAGTCCAATATCGATGAAACGAATCTGTGTGTTATAATAGAGCTTGAGCAATGCTTGATTAATAATACATGTTCGACTTGCATATCACACCAAGATCTCATTCCATCATTTCCTCAAGGCACTAAAGTTGTTCTAACGTTTTATGGAGATATTGAGCTAAATCCTTGCCGGTTCATTTGCAGCAAACAGTTGTACTCATTTGTTCTGCCATCTGCAGGACTGGATTTGAGGAGAGCAAGGACCTGCCGATTGTTCTAAATAGTATTATAGCCGGTAGATACTATGTAACAGAATACCTAGGTTCAGCTGCATTCAGCAAAGTCATTCAAGCTCATGATATGCACACTGGAGTAGACGTTTGCTTGAAGATAATAAAGAATGACAAGGACTTCTTTGATCAGAGTTTAGATGAGATTAAGCTTCTCAAGTTTGTGAACAAGAATGATCCTTGTGATGAGCACCATATACTGCGACTATATGATTACTTCTACCATCAGGTATGCTTGAGAAAATATTTGTTCTTCTGAGTCCTTTGCTTTGAATCACGCCTTATAAAGAACGAAAAATCGATCCTCCAGCCTCTAAATGAAAAAGTCTATCAACATTCAGAAGTTACCATTTTTCTGTTTTTTAGAAAGGACAACTATAAAGTTATCGACCAATCCAAACATAAAATGGAGGTTTTGCCGTTTTGGTGGAAGATTTACTGGCATACTTGTCTTCAGAGATCTCTTGCTATCAAGGAATTTGTGTTGTTAGCAGT
This sequence comes from Lycium ferocissimum, assembly GCF_029784015.1. NCBI lineage: Eukaryota > Viridiplantae > Streptophyta > Magnoliopsida > Solanales > Solanaceae > Lycium > Lycium ferocissimum. The sequence goes on along the minus strand of NC_081342.1, from coordinate 32,585,123 downwards.
GGTATCAAACCGTTGGGCCTTTAAGTGCAAAATGCAAATTAAGCGTGGGCCTTAATATATAAAAAAAGCGCAAATCGAAAAAATACATATATATACATGAATAACAAATATATGGACCAGAAACCGAAAACAGATTACAATAAGGTGAAATATTAATTGTTTAGTATCGCCTCTACAGTGAAACGCTCATTGGCAAGGAAAAGTATTGCCTTAAAGCCTTAATGATGACACTGAAACACACATTAAGCAAGGCAAAGCGCTCAACATGTTTTGAGCCTTGCTTCAGGGCTTAAGCGCGCCTTTAACAACATCGGCTGTTAGCACTAATAGCATTCTCAAAAATTCAACTCAAACTTACTGGCTACAAAATGATTGTAATTAGAGATTGTCCTTATTCTTTTAAGTAAGGATAATGTCTGTTTTGGTGTTTAGTTTTGACCTCCGATCTGTCTATTTGGTATGTAAAGTATCCTCTAGCACTCAAGGCCATGTCATCTTCTCATGCTAGCTCCTAAATTTAGGATCTTCATTAATCTTCTTAATATCATATAATCTAGAAAGGTTTGCAAGGAGATGTTTCCACTGGTCGCTTAAAATAATTAACTCATTTGTGAAATCAACGAAGAGTTGTTGTTTCTTATTATGTTGACGGGTCAACATTGTAAACTATATACTCCCTCTATTCCAGTTTATGTGACTCTACTTCCTTTTCAGTCTGTTCTAAAAAGAATGACCTCTTTCTAAATTTGGAAATGATTTAGCTTAAACTTCTCATTTTTCCCTTTTAACAAACTTTTAAAGCACACACAAATGTTATGGCATGTTTAAAATCACAAGTTTCAAAAGTCTTGTAGGGTCACAAATGTTATAGTATGTTCAAGACCATAAGTTTCAAAAATCTTCCTTTCTTTCTTAAACTTCATTCCCGTCAAACAAGGTCCCATATAATGAAACGGAGAGAGTAGCTAAAAGCTTGTAAATTACACTTGTTGTCCTGATGTGTTACCCAAGGTTGATGTTTCGACCTTATGCTTTTTGTTTTCGACATGTAGAGCTTATTGTCTCCCTCAATATTAATGACCTTTCAATAACTTCTCAGTTACTCCCTCCGGTTCATAATAAGTGTTCTTTTGGCCTTTTTATTTTGGTCTATAATAAGTCTCCTTTTACATAATCAAGAAGGTATTAATTGTTATCTTCCAAATTTACCCCTATTTAGATAAGTGAGTTTTTATGTAATCAAGATACTATATTAAATAGGTCAATTAAGGGTAAGTTAGTCAAAATATCTTCTATTTTCTAGAAGTTAGTATTTTCTTAAGGGGTGTGCCAAAGGGCAAAAGAACACTTATTATGGACCGGAGGGAGTAACTTTTAGCAGGATTGCTTTACAACTTGCACTTCATATTAAAAAGAGCTGTATAGGAAAGAAGAGTGGGAGGAATTTGGTTTTCCTTAAGAAATCATAGTGAAGGAAAAGGATGTGAGTTGAAAAACAATGAGATAACCCAAAAAAGTTTCCCAAGAGTCGCTGTTTTCTACCATCATGCCAGCCACCAATGCTTGTCGTGCAATCTGCTACTTCAGACCTTCTCTCTTTCATTTTTTCAGTTAGCCCTTTTTATCATGGCCTCGTAAAAAAAGATTTATGTTTTCCCTTCCTCTATTCAATCTTTTATAAATAGGAAATGTACTTGTGGTGCTCTCAATAAAAATTAAGCAATACGCTATGGAAGGTCATAAGCGTTGATTACTGGAGATTGAAGGTTTAATCTGATTAAAAATATTGTATAAGGCAAAACCTATCAACGTGTTTGTATGTGTGTGTTATAAGGCTAAAACTGCAAACACTGATAGAATATAAATACTAGAACTTTGATTTAATCAAGATTACATATATGATGGCTGAATTTGCAAGGTATAATATTAGCAAGGGCATTGGTCCCATTCCCACAATAGATGGGAGAAAACTGGAAGTTCGAACATTGTACTTGGTTGAGCCCCAATCCTGGTACCACTTTGGTTCAATCAAGAACGATATAGTTCCAAACATTATAAGTTTCAAATTTTAGTGGGACTTTACAGTTACCAATTTAAAAAGGATTAATATGATAAGTTCCTGCATTAACTAAAAAACAGTTGCATTTGTTACACCACAACTGGTCTGTTCTTCTACACTTCCTCAGAGATTATGCCTCAATTTATTACCTTCATTCATCAATTAACTGTACCTCCACCCCAAGTCGGTTACATGAATCCTCTATATGTTTTCCCCTCCATTTAGGTCTTGTTCATTCTAATACTAAATGATTTGTCTTTTAAGACAAATTAGGCCTTCTCTTATCTCATACTTACCCTTAACTAGTTTAATCCCAACTAGTTAAGTAGGTATCGCGTCTATGAATCCTCGGCTTCCAATAATAAATGTTCATAGCTAAATGTACAGTGGTTCCGAGAGTTGCAACACCATTTTATTGGATCACACCTAGCTTATGCATCAATTATTACTGTAATTTCTTGTTAAGCTTTTGGTTTTGGAACTTCTGTTGTTGCTCAAGTCTGGCAGTTAGAAATATTGCTTGGGATTTGATGTTACATATCTACTAACTGTACTCTTTAATCTTGTTTTATAACATGCAGGAACACCTCTTTATTGTTTGTGAACTTCTCCGTGCAAATTTATATGAATTTCAGAAATACAACCAAGAATCTGATCTAGAGCCTTATTTTACAATGAGCAGGCTGCAGGTCCGTTTGTTCTAGTAAATTAAAATTTGGCAGGGACACCACAAAATATATCTAAGTAAAAGGAAAGGGAGTGAAATGTAATTGTGTTGGTTATTTGTTCCTTAACAGACCATAACTCGACAGTGCTTGGAGGCACTAGTGTTTTTGCACAATTTGGGGATCATCCACTGTGATCTGAAGCCTGAAAATATTCTCATCAAAAGTTATCGGAGATGTGAGATAAAAGTTATTGATCTTGGAAGCAGTTGCTTTCAGTCAGACAGCTTGTCCTTATATGTACAGTCTCGTTCCTATAGAGCTCCTGAAGTCATCTTAGGCCTCCCTTATGACGCCAAAATTGATCTTTGGTCTCTTGGCTGCATCTTGGGAGAGCTCTGCTCCGGGGAGGTATCCTTCTACTTTTCCTTGATTTATGTGCATCCATTTGTACGGTTCCTTTTTTTTTTTTTTACTTTTTTCTGTAACCTTTCCTTTTACTACTATTTGCTTTATTGCAAGTAGTATCGTGCTCCTCTTCCTGATTTAACCCTCTTTTTTTTTCTTTTTTTTTTTTTTGGGGTGGGGGGGATTGTGTTTAAAATAAGTTAGAAGGATTCTTTGGCATATGTTCCGCAAGAAATTGTACACACACACTAAACATTCGTATTGTTTGGTAGGTGCTTTTTCCTAATGAGGCAGTTGTTATGTTGCTTGCACGTGTGATCGGAATGCTTGGTCCTATAGACCTGGACATGTTAGAAAGGGGACAGGAGACCCACAAATATTTCACAAAGGATTATGACCTTTATCATATAAATGAGGTTTGTCTCTTAGTTCATTTTTTTTTTTTTTTTCATTCTTCCAAAACTATGTATTATTAACAAATTTAGCAATTTTTGTTCTGGTATTCACGTGAATGTTTAGTTATGACATGTGCTAATTTGGCATGTTTGCATCTCTTTGCCCCACTTCTTTCTCTTAATTTTGTTTTATACCATGATGTTCCCCATTTTGCACCAAGTAAAAGTTCTTCTTTGAAGCTTTATTTCTTTTAAGTTCTAATGAAGCTACTTTTTATCCTTTACTCTTACTAGAACGTAAGCTTGAAGTCTTTTTGCTTAATTCTAGTAAACTAGTAAATCATCAATGTAATTATCAACTTAGAGCAGTGGAACTAAGACGACAAAAGTGGTAGGAAGCTGTGTTTTTGAGAGTGCATGAATCATCCAGCTACCTCTTTGACGAACTGCGGGAACTGGTTTGTGCTGGTTTACCCATTTACATAAAAAAATTAACTTTTCTGCCTGCATGTATTTCTTTTTTTCAGGCTTTTCTTTCTCTGAACATAATCTTGAATCTTTTTGCATGACAATGGGCTCTTTATACGACATGTCTGGATGTAAAATCTGTCTAAATAACAAGTACCTCATAGTCATGTCTCAGAAGATTAAGATTATTGAAAGAAAATTTGTTATATTTCTGGTGTGATTCCTCGGAAGACATTTAAATCCTCAGTCAAGCTAGAAATATCTCTGCGCTGATGAGAGCAGCAATGCCCCTAGTCAATTTTGATTTTAGATCTTCAAAAAACTGAAAACTTGTGAAGCCTTTTAAAGGTATATGCTTTCTGCCCGTACTTTTAGATAAAGATTTCTTCACTTCCTTTTCCATATGAGCTGCTCACTTAGCATGGCTGTTGTTTGCAACCTACTATATAACTGGAGGGCGGAGCTACGGTGGTGCAAGGGTGGTCAGCCGAACACCCTTCGCTGAAAAATTACACTATATATATAGGTCAAATATTACTTTATATGCATAGATACAGCATTCTGAACACCCTTTGACAACACATAGAGTAGTAGCTCAGCGGCAAAGGGTGTGCAGAAAATTGTAGGACACTCAAGTTCGATCCTTGCGACACGTTTTGTTATATAATTCTGTAGGCCTGTCATTTTCCTTTCCTTTAAAACTGGGCCTAAGCTCCTGTCAATATTGGGTAGTTTGATTTAATTTTTTTGGAGCACCGAATCATCGAAAAAAAAATTATTTACTATCTAAAGTTTGAACAGAAATTCCTGGCTCCGCCACTAAACTGGATAAACTATAGTATACAATTGTCCAACTTCTGATATGTTTGGAATTCTGTAATAGGATACTAGTCTACTGGAATACATAATCCCTGAGGAAACGTCACTGGAGCATCAGCTGTCAGTTTCTGATCCATTGTTCCTCGACTTTGTCAGAAAGTTGCTTGAGATAAATCCTCAAAAGCGCCCTACGGCCAAAGAGGCCCTAGGTCACCCTTGGCTTTCCCATTGGTACGAGTAGAGTCCAAGTTAACTTGTTTTTGGTACTGTTTGTTCATATTTCATGGTATATCACCAACTCGAAGCTGTTCTTGGGGCACAAAGGTTTCCTGACAGAGCAAAGGTTCGTTCTTTGTTGAGGATATTGATTCAATCGGTACATAGTTGTCAAATTCTATGTTGCATATACGAATGCTAATTTTCATTTTGATGTTTTGTTGTAGATGTTATAGAGAAAAACTGTTTTGTTTTGCCTTTGGGGTATAAACCAGTCTCCCAATACGGTTTTGAGTCTTGTGACACATGAATATACTCTTGACGTGTATTCATGATTTTTTTTCCTTGTAAATAAAAAATAATTCTCTTGGTTATATTTGTTGATAAAAGCTGCTTCTTTGAGTTTGCATTTGATGTTTAATCTGTCTGATGTATCTCAAAGCGAAATTTCATGTCATATTTAAGAAATGTATTATGTATTACTGCCGAGGGTCTATCAAAACCCTCTCCACCATGCAAAGGTAGGGGTTATAAGGTCGGCGTACACACCACCCTCACTGCACTCCCATTTGGGATCGTGCACCTGGTATTGTTGTTGTTGTATTGTGTATTATAGGGTCAAAGTGTTAGGCTCCATGGATTGTCAAATCATAGGCGTGCAAAATGACCAGTTTTTTTGTCTTCAGATGGCAGGCCATCTTTGAACTTGGCCTTTTCCTTTTCTAACTTATGAGATGGACAATATCCCATATCAAATTGATCTCTATTCACCAACAAGGAATGTGGTGGGATGGACTCGATTCCTCTCCCAGTCCCTCTTAAACAAAGGTCTCAAATTCGATTCCTGGGAATCGTAGGGAGTGCTCCCCTTTTTAATGGATTTATTGCGGTGTGCACCAGAATTAGTTGGGCCAATGCGTTCTAGATACTGGTTAAACTAAAAAAAATGAACTCTATCTGTAAAAAGGGTACTTACATTGGAAGTATAAGGTTGAAGAAAGCTTAGAGATGTAGTATAAGAAAAAGAGATACAACATCTATACCAGTTGTTTTGCTTCTTTTTGAGGCATTTGTTTGATGCCTCTGCGTCTATTCAAAGGGAGATCACCATAACTAGTGTCAAGTAATAGTCTCAAGCCCTTCTCTGGATGATATACACTTGATTTTGTGTAAGTTAAATCAAGCAATTGTCCCCATCTACATAACACACCAACTAGATTTGTGATTCACATGGTCATAAGTCATACTACGAGAAGAAAAGATTGAAAAAAAAAAAAAGATCAAGAAGAGAAGAAAGATAATGAAACACGCGAATCTAAAAACAAAGCAACTTAAATTCTATAACACTATCAAATGATAAGGGGGTCTTCTTTCTCCTAATCTAGAGCTTAACATGGACGTTGTTTCATTTTTCTTTTTCGTTATGAAGGAAAATGTTTTCCTAGGAAAGAAAACGTTTTCCTGGGAAAATAAGTGAATTTCAACTTATTTTCTCATGTTCGGTTGGGTAGTGGAAAACAAGTGAATTTCTTACTTATTTTCTCATATTCGGTTCGTTGGTGGAAAACATTTTTCGGAAAATACCATCCATATCCCACCACCCCATACCACACCAACCCCGCCCCCACCACCAACCAACCACCCCAAGCACCCACCCACCCTCCACCACCCACCCCACCAACCCCCAACCAAATCCCACCCCAACCCAACCACCACCCTCCAACCACTTCATCTTCACCACCCCTACCCCACCCCATACCACCGCTCTGTCCAACCCTCCCCCCACCCACGCCCTTCCAAATTTTCTATTTCATATATTTTATTTAATTTTTATAAAAAATGAAGAAAAAAAAAATTCTTATCCATCCCACCACCACGCACCCCCACCCCACACCAAATTTAACCACTCAAACTTTTCAGTTTTAAAAAAAATTTATTAAAGGTAAAATTAAATATGAAGTAGAAAATTCGAGAGTGGGGTAAGGGGTGCGGGCGGGGGGTGGGGTGTAGAAAATGAAAAAAAATTAAGAACTTTTAAAAAAAAAATTAATTTTTTTGGAGGGGTTGGTGGGGTATTGGGCCGGGGGCGGGGTGGGCAGGGGTGGGGTGGTGGTGGAGGGGTGGGGGAGGTGCGTGGGGTTGTGGGAGTTGTTGGAGTTTGGTGGTTGGGGGTAGGTTGGGTGGTGGTAGGATGGTTGGTGAAATGTTAATTGTGGACTTATTTTCCCTACTTTGATTATGGAAGTCATTTTCCCACCTAAAGAAACTTATTTTCCTAAAGAAAATATTTTCCAAAAATTTTGAACAAAAGAACATGAGAAAATTGAAAAACATTCCTTCATACCAAACACACCCTTAGTCATTGCTATACACTCTCTCCTTTTTACCTCTTATGCATCTTTTCCTCTCTGTGTTTACCGAGTGTCATTTGCCAATGATGCATTAGAAACTATTTCAATGAGTTTTGAATTAATTATAATAGATCAACGAGAGGTGCTAGATCAAGAGCCCTGAGACTCGAATGCTATCACATTACAGCTTTGTCTAATTATATTTGACATTCTCCCTTCTAATGTAAAGCAGATAATGTCATTTTGTATCAACTGTGTCTATTACTACTCCAGACTATTCCTTTTGTAGATGATACCGTAATATTTTTTTCTCATAAGTTATGTGGTCTTTACTAGCAAAATCCAAGAAGTTTTTGCACGGATTGCTCTTCAAACGCACTGGACTTTAATGTTTGCCTCTTATATCTGTGGTCTTTAATTTTTGCTTCTGCTGCTTATTTAATGAAAATATTTAAATCTCCTTGGCTCGGCATAAGTTCTGTAACATTTTTATTTTCGAAAAATTAACTTTGCCTTGCTCGGCCCAAATTCTGTTGGAATTAAGTGTGCATCATAAATTATGTAGTATTTTTCAGATTATGTTGAGTGTTGAAAGTTTTGCATTTTCCGCATAACTTGTGTGAATGTTATGATACATATGTCGAAGCTAAATGTAAACTTTGCTGAGCGAAATCTAAAGTTATGTTGTTTTTCAGATTAGGTTGAGTGTTGAAAGTTTTGTCTTATCCGACATAACTTATGAGATGTTATGATACATATGCCGAATTTAAACGTAAATTTTACCGAGCCAAATTTAAGTTATAATGCGCCAAAAATGTTGAAGGCCAAAAATATTAAAGACCACAAACTAGAGGGATAAAATTAAGGGTCTTTGACATATATATACATCTTAAGGAGAAATATTTACGAAACGTGACGATAGTTTTATATTTACAAAACATAACATTACAAATTCTATACAAAACATGCTTTATGTTTAAAAAAATATATATATATATTTTTAAATTATTTTTTATTTTTTAAAAATCATTTTTAAAAAAAATATTTTTTATTTTTTTTTTTTAAAATATTTTTTTTAAAATTTATTTTTATTTTTTTAAAAAATTAATATTTTTTTTTTTTTGCTCAAAAACTTATGTATGAAAGTTGTATGAAATGTGTATATCTCGCTCAAGACTTAAAAAGTTTGCTCAAAATTTAGTGTATTAAAAATGTATGAAATATGTATATCTCGTTTAAGGCATAAAAATTCGCTCAAAATTTTGTGTATGAAAACAATATGAAATTTGTATCTTGCTCATGTCTTAAAATTTCGCTCACATTTTCATGTATAAAGTTCATGTTAGATTTCGTAAAATTAATACAACTACAACAACATTGTATATAACTTTGATACAACATTCAAGACTTAAAATAATCGCTCAAATTTTTGTGTATGAAATGTGTATATCTTGCTCAAGGCTTAAAAGTTCGCTCAAATTTTATGTATGAAGAACGTATGAAATGTGTATATTTTGATCAAGGCTTAAACATTATGCTTAAAATTTTATGCATGAGAATGGTATGAAATGTATATATCTTCCTCAAGACTTAGAATTTCATTCACATTGTTTGTATATAAATTTCATATTAGGTTTCGAAAAATTAATACAACTACAACAACATTGTAACAATTTTCATACAATATTCAAGGCTTAAAGTTTTCGCTCAAAATTTTGTATATGAAAATTATATTAAAAATTTTGCTCACACATACACATTTCATACAACTTTCATACACATAAATATGAGGTAATTTTTTAAGCCATTGAGCAAAAAAAAAAAAAAATTAATATTTAAAAAAATATATATAAAAATTATTTTTTTTTTAAAAAAATATTTTTTTAAAAAAAAAAATATTTTTTTATAAAAAATATATATATTTTCTGGAAAAAAAATAAAAAAATGAAAAATATATGAAAATCCGTCATGTTTTGTAATATATCGTTATGTTTTGTAAATAGGGAAAACTATCGTTACGTTTCGTAAATATTTCTCCTTAACATGTATATATACGTAGTTTTCCCTAAAATTAAAGCCCCAAAAAATTTGTGCGAATGACCCAATTCATATCCAATTAGACAAGCTAGGCCCTGTTTGGCCATAAGTAATATTTCATTTTTTTGCGCGGATTGGCCTTCTTTTGGGGTGATCTTTAATACTTGTCCCTCAAATTGGTGGTCTTTAATTTTTATCCTTCGCCTAATACATCAAAGTTACGGTTCGAACTCCAGCTCAGTAAAAAAAATGAATTTCACAAGGCAAAGGTTAAGATTCGCAAGGCAGAATTTTGCAATTCTACCTTAAGGCAGAACTTTCAAGTCGCTTTTGCTGCATTTTGAATTTTTGCTTTCTAAATGCTTGATGTTTGTAAAATTGCAAGCAGTGATGGTTGTGCATGATGACGTAAACGGGTCGATTGAAAAATCAAGCAGTGGCATGGATGAGTTGCCAACTTTCCATGCTGAGAATATGCAAAACAACATGAAAGTCATTTAGGCAGAATTTTACATTCAGGCAAAATACTGCCTTAAGGCAGAGTTAGAGTTTGAAATTCTGCCTGAATCATGTAAAACTGTGCCTTAAGATAAAGTTTTGCATGCAAAACCCTGCCTTACGAATCCGAACTTTGCCTTGTGAATTTTTTTTATTTTCTGACTGAGCGAGGATTTGAACCCGAAACTAAGGAGTTCTAACGAAGGGCAAAAATTAAAGACCACCAATTTAATGGCCAAAAATTAAAGATCACCCCAAATAAGGCATCCTGCGAATTGCCCGTAATATTTCAGTGTTTACAAGTATTGAAGTTCATAATTTGAAAATACTAATTAAGTTTCACTTTACAAATACTAAAATTTAAAAATGCATGTGAAATATAATTTTAAAAAATTGTTTGAATAGTATTTTAAGTGAAATCATTATTTTGACACACAAATCGTTAACTTTTTTTTCAAGGGATTCATGTGCAAATACAACTAAATAGTACTTTTATTTTTAACTTCAAATATTTTATTTTTTCAACTTCAACTAAATGTTAGTGAAACGCCTGCAAAAAGGTCGCAAAAGCAAACAAGGTGGAATGTTGGAATAAAAAACCAATGTTAACCGTTAGGCATAAAAATTTCAAGAAAATGATATTTGTTATAAAATAATAAAACAAGAACAAGAATATTGTGGAGAAAGAGAGAAGAGAGGGGAATTCTTTATTTCTCTTGAGGGATTGATTTACAATGTAGGAGAACCTCTATATTTATAGGGAAAAAGTGACTTGATCCCAAAGTCACTAACCCTGATATTTTTCCTAAAGATAGACATCCACAATAAATAGATAACTATTCATAACACTCCCCCTTGGATTTCTATTTGATATATGATGTGCCTCGTTAAAAAGTTACTAGAAAAAACCCAGTGGAAAAATTTCTAGTGAAGGAAAAGGAGTACGCATTTCTAATAATACGCTATTTGGTTGCCTCATTAAAAACCTTACAAGGAAAAACCCAGTGAGACAAGAACCTTGAAAGGGAAAAAGAGTACAACGCGTATTAACTCCCCCTTATGAGAACTTCAATCCAAAAACTTGAATCTTCACATCTCAATCTTGTGCACCATCTTCTCGAAAGTTGCAATTGGTAGAGACTTGGGGAATAAACCAGTCATATTATCGCTCAAACAAATCTCTTGCACGTTGATATCACCATTCTTCTGGAGCTCGTGTGTGAAGAACAATTTTGGTGAAACATTCCTTGTGCTTTTATGAATCCTCTCTTTAGTTGGACTCTGTATGATGCTGCATCTTCAGTCTTTGGATAGAGTTGCATTAGTATATAATATTATTGAAATCACTCCAAGTGCATTCCTGACTTGCTTTTTAAACAGATGTTATCTTTATATGATTTGATTGTCATGTAGAACAACATCGTATGACTATAATCCCTCACAGTCATAGCAAAATATATAAATGCATCAATTGCATAAAGATATGACACTTCAGGACCAAAAAATTCTGCAAGTTTCTCATTTCAACTTCTTTCAATAGATAATATATTGCTTTTGAGAACTCTTCAAGAGTTTCAATAATATTCAAGTAATCAATTTGCACCAACAATATGACAGATTTTGATTTTCACAAAGACGTAAGGATAAATGGAGTCATTTGTGCCCTTAGTTAGTAATATTCATTAAGGTGATAAAATCGCGTTCACCTTGCTTAACTTAATTCATATAAGAATTATGAACAAATTTCTACAACTTGTATATGCTTGTGCATTTAAAATTCTTCGAATTTTCATATAATTTTGTCAAGTAATTCATGTAGTGTGACAACATCTATTTCTATTTAAATATGTGACATCTTCTCGGTGTCCGGACAGCGGGTCCAATAAGCTTTACGCTTACCAAGATGCGTCATTTCACTTGATAATAATTTCTATGTTAGCATGCTTTAATAGACGTAGAATTTAGATCATCACAATCTTTTACAATACTGCGATATATTGTACCAAAGATATCGTCGACGATATATCATTTATATCGGTTCGAAATGTGACCTAACTTATTTAGATCTCATCACTTCCATTATTTTTTGGTTCCTCAACCTCTCATGAGGTTTCATGAAGTGTTATGTCATAGGCTCTTCAAGAGCACATTGCCTCCTTATAATGATCATTCATCATTTGCTCCTCTTTCTTTTCAATGATTATTGCGTTTGGAGCCGATTAGTCTACCACGCTTCATGCATGTTGTAGACTCTGTCCTTGAGGGACATGAATTTAATAGGAGCATTTTGCAGCTGAAATTAGAAATTAATTTTGGGTCAACAAATGCTTATAGCATTTGAGTTGAGTTATCTTTTGAATAAGGGTCATACTAATGATAATTCATAACATATTCCTCAGCTACTTATTCTCTCCCCCTTATGTTAGAAAAACTAACATATATCCCATCTTATTTGGGGGAATCCATCTTTGTGCATCATGGTAGATTAATTAATCATATACCACACACAAAAAACTATTAGATGGGAATATCTGGTTCCTAACCCTGAACCAATTGTGAGGGGAGAATTTACCATAATTTATTGGTCTAAAGCATACAAGTGATGTTGTAAATAATATATCACATCTCAGACTAGCACATGAAGCTTTGTTCTCATAAACAATGGTTTCGCTATTTAGTGGAAGCATTTAACGCCAAACCAGCTTGGATATAAATCAGCATTATCAAATGGATTGTCTTGATTACATAATCTGAGAATTATGCTCTTAACTCAATTATTTTGAGCAAGTAATTTTGTAAATGTCAAACTGCAGGTTGACAATAAACGCACATGTGATCATCTCATTGATGCATCTATTGAAGACATCACATAACGGGTGAACGGGCCCATATTCACCTTTTATATTTTTTCAGAATTTGGGGAATTCAATCCCAATATTTGCCAGTATAATCAACTTTTCATAAGAATAAGCAACAAAAATAAATTCTTGAAGAATCTTCTAGTTCTTCAATATATGCCAAATACTCAATTTTCACATCATATTTGAATCGGGACGGCCAACCGCTCATGCCGACTAATAAAATTATTTATACTAGTAAACTTCAGGTTTACCATACCATGTGTTATATGTTTTAGTAAACTTCTGATTTACTATGACATGAATTCTTTTTCGCATCGGTAAACTTCTGGTTATTGTGATTTCATCATGCTTATATTGTAGTACACTTTGGAGAATAAGGCGTGTAACCTTTCACATAGATATTTAAAGCCCACAATGATTTTGAAGATATTTAATCCTCCCATCATTTATAGCTTCAATATGATAGTCATGATTTACTTTAGTAAACTTCGGGTTTACTACAACTTGTGTTTCAATCATAACAACTTCGTATATTACAATCTAGAACGAATTACAAAATAGTATATAGGTTCTTCAGGAGCCTTTAATTTATTCTCCATAATCACATATTGTTTGGACACTACTAGTGCTATGATCTTCTAGATAAATAGTTAGCTCTTCTGGAGCCTTTAATTGATTTTATACTATCAAATGTTACTTAAATACTGCTGGTATCATAAAAGAAATTTTACTTAAACACTGTTGGTGTCATGGGATGAGCACTAATTAAATGGACATGTAAAAACAATAGTAGAGTTCAAAGTTTGCTACTTCGGGAGCAGATTTCTGAGTTTACTACTTCGGGAGTAAATCATAAAATATTTAGAATATTTTCTTCTTCAATTATTCTACCTCTGTCTGAGGTGAGGCGTGATATTTTGACAACTGATCGCACGTCCGTATTTATAATCTTTACTAAATATCATCACATTCACTTCTGGGAATGGATCTGTATTTGTAACATTTGTCAAAAGTTCTCATTCTTCAAGAATGTAACATAATCATTTGAACGTGCCTTAACCATATCATATTTATGATAGCTTAAAATTTCTTTTAAGATATTGCTACTTCAGGAGCAAATCGAGTTATACATACGATGTGAAAAAATTTTCTCCAACACATCTTCAGTCGTAATTACAACAAGCCTACAAAAATATTACCACTTCCAGTGATTATAGGCACAAATAAAATTTATCATAATAAAACTTAAAAAATATCATCAAAAAATATCATCACTTCTGGTAATAAAATATTTCTTGCAAACTCTCATTCTTAGTCATTAAGGGATATAAAATTAATATTAGAATCCCTCTTAATAATAATGTTCTTCGGTAACAAATTTGAGACATAAATAATCTAGACCCAATAAATTAAACGAACCCAACGAATTATATTATTAGCAGCAAACTCGTGATAGCCCTATATATTCTTTGTGGGCTAGTCTTATCATGTGAAAGATGGAATTACTTAATTTAAATATAAATTGCATACTAACCTTCCTGCTGATACTCCGGATGCAAAAGTAATTCACATACAATTTCATGACATTAAATAATTCATTGCATTAAAAGAGAACGTAATTATCATCAAGCTATACATGGATTAAAGACCCATATTCAATCACTTCAGCACACTCATTCATAAGTTTCAGAAGTCAAGCTTTGCTATTCATGACTCCTATAAAGATTCAATAAGTTTGTTTCCAGGCCATGTGAAATAAAATCTGAATTTTACAAGTATATATGACTTCGAAGCTTTACAAATTCATTACCAATCTTGTCACTAGATTAAAGAAACAAATACCACTGTTGGGATGGCCATGAAGAAAACATACTTGTATGTGATAGCGAAGTGGTAGTAATTGAGGGGAGTCGACGGAAGTAAAACAGAAAACTTACTTATTAATAGTGGTTAATACCCAAATAATTCACGCAGCGAAGTTGTGATATGATCAATAAAGACACATATAACAAAAGACACATACCTCAGGAAACGTTCCTTTATGCAATTGAGAGTTCAATAATGTCCAAAATTACAGTAGCAAGCTTTTCAAGAAACGAAAAGGAATACTACCCATACATGGGTTCAATATTCGTAAGTTAACAGCATGTTCCGAAGGAATCAAATATCCTTCGGCTTAAAGCCATGATGCAAAATTTGACTATAATTACTTCTAGTTTTGAAATAAAACAGTATATATCTCTTATGATTTGTCCACCGTATTTTGATACCCATTGAGTAATTATCAACCGTAACTAAGCAAGTTCTATTATGGATTGTCCACCATAAATACTAGTATTTGACAATTAGGGTCTCATCATGATATTTCATGTTGTGGTGGTAAGAGTTATCCACGGAAGTCATACATCATATTATATGTGAGAAACTTAAGCAGATTTATAAAAATAGTATAAATAAATGGACGTGTACCTGGATCGGAGAAAGAAATTATCTAACTTTTGTAAGAAAAAGATAATACTCGGTTGAAGCAGATATTTCAAATTGGTTAGAGAGCTAGATCGATAACGTGTTATAAAATAATAAACAAAACAAAAATATTGTAGAGAAAGAGAGAAGAGAGGGAATTTTTTATTTATAGCAAGGGATTGATTCTGATGAAGGAGAGCATACATATTTATAGGGAAAAAGTGAATTTGATCCCAAAATCACTAACCCTAATATTTCTCCTAAAGATAGACATCCACAATATATAGATAACTATTCATAACAATATTTATAAAAAAGAGGTTCAAAAGTAAAATAAATCTATGATCAAAAGTAAAAGTGAAACAAGAAAAATTCAAAATTGCATATATAAAGGGGTAGCAATAAATTCTCATAATTTTGTGGCAAGTGTGACAAGTTGGACCAATTAAGAAAGGGCTTTGGACAAAGAAGGAAACGTTGTCTGTTCTAGTTGGCTGATTCTAGTAGTGGTTGTCCAAGCGTGAACTACTGCTTTTGTCTACAGCAGCTCTTCTATGACTCACGCGCGTGGAGTGCTAATTCCTCGTCTAGCCCCTTAAAAGCATGCTGCATTTCCCATTCATATATAGGGACAACATTAATTTGGTGGCTCTGATATGGATAAATTTTAATTTGTTCGTGATATATGATGCAATCTATATAATTTTGAATTAATATATATATATTTAGTCTTTTTATGAAGAAAATATGCTATATTAATTCTATTTGTAAATGTAGTACTCCCTCCGTCTCAAAATATTTGTCATCCTTACTAAAAATACTTGTCTCAAAATATTTGTCGCTTTATTTAATCAAGACAAAATCAAGTAACTTTTTTCCATTTTACCCTTGGATTAATTAGCAATATTTAAGAGGTTCTCACCATTGATAGAATATATATTTATTGAGGAGAGATTACATGAAATATGTTAAGAGGTATAAAATAATCAAAATGCTACCCTTATAAATGCTTTCTTAAAGGGCATGTAAATGAAAAATGCGATAAATATTTGAGACGGAGGGAGTATAGTTATTCTATTTGTAAAAGGACATTACCCTAAAATATAGAGTAATAATACAACAATAACATACCCAGTATAATTTTCCAAGTGCGATCTCGGGAAGATAGGATGTACGCATACCTAACTCTGCCTTTGCGGAGTACACCAATAGACCCTCAGCTCAAGAGAGATGTAACCGACACACAAAAGTAAGTAAGGAAAAAAGACAACACAATAGAAATGTACAAAATGAGTGCAGCAACAGATATCGAAACATATAGGCGAAAAAGAACCTACATGATACATAAATCATACTGCTAAAAGTACAGAAACACTCAACTATCTACTAACATTCTACCCTAATCCTCGATCTTCATACCTTCCTATCTAAGGTCGCGTCCTCAGTGAACTGAAGTTGTTCTATGTCCTGTATAATCACCTCTCTCTAGTTTTTTTTTCGGCCTACCTCTACCTCTCCCAATTCCTGCTAGAGACAACCTCTCACAACTCGTCACTGGTGCATCTTCGGACCTCCTGTTCACATGTCCGAACTATTTCAATCTCGTTTCCCTCATCTTGTCCGCCACAGAGGCTACTCCCACCTTGTCCCGTATAACTTTGTTATTAATCATATCTCTCCTAGTATGTCCACTCATCCATCTAAGCATTCTCATCTCTGCTAACTTCATCTTTTGAACATAGGCATTCTTCATTGCCGGCATTCCACTCATACAATAGTGTTGGTCTAACCACAACTCTACAGAACTTACCTTTAAGCCTTGGCGACACATTCTCATCGCATAGTACCCTAGAGGCGAGCCACCATTTCACTCACTCTGCCTCAATACGGTGTGCGACATCATCGTCAATCGCTCCATCTCCTTGAAATATAAACCCCAGATACTTGTAGCTATTTCTCTTGGGTATGACTAGTGCATTAATCTTCACTTCAATCCCCACCTCATGTGTCACGTCGCTGTAATTGCATCCATCTTAGTTCTACTTAACCTAAAACCTTTAGATTCTAGGGCCTCTCTCCAAACTTCAGTCTATCATTTACTCCACCACGTGTTTAGTCAATAGAATGTCATCTGCAAATAATATACACTATGACACCTCCCTTTGGCTATGTCATGTCAATTCGTCCATCACTAAGGCAAAAAGAACAAGCTAAAGGTTGATTCCTGGTGCAACTTCATTTTAATCGAGAAGTGTTCCGATTCACCTCTCACTGTCCTAACTCGAGCTTTGGCTCTATCATACATGTCCTTAATAGCTAGATTGTATGCCACATGTACACCTCTAGACTCTAAATGTTATATCCCGTGTTTTCGCCTATTTGGAAAATTTTGAAATAATTGTGACTTGTGTGTTATAAGGAAATATTTTGATTTTTGCTAATATGACTATGTCGTTTATGAAATTATTGGTGTAAAGGCATCGGGAAGGCCGAGGGCAATTTTGGAATTTTGGAAATTAGTTTCGAAATTACAAACCGAGTGTTCAACGAATTGGGCCAAAAAAAAAATGGAAGAAAAATTAGGCCCAAAGAGCGGGGTGGCGGCCACTAGCTTGGTCCAAGCCCACTTTTAAAAAGTCGTGTTATGCACATGACCCATAAAGGGATATATATCAATGAACTCCTTTGGAATTTTCAAGAAACAAATCACACTCCCTTTTGGAGCTTCAATACTCCTCTCGCCGAACTCCGTTATTGCAAAAAAAAAAAAAAATTCCAAGTCTTGTCTTCAATCCAAAAAATCTCATTCTTGTTGAATTCTTGACAAGTTTAGGACGCTCTCCGACGTGATACAATTGGTTTGGCGAAAGAGCGACGTTTGCGGCAAGTCGGAATTTCAAGAAAAGGTAAGGATTTTTGCCACTTTTGTGTTATGGAACTTGCAAGTATGTTATAATGATTAGAATTA
>NC_081342.1:32559097-32566812 GCF_029784015.1 Lycium ferocissimum | reverse complement strand
TTCGGAAGACAACTTTCATTCTTTATCAAATCAAATAAAACTAGTCGTATGAATTAGTAAACATATAAAGTTCGTAATATAATGCATATTGATACATCGGCTTACATAGTGACTTACAAAGCGAGCATCTTATATACACGACAACATATAAAAGTCTCTAACACTTAACTCCGAGATATGTCATAACATAAGCACTCGACTCGGCGGCACTGTGAGGAAGTGGAGCTCTCGCCAATCCAAATTTTGGACATCTTCTACTAACATCTTTTACTCATCCGGTGTACCCGCGTGGCACGAAACGACCCCAGACAAGAAAATTCGATACGGAATATATCGGTATGAAAGCATGAAAGACGATAAAAACGAGGATCATAATCGAAATAGGGGTTAGTGAACGAGTATAATAACCGCATAACCAAAGCTTGCCTTTTGAAACACTTATCATGCATATACATATGTCGGTAAGTAAATCATATCATAATCATATCATCGTATCATCGTACATATATACGGTACCCGGCCCTCTAGTGAGGGACTCGATGAGTAAAATCATATCATAATCATGTCATCATATCATCGTACATATATACTGCACTGCGCTCTCTGGCGAGGGACTCGGTGAGTAAAATCATATCATCATGTCATCATATGCATCATGTCATCATAAATATATATACCGTACCCGGCCCTCTAGTGAGGGACTCGGTGAATAGAATCATCATATGCCATCCTGGCCGCCATCCCCACATCATCACATCATCATATAATCATATCATCATATATATATATATATACGTACCCGTCCCCTAGTGAGGGACTCGGTGAACAATGCAGAGAGTGTGCACGAATACGTACCTCTCTCTATATTTCTTACCATCTCAAAACTTGCACGCCAGAAATACCAATAATGCCTCATGGCCAACATACATATATACATATCATATCATATCAAATGCCACACGTGGCTCCCAATATCATCAACAAGACAAAAATAATGAACATACCGTATGCCTAACTCAAATGAAGACCCTCGTTATACTTTCTTGTTTACTTTCCCTCTTAATCTTCAACTTGTATCTCAATCGTACTTCAATATCTTTCCTATTGCATCTTTCATACCTTTGCTTACCCGCGTGCTTTGTGATTTCCAATATCGCTAGTCACATTTTTTCTATCGATGCCATTCTTCTCGAAATCAAAAGTTAGTACCGGAATCTCATTCCTCGTGACTTGGCTCTATGGCACGATCTAATATGCGAAAGAAGAGTAACCACCCTAGACGCCCGTAGCCTCCCGTTTATAACGGGCGCGCTTTCACACCATAAACAGATCATCGGACACGACTTTGCGTACAACCCCTAGGACGAATCCAAGCTCGATACCAATTTGTCATGTCGATTGTTTTCATCTTACACTTACATCTCTTGCACTCGCTTCCCTTGGCAGGTGTACTTATACCGTTATCCGATTATATCATTTCTCATGTCCATATTTCCGTATTCCCAACCGTTCAGATCGCACCTTCGTCGTCGTTACTTATAAATACTTAGTTATCGGCCTTTGGATTTCTCCCTCATTTTACCTCGTTCTTCATCCTTTCTATAACCGAGTCTTTTTCACTATCCCGTCGCTTTATAGTACTCGTATCCTTGGCTACATATGTCATGACCTATTACTACATCGTTATCTCGCTTTCTTCTTATTTCCTTCTTCAATTCACCCTTTCTTTTCTTACACTCGCTATCATTTCCATGACCATATGACCTCTATTCTAACTTTCCATACGTAACTTAATAAGCCTTCCTTATTCGTTCTATAGCTCGCTTTTCCGTTTCACACTTGCCTTTATATTCTAGCTACATGGATCACATCATAGCTTTGGCCACTTTCTCACTAGGCTTTACTTATTTTCATAACAATCCTCATTATGTCCTGTTCGTATTCGATCCCATAGCGTAACACTTCTTAATTTCTTACCCCTCTACCTTTTCCGGTCCACTTTATCCTTAATATCACACAAGTTGTCTTATCCATACATTCATATCCATCGTAATTATTTTTCCACCCTTGTCTTAATCATACTATTACTTCTTTTAGCTATAAGCTCGTCATAATTCACCCTCGCTATCAATTCGGTCGGTACTTTAAATAAATCTCTATCAAGGTTCGCCGACCTTTTCTAAATCGTCCCTTAGTATCACAAGCACTTTCCAATTTCTTTTATCATATCGACACCGACCTTCTAATTATTATTATCCTCACTTCAAAGAATTAACTTCTTTCCCGATGTCGCCGTACTCGTAGCTTAGTCGATCTTATCATTACTATGGACACGGCCTTTCAAGTCGTATTACAAACCTATATCTCGTTTTCTCTTTATTTAAGGAAAATTTCGGCAAAGTTTCCTCTATAAACTCAACATCCCCGAGAATTCAACTCGGCCAAATATTCAACAACAATACCAACAACCATATTAACAATATCAATAATCAATTTCAAACGCATTCTAACATTAATAACTCCTTTCTACATAATTCGACCCGCATTCAATTTACCTTCCATTTAACTACATACATTCAAGTCAACATCGACGCTCACATATTCAAATACTAATCCGAGATCATTCAAACAAGATTCAAGAATGCTTCCAACAATCCACAAAGTATCCAAATCACCCCATCCAACACACAATGCAACGTGAAACCTTCCAAGTTCAAGAAAACAACAACAACACATTTCTTTCTTTCAAATTCATCAACTACACCAACAATCCACACTTTAGCAACATTATCTTCATAAATACAAGAAACTATATTTAATTCACATTAGCTTCCAAACAGCCCACACACGATTTTATCTTCAACTTAATTCATTAAACCTTTATTTACATCATAGAATCCACAACACAACAACCAAAAATACTAAATAAAATTTAGTTAATTCCTTGTCACAAAACAGCCCATATTCACGGCTCAACATCAACATACAAAGTTTCATGAATTTCATCCATTTCTACACATTATTCCCTCCGTTCTAATCCGTTAAAACTCTGAATAAACTTGTTAATAATGAAAAGGAACCTTAATCTTACCTTAAGTGTGCAGCCACCACGTCCACTCTCTTCTTCTTGGTTGATTTTTAGCTCAAATTGAAGGCAACGCGACGTACGACACTTTTCTCTTCATGGGCTTCGAAATTCGGGCGCGGATTTTGGTCAAAATTAGTTTTTCTCTCTAGGCTCTCCTCTCTCTTTTTCTCCAGAATTTTCTGGGTGTTTTGGTATGAAAAATGAGAAAAGGCTGATATTTCATTTAAAAAGGTGTGGGTAATGGGCCGACCCGGTTGGGCTCGGGTTGGGCTCTGGCCCACTGACCTTTCTGCCTTAAAACGTCTATATATCCTTATCCCTATGTCGCTTGTGAACCTACAACCTATGGTTGGAAAGCTATTTCAATTATCTACAACTTTTATTCTGGGAGTTTTCCCAAATTCCAAACTCATAATACCGTTTTGGCCCCTCAAAGTCAGATCACCCGAAGACGTTTTCTTAAATCACCCTTTTGGAGGGCTTACACTCATTTTTAGCTTATGGGTCCTTCTTAGGACTTGCTCAACTTCACATGTACCACCCATATATCTCTTCATATGTCCTTTATAAAATCCCGACTTGTGGGTCCCACCTTAACACACGGCCACTTTGGCCTTTTCATGAAATTTTTATTTCAACTTCTAGCCCCTAATTTCCCTTAATATTCCATACCAATAAAATTCATAAGCAACTTGTGCATTAAAATAAAATCGGAGGTCAAAAGTATCAACCTTGTATCCCGAACTAGTCTTGTCCTTAACCTATCATGGTTAGCTTGGATTATCCCAACGTACAAAATACGGGATATAACATCCATAATATCCTTGCTTCCACAAATGCTAGAAGCCTATGAATCTCATGATCCTTACGATATTCTTGAGCTTATTCATGATCTTGAGACTATTCTTTGAGATTGATCTTACCTCATAATACTTGTTCTTTCGAGGTGAGATATAGCGATGATGATTCTATTCCTAATGCTATCTAAGTTCATGATTCTCAAAACTCCCATGACACCGAGCCTACATGGCCGATTAAGATAATACCATGCAATACGCTATGTGTATATATATGTACTCGAGACATCGTTCGTACTAACGTCCCTTCTTGTGGACACTGTGTTCATGCCCATAGGTGTAGATAGACAAGACGAGGATCTTTCATCGTAGGCTGCCTTCAGGTACCAATTCTGATTGGTGAGATCTACTTCTTCCTAGAGCGCTGCCGAGTCTGGATGTATATATGTTTGCATGATTTTTGTTCAGGGCATGTCGAGGGCCCTGTCCCGACTTGAACACTTCAGTCATGTTCATAGAGGCTTTGCGGCTTCCGTGTATAGCTTCGTTATGTTCTCGGTCATTATATTGGCGTCGTGGGTCCATTGGACATATATTTATACATGATATTACGTTCATAGCTAACCTTAGCCTTATTTTGTCATTCGAGACATAGAGAATACAAGTTATAATTTGGTTTGCTCGGTTTTCGTAAGGTGCCGGGTGCCAATCACGCCTTACCAAGGGTGGGGTGTGACACTGTCCTAGTAAGAATAAGGTATGAATCTCTCCCTATGGATATTGTTTTAGGTTTACTTACGGGAATAGAGCAATTAAATAGCCGTATAACGGAGTAGTTGGTTAAAAATTCGGATAAACATCATATGAGATGTCTTATGGAGTATGTTGATGATAGTGATGATGTTGGTATTGTAGTTTTTGTTGTTAGTTGTTGGTAATGTGATTTCGGGCTAGGGATATAAACAGGGGAGATGCTGCCGAAATTTCGACAGATTCTAGAAAGAGTTAATTTAAAGGGTTAAGATAAGCACTTGATAACAAGCCTAACAATAGTATGAATTCCCTTGATTGTAGATTTGCGAGTTCGAGAAGTAGAAGTTGAGCAAATAGATAAGCTTCAAGGTATGTAAAGCTATCCTTCTTCCTTCTTTGGCATGAATTACATAGAGTGAAATAACGACGAACATATATGATTCCAATGAACTCTAGTTCTCGCAGTACTTGACTTGTTGCCTTTGGTCCCCAAGTATTGGTTCATCTATTTATTCTCCGGAATCCAAAATGATGATTCCTTTCGTACATGATTGCTCCTAATATTCGTGCACATTTTCATTGCATTATTACACCGAGTCACTACTAGAGGGTCGGGTACGATATATATTTATATTTCACGAGTCTCACTGAGAGAGGGCCAAGTACGGTATATAATTATATTTCACCGAGTCCCTCACTAGAGGGCCGGGTACGGTATATATTTATATTTCACCGAGTCCCTCACTAGAGGGCCGGGTACAGTATATATTTATATTTCACCGAGTCCCTCACTAGAGGGCTGGGTACGGTATATAATTATATTTCACCGAGTCCCTCACTAGAGGGTCGGGTACGGTATATATTTGTATTTCACCGAGTCCCTCACTAGAGGGCTGGGTACGGTATATAATTACATCTCACCAAGTCCCATAATGGGCTGGGTACGATATATATTATTATCTCACCGAGTCACATAATGGGTCGGGTACGGTATACAAAATATATATATACATGACTCACCTCATAAGGTACAAATGCATTGGTATCCCTTGATTATCATACTTATCTCCTGTCATCCTTTCACTCGGTCGCGATCTTCACACGTACTTCATGCTTTACATATTCGGTACATTTTCCGTACCGACCCCATTTCTTCGGGTGCATTTCATGCCCATAGTTACGACACCCGGTTTGGAGATCCGCCGCCTAGGACTTCGGTGGGTTGCTTTGAGAGCTCTATTGTTCCGCAGCTTAAGCCATTTTGGTACAGATCCTTTGATTTAAACTTATGCACATTCGGGGTACGGCGGGGCCCTGTCCCGTCATACTTCACTATTATACTCTTAGAGGTCTGTGGACATGTGTAGGTTACATATGTCACGACCCAACCCCGTAGGCCATGACTAGTGCCCGAACTGGACACTCGTATACGTACCTATTACCTATAATCAATCCGAAACTAAACATAATATGGAATTTATAAAAAGAAACGGAACGTCATCTCAGAACTGTCATTATATATATCAAGGCAACTTTGTCGCCGAGGAGTCACAACCAATCATGCATGACATAATACGCAAGCCGACAAGGTTGCCACTACATACAACATCCCAAAATATATACGCAAGCCGACAAGGCCGCCACTACGTACGGAACATCCCAAAATAAGTCATATTGACACGGTACTGAACAACATCTATGTACAATCCCCACATATGTCTAAAGACCTCTAAGAGTATCAACAGTAACATATGACGAGACAGGGCCCCGCCGTACCCCATGGATAAACATATATATACATCAAAAGGATCTATACCAAAAGTCTAGGCTCCGGGACAATGGAGCACTCCAAGATAGCTGAATAGAAATCCTAAGCTGGCGGATCACCGAAGCGAGTATCTGTACCGCGAGCATGAAACGCAACCCCCGAAGAAAGAGGGTCGATGACGAGATATGTACCGAGTATATAAAGCATGAAATACAATAAGGAAGATCATAAGCGGGAATAGAGATTCCGTGAGACAAGTATGATAATCAAGAAATCACGTACACGTGCCTTATGAAATAAAATCATGCATAGCTATATCATATACCATATCCGGCCCATTATGGACTCGGTGAATAAGTCGTATACATGTATACCATACCCGGCCCATCATGAGACTCGGTGCCATCATCACATCATCATATTATCATGTCATCATATCATCATATCATCATATATATATATGTATATACGTGCCGACCCTCTAGTGAGGGACTCGGTGAATAATGCGGTGGCGTGCACGATAACATACCGGCCCGGGACTCGGTGAAATATATAATAACGGTATGCACGAGTAGAGCAGTGAGCAACCATATGCAAACTAAATCATCATCCGAGACTCAATGGAATAAGAAGAATGAACTAACATTTGAATACCAAAGTCGATGGTCATGTCACGTGCCACCGAATGTCATTATGGAGTATATCAAATAGGACTTCTAGAATCATAGACACGTATCAAGATAATATGAAACAGCTTATGGAATTCAAGGACATTAGCCATCCTAGTGTCTCTAAGAATAGGAGCTTATACATTCGTCATTTGTTCGTTTCATATAAATCATGCCAAAAGAAAGAAAGGATAGCTTTACATACCTTATCCTTCCAATCTAACCATAAATCGAGATCCCGGGCTTCCCAATCTACAACAACATTATTGATATCAAGTATTAACTATAGCGCACTCAAAAATCCAAAGCCTAAGCTAGCACGTTACTTAACAAAATTCTTCAAAGATTTCCCAAAACTTAATAATCCTCGAGATTCCAATTCAGCCAAAACATCAATCAAAATACCAACAACAACAATACCAACAATTTCATATCAACTAGAATTAAATCCATTCTTAAATCACTTTCCAAAACAACCCAATATACACTTATACCGATGCTTGTATATACTTCTTTATTTTCGTATATACATAGTACAACAACAAACACAACGACAACAACTACGCCTAATCCCATGATATTTCAGTCCACAAAACAATTCATAACAACCACCAAACAGCCCATATGATAACCACAATAAT
>NC_081342.1:32487684-32558997 GCF_029784015.1 Lycium ferocissimum | reverse complement strand
ATGTGCATGGAAATGTATATGTATATGTATATGTATATATATATGTATATGTAAATATATATGTGGGGAAGAGGGAAGGAACCGTGTCCACCGATTGGTGGCTTATCATCCGGACGCGGGATATATGGGAGAGCCGAAACGAGCGTACGTATATGTGATATATATTATATGTTGGGACACCGTTGGGGATGGGGGTGGGAGAGCCGATGTATTCGGGCGTACGAGAACGCAAGCGAGAGAACACCGTTTTAAAATGTTCGTTTTACGTATATGTCATATGTATAATATGTTGGGACACCGTTGGGGGGGGGGGAGAGCCGATGTACTCGGCGTGTGAATGTAAGTAAAGGACACCGTTCTCTCGAAATGTTACGTTCTGCGTATATGCAAATAAGAAGTACCGTTTTAAAAGAAACTAGCGAGGTGCATGGCATCCGCCTGAAAGGCACTCACACGTACAGGTTATATCTAGCCCAGATAAGCTCCATATGTTTTTACCGTTATTATTTATACTGCATATGCCTTTATCATGTTACTATTCATGTCTTACATACTCAGTACAATGCTCGTACTGACCCCTCTTCTTCGGGGGCTGCGTTCATGCCGCGCAGGTACACCCAGACGGGTTGAAGTTAATATAGAAGACGTTCCAGCGAAGTTGGCAAGCTCCATTTGGCCTGGAGTGTAGCCGAGTCGAGTACACGCGCCGGGATTCCCGATTACGATTAGAGACTTTGCGAGACGAGTCGTGGGTACCGAAGTCGGTCATCGGTGGCTCCATAGGCCAATGTGCCAGTTATATTATGATATGAGTTTTATTCAGTCACAAATTCGATTTGCTTGAAAAACAACAGAAAGAATATTTTAGCGAGCCTTGTCATGTATATTCGACTTAGAAAAAAAATTTACGCATGGAATAAGAGTCAGAGGGTTCGCTCGGCCCTAGGTAAGGGTCGGGTGCCCATCACACCCTGATCAAGATTGGGGTGTGACAATATGTTACGGGCCTGTGTCGTTTATTTCAGAGGTAGTTGGGATGATCACCTGGCGCTTATAACAGAAAGACGAATGTAGAATCAATAAAGAAATACTTACCAAGTTCTGTAGGGAAAAGTTCAGAGTCAAAGTTGGATGGTAACGGAAGCGGAACCGAGTACAGGAAGAGGAGGACTTAAAAGAAAGAGGGAGATAAGAAGAAAGCAAGTAGCATTACATTATATCAATACGTTATGATATGTATAGCTTGGAAAATGAGTGATACAAGTGACAGGACTGTGAAAGACTAATCGGAAGGAAGATGAGCGACGAGACAAGGATGAATGCCCGAAATGATTGGTAGGATAACGACAAATAGAAATAAACAAGATATGCTTCGAAAACGAAAAGGGGACTATGTAAAGGTAGTGTTTTGCTGAATGATACAAAGATAGCATGAAATTCTTCGTGCACAAGAATACAAGATGGGCACAGATTGGAGAAATAAAAAGAATACTAAAGGAAGCATTCAAGACTGATGTAACCAAATTGAGTATGAGTATGGGACAAGCATTACCCGAGTATTGATCGGGATGAAGGGAATGTGGCTTCGGGTAAATTGCTATCTTAATTACATTACTCGAGAACCAACCATCAAGTGAGATTTTGTACTATATGTCGAGTGTTCTCATCGCCCCGTGATTGTGTTAGGATAATTGATAAAAAGAAAGAAGTGGCTATGGTGCGATACCAAATGTATTGGACAAGGGATCGAGGAATTTCAAAATTGGAAATGGAAGAATAGAGCGGAATATAAGTAGATAATGATATAATTACGACCTAAAGGGGGGGGGAAGCGGGAGAAAATAAAGCAAGTACCGATGGAAACAATTGACGTTATAATGTACCCCATAAGGATACTCAAACCTCAAATGAAATCTCATGCGGGAATGAGTAAAAAAAAAAAAATTCCAAGAGCCAGCAATAGACGGACAGTAGTCAAGATAGTCTTTGAGGTAGTGCCGAGAATTATTGGTAAGGACCTAGCATGATATGACATCAGAAGATGGGTACTTATAAAAAGGAGAAGAATACAAACAGAAAAGGGTAGTAAGTAATTTAAAAGGGTGTGATTAAGATTGGATTGTATTTTGTACAGATTGTACGAGAATACTTATGCAACCTACGACTATTTGTATACCACAGATGCAACCAAGTAATAACTTGACAAGAAGGGTAAGAACTCGGTAACATCAATGCGATCGCAACAGTTGAGTACATCAAAGAAAGGTGTAATAAGGTTTGAAGAAAAACTACAGAGGTGAAACTAGTACGGAGAATGAAAGCCATAGTTAAGCCTTGACATCAACTCAAAGGATAAGAGGAGGCATGTAGGTCCGTATAAAGACTAACGCGACAACGCTAAAGTATTTCACGGATTGGGCATCCGCACATACTTGCGTAAAAGTTACAATAAGATATGTAATAGAAGGGCTATGAGCAAATTTGAGTAAAGAAGCAATGGAAGAGTTAGAGTCAAAAAATATATAGAGAAACGACACGAAGGATGTGTCTAAGGTGTAACCAACTAGAGTAAAGGAAATTATGAAATGGTTCAACCGAAACGATCGGAACAAGCGGAGTTCGATTACGAGGTGACATAAGATTATGGTATAAGGAGATCCTAGCGTTATGTGATAGCCAACCCTAAAGATTGAGATCGAAGTAAAGGCAAGTGATGGTGCGAGGAAATTAATGGGAAGTCAAAAGGTGACACATGATATTGAAAATTTCGAGTACGGACTATAAAAACGAGAGTAAAGAAAGGGTACGGAGCACAAAATGTTTCTCTCTGCGAGGAGTTTCATTCTACTCGTAGGACTGTGAAAGGTCTACGACCCTACCGAAGCTTTGCGAAAGTACTCCGAGAATAGTAGAGTATAATAAATCGATGGGAGACGTCTGTGCATTACGGGATTTTGATTAAGGATAGGGAGGTGAAGTGAAATGAACGATACGTTACTTTAAGGAAATATCAATCGAAAGGAAAGAGTTGAATCGTAACTATATGCACCATGAGTACAGGCCGAATCAATCTACGATGGTACAACCGAGCAACATTTAGATCGAAAGACAATAACACTCCGTAATGAAACGGCTCGAAATACGGTGATGATCAATTACGGAATAACGGAAGAGTAAAGACAAAGGCATATAACTAATACCTCGGGAAGCAATAGAAAAGAAGATGTTATGGGAACAGCTACGTAAGGACACAGGAGTGCGATTATAAAGGATTAAAACGAGTAGGCAATCGGGAGAGGTATGGGAAGGACATAGTTAACTAAGAGGATACTTGAGGAAGTATTGGAAGTCCGAATTAGATCAACATTCGAGGACGAATGTCCTAAAGGGGGAAGAATGTTATGTCCCATATCTTTACATTGGGACATTATAAAGCTAAGTGCGACAAGTTACGACAAAGCTATTTTAGGGTTCCGTAAGGGTTTTTATCTTCCGATTTCGTTTCTATGCACAAGTTGCCTATGGATTTCGTTTGGTATAAGAACATCATTGGAAAATAAGGATTAATTGATCAAGATTGATGACTAAGAGAGATTAAGAACTTAATTACACCATTAGTAAGCTTAAGTGGCCGTGTGGGCCCCACTTGGGATTTGGCCAACTCTTATTGGCTAAGAACTTGGGTGGGACACATGTCCAACCCATGAACTGCATATATATGCTAAAGGGCTAATTCACACTTCAACTACTAAGTCATTTCATCTTCACAAGCCAAAAGAAATTAAGAGATAGAGAGGGAGAGTCTCGGCCATAGCTGGCCGAGAATGGGCTGCTCCAATTGAAAAAAAAAAGCTAAGTTTCTCAAGCAATTCAAATTCTTAGGAAGGTGTATTATAACGTGGAGCATCCATTGAGATAGCAAAAACAAGTGTTAGAGGTCAAGGTACAAGTTAAGGACAAGTTAAAAGGTCAAGTACCCAAGGTAAGAGTTGATCATTTTCATGTGCTTTATGATGAATTGGATGTATAAAATTTTGCATGTTGGTATTGGATTGTTGTTGTTGAAGTTGAAGTGAGCCGTGTGTGATGAGATTATATGAAGCAATGCTTTAAATTCTTGTACATTTATTAAGGATGGTTAGAATATTGTAGAGTGTATGAAAGGAATGAAAATTATGGAATTTTGTATGTGGTTATGTTGAGGCCGTGTAGGGGCTGGTTTAGGGAACTAGTGGACTGTTTTGGTACTAGAATGTAATTTGTGTGTGTTGAATGTTGATTCTTGTTGCAAACGTTTAGTGAAGGTAAAGTGCAATGATTCAAGCTAAAACTGAAATGAATTGTGGGCTGTTGTAAGAATGAAGATCATGTTGAAATAGTCCCAAGAACCATGAAAGTGTTGTCATTAAACGTGTTGTTGTTGTTGCAAGTTAAAACCGGAAAATTGCTAAACGAGAATGAAAACGTTATGTGTGTTGTTTAGCCGTGTGTATGGAACAGTTTTGAAGGATGTATGGACTGCCCAAGTTCCCTAAGTCATGTTAAACAAGTTTGGAATGATATAAGAAAAGAATAATTAGCAATGTTAGCTTGTGGCACTAGTTGGTTTGAATGCGAACGAAACGTCGTCTAAATGTTTGAAAGGGATTGTGAGCGTTAGAGTGCGTATTAAAATCCTTTGTAGACTAACTGTAGCTCTTGGTATCTTGATATAGGATAAGTGTTGTTGGGCAGCAAGTACAAGTTATTATACGATTAAACGCTACGAAGTACGCAAAGCTTATTCCTCCTTTTTGGCATGTTCTAGACGTAAGTAAGATATAATCTGAGCCTCGGGGTGACTCCACTCTCTAACTCCTAGTATGACATGTGATTGTTATTCGTCCTTGACATTGAAAATGTTGGTATAGTCGAGTTATGGTCTCGTTATTTATTACACGATTGACTAGTATGTGATGTATAGGAGTTCTTGTTTTTAAAAGGAATTGCATAAGTATGCTTGATTTTTATAAAATGTAACATGCTAGAGTGATACATGTATATGAATCTGGAAACGTTCATTAATGTAGTTTATAATGGTAACTAGAAAGAACTTAATGTGATTAGTGTCCTGATGTCCGAGAACTGATTTGGTTTACTATTCATTGAGTCTCAAAGATGTTTTACTTTTATGTGGTTGCTTATTACTCTGCTCGTGCTTACCGCTATATCCTTCACTGAGTCCCGGCCGTGGTACGTTCTCGTGCGCACAACTATTATACTATTCACCGAGTCCCTCACTAGAGGGCCAGGACACGTTATATATATATATGATGATATGATGATATGATAATATGATGATATGATGATGTGATGATATGGGGAGGCGGCCAGGATGGCATATGATTTCTTATTACCGAGTCCCTTACTAAAGGGCCGGGACACGTATATGTTTATGTTTATGAGACTATGATTTTAACTACCGAGTCCCTTACTAAAGGGCCGGGACACGTTATATATATATGTATGACTATGATATGATTTTTCTTACCGAGTCCCTTACTAAAGGGCCGGGACACGTTATATATATATGTACGACTATGATATGATTTTTCTTACCGAGTCCCTTACTAAAGGGCCGGGACACGTTATATATGTTACATACGTAATGATTATGCAGCTTTGATTACAAAACATTATATTGACATTGATATGAGAACGACACAGATGAAATATGTCCAAAGGCAAGTTTTATGAAACTCTGTTTACTGCATTGAGTCCTATACACCTTGTCTCAGATATGATTCTATTTACTAAGTTTCATGCTTGCATACTCAGTACATATTCCGTACTGACCCCCTTTCTTCGGGGGGCTGCGTTTCATGCCGCAGTACGGACGCTCGTTTTGGAGATCCGCCGACCTAGGATATCTACTCGGCTATTTCGGAGTACTCCTTTGTTCGGGAGTCTAGCGTCGTGGTATAGCCTTTTGATATGTGTATATGCTTGTTGTTCGGTACGACGGGGCCCCGTCCCATCATATGATGTCGTTGTCACTCTTAGAGGTACGTGGTCAAGTGTGGGTCTGTGTGTGGTTGTTGTTTTGTTGTATGGTTATGACTTGTGTTGGGGCGTACCCGTTTGTAGTGGCAGCCTTGTCGGCTTGCGTAGATATATATGTTTATCATGGCAAATTTGTGTATGAAGGTAGCCTTCTCGGCTTATGTTTTGTTGGGACGTTCCCTATATATATATATATGACGTTCCTTGCCGGCTTTTGGTGCGATATTAACTGTTAAAGGTTATAACTCTTCAGGAGATAAGTAGCTTTGACTTGCCTATGTCTTACCTTATGCTTATATCAGTTCGTTCATGCTAGCGATGTATGATTATAGGTAACAGGTGTATACGGGTGCCCGGCTTGGGCACTAGTCACGGCCTACGGCGTTGGGTCGTGATAAAATTAACTGCTGAATTGATGGTAATAGTAATTAGGAGGTCGATATCGATATGGTAAAAAGAATTTGGAAAGGGCTTGTGATACGAAGAGATGAATTAGAAAAGGCTGGCAAATCTTGACAGAGTGTTATATTAAGGTACCGACTGAATTGGTAAGCAGGGATAAATTATGACGAGTTTATAGTTAAAAGAAGTAATAGTATGATTAAGACAAGAGTACAGAGGTAAAAGAATTGTGATGGATGTGAATGTATTGATAAGACAGCTTGTGAGGTATTAAAGGATAAGATTGACTAGGAAGGGTAAAAGGTCAAGTACGCTTACTCCACAGAGTGTAATCAACCCATAGTAAGAATCGTGAATAAGGTTAAGAAGTGTTACACTATGGGATTGAATACGAACAGGATATAATGTGAATATAATGAGGATTGTTATGAAAGTAAGTAAAGCCTAGTAAGAAAGTGGCCAAGGATATGACGTGATCTATGTGACTAGAATGTAAAGGCAAGTGTGAAACGGAAAAGCGAGCTATAGAACGAATAAGAAAGACTTATCAAGTTCTGTAGGGAAAGTTTAGAATAAAGGTTACACGATAACGAAAATGATAGCGAGCACAAGAAAAGAAAGAGTAATTGAAAGAAGGAAATAAGAAGAAAGCGAGATAACAGTGTAGTAATAGGTTATGACGTGTATAGCCGAGAACACGAGTGATATAAGTGACGGAATGGTGAAAGACCAAACTACAGAAAAGATGAGGAATGAGGTAGAATGAGTGCTAGAAAATGACTGGTATGATAAGAATAAACATGGATGAACAGAATACGTTTTGAAAATGAGAAAGGGATTATGCAGAAGTAATGTTTTCTGAAGGATACAGAGGTAGCATAAGATTCCTCGTGTACAGAATAAAAGATAGGCATAGACGGGAGAAATGATAAGGGGATTCTAAAGGAAGTACCCAAGATAGACGTAATTAATTGAGTACGAGTATGGAACGAAAGGGAAATATATAGTTATGAACTTAAAGGTATAGTACAACGACAAGGTTATAAAATAAGATTGTCATTTAGATGAACTTGATATGATTTTGAGTAAGTTAAAAGTCGGTACAGGGTACACAATAAGGGTAAAAGGGCATAAGGCATAAAGGAGTACTGCGTGTATACGACTTCACCTCGAAAATAGTGGAATCCTTAAAGGACAAAGACGGTGGGCTTGAGGAGCAAATGATGTATTGTAAATCTATTAAAGGAAACAGATGATATAGGTTGGGATAAAGATAATGTTACAAGAGAACTTTGGACACTTATCATCAGAATATAGGTGCTATCTAATTGAGAATTTGGAACGACTACAAGTACTAGTTAGTTATTGATTGAAGTGAGCGGAATGTGGCCTTGGATGAGCCGCTACATTGGTTGCATTACTCAAGTACAGATTATCAGATGAGATTTTGTACTATATATCGAAAAGGTTCTCGTCGCTTTGTGATTTTGTTAAGGTTTCGTACATAGATAATCAAAGTTATAAATTATAAAGAAAGACATGGATATGGTACAGTATACCAAGTGAATTGGAAAAAGGATCAGATGAATTTGAGATTGGAATTAGGGACATAGAGCAGGATATAGACGGATAATTGTATAAGTACGCCCTTAAGGGAGGAAGCGGGTAAGAGAAATGCAAGTACAAGATGGAAACAATTGACACTGTAATATATTTGATATGGATGCTTAAACTTCAAGTGAGATCCCTTGCTGAGACAAGTTAGTAAGATCTAAAAGCCAGTAATAAATGGATAGAAGTCAGGATGGTAATTGAGACAGTGTTGAGAATTATTTGTAAAGATCTTGAATGATATGACATTAAAAAGTGGGTGCTTATAAAAAGAAAGAGTACGACAAGAGAATGGTAACGAGTAACTTAAGAGATATTATAAAGGATAGCAATGCTATGCTGGATTAGAGGCTAAGATGTTGGCAATAAAGTTGTTCGCTAATGATACTGCGACCTATAAGTAACAAAGGAGAAGGAATAGAAAATCTCCTATAGTAGGAAGTGAGAAAATCAAAGGGTGAATAAAGGAAGGAAAAGGAGTATGACAAGATAGGCTACGAGCGAATTTTAGTACGGAGGAGATATGTAAAGCAAAATGAACCAGGAGAAGGAAAGACTGTGACTAAGATTGAATATACTTTATACAAGTTGTGCAAGAATAGTTATACAACCTATGAATATTTGTATGCTAAGAATGAGACCAAGTGAGTACTTGAAAAGAAGAGTAAGGATTTAGTAATAACAATGCAGTTGTGATATTTCAGGTACATTAAGGAAAGGTGTAAAGATGGTTTAAGCTAAATTACCGAGATAGAACTAATGCTAAGGGCAAATAGGACATGGCCATGGTTGAGTCGAAGGTTTATGCCGATACCGATTGCAGGATAAGAGAGGAGAAGGCAATGTAGAGCATGAAGAGTAATAGGACGATGCTAAGGTATTTCTTGGGCTAATTTGAGCACCTTCGTATATTCTTGTAAAGATTGCAACATAAGGTGTGGCAGAAAAGCTAAGAGCTAAATCTGAGTAAAGAGGCAATAGAAAAGTTTGAATTAAAGATAAAGAAACGACACAAGATGATATGCCTAAAGTGTTACAAGTTGGGTTAAGGAAAATTGTGAAATGGTTTAAGCGAGACGATTAGAACAAGCTGGTTACTGGATGACAGTGAATTTATATGTCAAATCAAAAAAAATTCTTTCAGAATTATACCAGTTATTGATAGACAGAGCACAGAGCAGCTATGTAAAGTTATTATATGAGGGAACTCCAGCGCTACTTGATAGCCAACTCTAAGGATTGAGATTAAGAGCTAAATAGTAGAGTAACAGTTAAAGTCTTTTAAAGAAGTCGAGAAGTAATACATGAGGTTGAAGATTCCAGAATATGGGTTATAGCGGATAGGCCAACAAAATCAGCCCACTTTCTCCCAGTCAGGACTACTTATTCAGCTAAGGACTATGTCAGGTTATATATCAAGGAGATAGTGAGACTTCATGGGATTCCCATATCTATTATATCGGACAGAGGAGCTCAGTTTACAGTTAACTTCTGGAGACCATTCCAGAAGGGATTGGGGACACAGGTGAGTCTTAGCACAGCATTTCACCCTCAGACTGACAGACAGGCCGAGCGTACTATTCAGATGCTAGAAGATATGTTACGGGCCCGTATCATTGAATTCAGAGGTAGCTGGGACGATTATTTGCCACTTATCGAGTTTGCCTATAATAATAGCTACCATTCTAGTATCCAGATGGCACCGTATGAGGCCTTGTATGACAGGAAGTGCAGGTCACCTATTGGTTGGCGCGATGTTAGTGAGACCAAGTTGATCGGCCCAGATACGATTCAGCAAGCTTTTGATAGGGTGAAGCTTATTTAGGAAAGGTTATTAGCGGCACAGAGTTGACATAAGTCATATGCAGATAATCGACGTCGGCACTTAGAGTTCCAGATTGGTGATTGGGTATTCTTGAAGGTGTCACCCATGAAGGGTGTAATGAGAGTCGGTAAGAGAGGGAAGCTTAGCCCGAGGTATATTGGGCCTTATCAGATTATTCGTAGGGCAGGAAAGGTTGCCTATGAGTTGGACCTACCATCTGATTTGAAGCAGTGCACCCAGTCTTTCACGTGTCGATGCTTTGCAAATATATTGGTGACTTAAAGTATTCCCCGTGGATGATGTCCAGGTAACGGAGGAGTTGTCTTACGAGGAGAACCCTATGGCTATACTTGATCGTCAAGTTAGGAAGTTGCGTACTAAAGATGTGGCTTCCGTTAAGGTATTGTAGCGGAATAATAACAGGGAAGAGATGACCTGGGAAGCCGAAGAGGAGATGAAGAATAAGTATCCTTACTTGTTCCCTATGCCTACAGGTAATCTAAATTCCTCACTTGATTATATTGATTGGTAGATGAGACTATATGCTATAGTAATAAAAGAGACTCCCCTGAAATCTTTATAAGACCTTATGAGGCTAGTTTAACATTCGAGGACGAATGTTCTAAAGGAGGGAAGGATGTTATATCCCGTATTTTTGTACATTGGATTATTCGTGAGCTAATCGACATAAGTTTAAGATTATTTTTGGGATATCGGACAAGGACTTTTTGTTACATCCCGCGTTTTCATGCGTTGGAAAGCGTGAGAGTTAAATGATATTAGTAACGGACACGAGGTTATCCCCCAAGCTTATAGGTGGTTAAAGTGATGGTACACATGTATCGTAAGGATTTGAAGTTAAACCAATCGAAGAAAATAAGTTTTGTCGAGTTTCAACACTTATTTGAGTGAAATACGGTCCAAGCTATAATATCCCGTATTTTTGGAATAGAAAATTTAATCGTCCAACATGAGCAAATTTACCCGAGCCCGGAGAATTCGATCATATTCAAGGGTAAAAATCGAGAGTTCGGTGCACAAAAAGTTTTGAGGTCCCGAAATAATTTAGGACTTAACAAGCGTGACGATGGTGATTGAGAATAATATTTGGTGTATGTATAAAGAGACTATGGACTAGAGTTCTACCACATGATTATGATAATGAGTATATGAATTATGTTAAAAGTGGTTGATATTTAAATGAATTGAGATCAAAAAATTAATTGGGGTTGTTGAGTAATTAATATGTGGACATGGTCCATGTATTTTATGGACAAGTGGCAGCAAGTTAATCTATTTGCATGGTCAAAGGACCAATTACGTGTAAAATCTATTTCCAATAATTCAAGTGAATGATTATAGTATAAGAGGTGGGGGCATACGTGTTAACTACATGTACTACTTGTATTCTAATGTTGCTAGCATATACTTATCTTATTATATTTATCTTTTTGATTAGTGAATAAAAAAAGAAAAAGAAAAAGGGGCCAGCAACTAAGCTTCCCTATTTTTCAAGAATGAAAAACGTACAACAAATCTTTTCACGTAGGAGAAGAGAGAAAGCATACATTTTTGGTCTTTGGGGTTCAATTGAAGGAAGAAAAACATTATTTCCATGTTATATTAATGTAGCAGCAACGTGAATTAATGTAGCAGCAACGTGATTTCCTTTTTAAGGAAGAAAAGTATATTGCATTTCAAGAACAATATTCGGGTTTTGCTCACCGCTTCGATCTCGTTGTTTCTCTTTGTCATGTTGCTAAATTCGGGCTTTCTTCGAAGTGAAGTAAGGTGGAAGAAGATTAATTTTTGGCATATGAGGTAATAATTCTCCTCTACTAGATATATTTAAATTCATCCCGGTATAGCTAAATTGTGACATGGGAACTACGAAATTAATTGCGGAAAATCGGATAAATTATTGTGGTTATCATATGGGCTGTTTGGTGGTTGTTATGAATTGTTTTGTGGACTGAAATATCATGGGATTGGCTGTAGTTGTTGTCGTTGTGTTTGTTGTTGTACTATGTATATACGAAAATAAAGAAGTATATACAAGCATCGGTATAGGAGTGTATATTGGGTTGTTTTGGAAAGTGATTTAAGAATGGATTTAATTCTAGTTGATATGAAATTGTTGGTATTGTTGTTGTTGGTATTTTGATTGATGTTTTGGCTGAATTGGAATCTCGAGGATTATTAAGTTTTTAGGGGAAATAATGCCCGAATTTTGTTAAGTAACGTGCTAGCTTAGGCTTTGGATTTTGAGTGCGCTATAGTTAATACTTGATATCAATAATGTTGTTGTAGATTGGGAAGCCCGGGATCTGATTTATGGTTAGATTGGAAGGGATAAGGTATGTAAAGCTATCCTTTCTTTCTTTTGGCATGATTTATATGAAACGAACAAATGACGAATGTATAAGCTCCTATTCTTAGAGACACTAGGATGGCTAATGTCCTTGAATTCCATAAGCTGTTTCATATTATCTTGATACGTGTCTATGATTCTAGAAGTCCTATTTGATATACTCCATAATGACATTCGAAGGGCACGTGACATGACCATCGACTTTGGTATTCAAATGTTAGTTCATTCTTCTTATTCCATTGAGTCTCAGATGATGATTTAGTTTGCATATGGTTGCTCACTACTCTACTCGTGCATACTGTTATTATATATTTCACCGAGTCCCGGGCCGGGTATGTTATCGTGCACAGTTTCACTGCATTATTCACCGAGTCCCTCACTAGAGGGCCGGGTACGGTATATACATATATGATGATATGATGATATGATGATACGATGATATGATGATATGATGATGTGATGATGGCACCGAGTCTCATGATGGGCCGGGTATGGTATACATGTATACGACTTATTCACCGAGTCCATAATGGGCCGGATATGGTATATGATATAGCTATGCATGATTTTATTTCATAAGGCACGAATACGGTGATTTCCTGATTATCATACTTGTCTCCTGGAATCTCTATTCCAGTTATGATCTTCCTTATTGTATTTCATACTTTATATACTCAGTACATATCTCGTACTGACCCTCTTTCTTCGGGGGGTTGCGTTTCATGCTCGCAGGTACAGATACTCGCTTCGGTGATCCGCCAGCTTAGGATTTCTATTCAGCTATCTTGGAGTGCTCCATTGTCCCGGAGCCTAGACTTTTGGTATAGATCCTTTTGATGTATATATATGTTTATCCATGGGGTACGGCGGGGCCCTGTCTCGTCATATGTTACTGTTGATACTCTTAGAGGTCTTTAGACATATGTGTAGATTGTACATAGATGTTGTTCAGCTATGTCAATATGACTTATTTTGGGATGTTCCCGTACGTAGTGGCGGCCTTGTCGGCTTGCGTATATATTTTGGGATGTTGTATGTAGTGGCAACCTTGTCGGCTTGCGTATTATGTCATGCATGATTGGTTGTGACTCCTCAGGCGACAGGTTGCCTTGATATATATGTGTGACAGTTCTGAGATGACGTTCCGTTTCTTTTTATAAATTCCATATTATGTTTAGTTTCGGATTGATTATAGGTAATAGGTACGTATACGAGTGTCCAGTTCGGGCACTAGTCATGGCCTACGGGGTTGGGTCGTGACATATGTAACCTACACATGTCCACA
This sequence comes from Lycium ferocissimum, assembly GCF_029784015.1. Classification (NCBI taxonomy): domain Eukaryota; kingdom Viridiplantae; phylum Streptophyta; class Magnoliopsida; order Solanales; family Solanaceae; genus Lycium; species Lycium ferocissimum. Next base: position 32,545,461 of record NC_081342.1, on the reverse strand, counting down.
GACCTCTAAGAGTATAATAGTGAAGTATGACGGGACAGGGCCCCGCCGTACCCCGAATGTGCATAAGTTTAAATCAAAAGGATCTGTACCAAAATGGCTTAAGCTCTGGAACAATAGAGCTCTCCAAGCAACTGACCAGAAGTCCTAGACTGGCGGATCTCCAAACTGGGTGTCTGTAACTATGGGCATGAAATGCAGCCCCCGAAGAAATGGGGTCAGTACGGAAAATGTACTGAATATGTAAAGCATGAAGTACAGTAATGAAGATCATGACTGAGTGAAAGGATGACAGGAGATAAGTATGATAATCAAGGGATACCAATGCATTTGTACCTTATGAGGTGAGTCATGTATATATATATTTTGTATACCGTACCCGACCCATTATGTGACTCGGTGAGATAATAATATATATCGTACCCAGCCCATTATGGGACTCAGTGAAATATAAATATATACCTTACCCCGCTCTCTAGTGAGGGACTCGGTGAAATATAAATATATACCGTACCCGGCCCTCTAGTGAGGGACTCGGTGAAATATAGATATATACCATACCCGACCCTCTAGTGAGGAACTCGGTGAAATATAAATATATACTGTACTCGGCCCTCTAGTGAGGGACTCGGTGAAATATAAATATATACTGTACCCGACCCTCTAGTGAGGGACTCGGTGAAATATAAATATATACCGTACCCGGCCCTCTAGTGAGACTCTGTGAAATATAAATATATATCGTACCCGACCCTCTAGTGAGTGACTCGGTGTAATAATGCAATGAAAATGTGCACGAATATTAGGAGCAATCATGTACGAAAGGAATCATCATTTTGGATTCCAGAGAATAAATAGGATGAACCAATACTTGGGGACCAAAGGCAACAAGTACTACTGAGAACTAGAGTTCATTGGAATCATATATGTTCGTCGTTATTTCACTCTATGTAATTCATGCCAAAGAAGGAAGAAGGGATAGCTTTACATACCTTGAAGCTTATCTATTTGCTCAACTTCTACTTCTCGAACTCGCAAATCTACAATCAAGGGAATTCATACTATTGTTAGGCTTGTTATCAAGTGCTTATCTTAACCCTTTAAATTAACTCTTTCTAGAATCACGAAATTTCGGCGAAATCTCCCCTGTTTATATCCCTAGCCCGAAATCACATTACCAACAACTAACAACAAAAACTACAATACCAACATCATCACTATCATCAACATACTCCATAAGACATCTCATATGATGTTTATCCGAATTTTTAACCAACTACTCCGTTATACGGCTATTTAATTGCTCTATTCCCGTAAGTAAACCTAAAACAATATCCATAGGGAGAGATTCATACCTTATTCTTACTAGGACGATTCACACCCCACCCTTGGTAAGGCGTGATTGGCACCGGCACTACGAAAACCGAGCAAACCAAATTATAACTTGTATTCTCTATGTCTCGAATGACAAAATAAGGCTAAGGTTAGCTATGAACGTAATATCATGTATAAATATATGTCCAATGGACCCACGACGCCAATATAATGACCGACAGAACATAACGAAGCTATACACAAAGCGTACGCAAAGCCTCTATGAACATGGTAAGTGTTCAAGTCGGGACGAGACCCCGACATGCCCTGAACAAAAATCATACTAACATATATACATCCAGACTCGGCAGCGCTCCAGGAAGAAGTAGATCTCGCTAATCAGAATTGGTACCTGAAGGCAGCCTACGATGAAAGATCCTCGTCTTGTCTATCTACACCTATGGGCATGAACACAGTGTCCACAAGAAGGGACGTTAGTACGAACGATGTACTGAGTACATATATATACACATAGCGTATTGCATGGTATTATCTTAATCGGCCATGTAGGCTCGGTGTCATGGGAGTTTTGAGAATCATGAACTTAGATAGCATTAGGAATAGAATCATCATCGCTATATCTCACCTCGAAAGAACAAGTATTATGAGGTAAGATCAATCTCAAAGAATAGTCTCAAGATCATGAATAAGCTCAAGAATATCGTAAGGATCATGAGATTCATAGGCTTCTAGCATTTGTGGAAGCAAGGATATTATGGATGTTATATCCCGTATTTTGTACGTTGGGATAATCCAAGCTAACCATGATAGGTTAAGGACAAGACTAGTTCGGGATACAAGGTTGATACTTTTGACCTCCGATTTTATTTTAATGCACAAGTTGCTTATGAATTTTATTGGTATGGAATATTAAGGGAAATTAGGGGCTAGAAGTTGAAATAAAAATTTCATGAAAAGGCCAAAGTGGCCGTGTGTTAAGGTGGGACCCACAAGTCGGGATTTTATAAAGGACATATGAAGAGATATATGGGTGGTACATGTGAAGTTGAGCAAGTCCTAAGAAGGACCCATAAGCTAAAAATGAGTGTAAGCCCTCCAAAAGGGTGATTTAAGAAAACGTCTTCGGGTGATCTGACTTTGAGGGGCCAAAACGGTATTATGAGTTTGGAATTTGGGAAAACTCCCAGAATAAAAGTTGTAGATAATTGAAATAGCTTTCCAACCATAGGTTGTAAGTTCACAAGCGACATAGGGATAAGGATATATAGACGTTTTAAGGCAGAAAGGTCAGTGGGCCAGGCCCAACCCGAGCCCAACCGGGTCAGGCCCATTACCCACACCTTTTTAAATGAAATATCAGCCTTTTCTCCTCATTTTTCATACCAAAACACCCAGAAAATTCTGGAGAAAAAGAGAGAGGAGAGCCTAGAGAGAAAAACTAATTTTGACCAAAATCCGCGCCCCGAATTTCGAAGCCCATGAAGAGAAAAGTGTCGTACGTCGCGTTGCCTTCAATTTGAGCTAAAAATCAACCAAGAAGAAGAGAGAGTGGACGTGGTGGCTGCACACTTAAGGTAAGATTAAGGTTCCTTTTCATTATTAACAAGTTTATTCAGAGTTTTAACGGATTAGAACGGAGGGAATAATGTGTAGAAATGGATGAAATTCATGAAACTTTGTATGTTGATGTTGAGCCGTGAATATGGGCTGTTTTGTGACAAGGAATTAACTAAATTTTATTTAGTATTTTTGGTTGTTGTGTTGTGGATTCTATGATGTAAATAAAGGTTTAATGAATTAAGTTGAAGATAAAATCGTGTGTGGGCGTTTTGGAAGCTAATGTGAATTAAATATAGTTTCTTGTATTTATGAAGATAATGTTGCTAAAGTGTGGATTGTTGGTGTAGTTGATGAATTTGAAAGAAAGAAATGTGTTGTTGTTGTTTTCTTGAACTTGGAAGGTTTCGGCTGCATTGTGTGTTGGATGGGCTGATTTGGATACTTTGTGGATTGTTGGAAGCATTCTTGAATCTTGTTTGAATGATCTCGGATTAGTATTTGAATATGTGAGCGTCGATGTTGACTTGAATGTATGTAGTTAAATGGAAGGTAAATTGAATGCCGTCGAATTATGTAGAAAGGAGTTATTAATGTTAGAATGCGTTTGAAATTGATTATTGATATTGTTAATATGGTTGTTGGTATTGTTGTTGAATATTTGGCCGAGTTGAATTCTCGGGGATGTTGAGTTTATAGAGGAAACTTTGCCGAAATTTTCCCAGAAATAAAGAGAAAACGAGATATAGGTTTGTAATACGACTTGAAAGGCCGTGTCCATAGTAATGATAAGATCTGACTAAGCTACGAGTACGGCTGACATCGGGAAAGAAGTTAATTGCTGAAGTGAGGATAATAATAATTAGAAGGTCGGTGTCGATATGATAAAAGAAATTGGAAAGTGCTTGTGATACTAAGGGACGATTTAGAAAAGGCTGGCGAACCTTGATAGAGATTTATTTAAAGTACCGACTGAATTGATAAGCAGGGGTGAATTATGACGAGCTTATAGCTAAAAGAAGTAATAGTATGATTAAGACAAGGGTACAGGGGAAAATAATTACGATGGATATGAATGTATGGATAAGACAGCTTGTGGGATATTAAGGATAAGATTGACCAGAAAGGGTAAGAAATTAAGAAGTGTTGTACTATGGGATCGAATACGAACAGGACATAATGAGGATTGTTATGAAAATAAGTAAAGCTTAGTGAGAAAGTGGCCAAAGCTATGATGTGATCCATGTAGCTAGAATATAAGGGCAAGTGTGAAACGGAAAAGCGAGCTATAGAACGAATAAGGAAGGCTTATTAAGTTCTGTATGGAAAGTTAGAATAGAGGTCATATGGTCATGGAAATGATAGCGAGTGTAAGAAAAGAAAGGGTAATTGGAAGAAGGAAATAAGAAGAAAGCGAGATAACAGTGTAGTAATAGGTCATGACATATGTAGCCAAGGATACGAGTACTATAAGCGACGGGATAGTGAAAGACTCGGTTATAGAAAGGATGAAGAACGAGGTAAAATGAGGGCAGAAATCCAAAGGCCGATAACTAAGTATTTATAAGTAACGACGACGAAGGTGCGATCACAACAGTTGGGAATCTGGAAATATGGACATAGGGCGAGTATAATCGGATAACGGTATAAGTACACCCTTAAAGGGGGGAAGCGAGTGCAAGAGATGTAAGTGTAAGATGAAAACAATCGACATGACAAATTGGTATCAGAGCAGTTCGTCCTAGGGGTTGTCTGCAAAGTCGTGTCCAGTAGAGTCCTGTTTATGGTGTGAAGCGCGCCACATTTATAAACAGGAGGCTACGGGGCATCTAGGGTGGTTACTCTTCTTTCGCATATTAGATCGTGCCATAGAGCCAAGTCACAGGAAATGAGATTCCCGGTACTAACTTTTGATTTCAAAGAGAGGAATGGCATCGATAGAAAAAATGTGACTAGCGATATTGGAAATCACAAAGCACGCAGGTAAGCAAAGGTATGAAAGGTACATGTCGGGAAAGATATTGAAGTACGATTGAGATACAAGTTGAAGATTAAGAGGGAAAGTAAACAAGAAAGTATAACAGGTGCTGTTTGAGTTAGGCATACGAGGTATGTTCATTATTTTTGTACTGTTGATGATATTGGGAGCCCTGTGTGGCTGTGATATGATATGATATGTATATATGTATGTTGGCCCTGTGAGGCATTATTGGTATTTCCTGCGTGCAGGTTTTGAGATGGTAAGAAATATAGAGGGCCGGGTACGTATTCGTGCACACTCTACGGCATTGTTCACCGAGTCCCTCACTAGAGGGACGGGTACGGTATATATATATATATGATGATATGATTATATGATGATGTGATGATGTGGGGATGGCGGCCAGGATGGCATATGATGATTCTATTCACCGAGTCCCTCACTAGAGGGCCGGGTACGGTATATATATTTATGATGACATGATGCATATGATGACATGATGATATGATTTTACTCACCGAGTCCCTCACTAGAGGGCCGGGTACGGTATATATGTACGATGATATGATGACATGATTATGATATGATTTTACTCATCGAGTCCCTCACTAGAGGGCCGGGTACGGTATATATGTACGATGATATGATGATATGATTATGATATGATTTTACTTACCGACATATGTATATGCATGATAAGTGTTTCAAAAGGCAAGCTTTGGTTATCTGGTTATTATACTCGTTCCTGTAACCCCTATTTCGATTATGATCCTGTTTACTGTCTTTCATGCTTTACATGCTCAGTACATATTCCGTACTGACCCCTTTCTTCGGGGTGCGTTTCATGCCACGCGGTACACCCGATGAGTAAAAGATGTTAGTAGAAGATGTCCAAAATTTGGATTGGCGAGCTCCACTTCCTCCCGGAGTGCTGCCGAGTCAGAGTGCTTATGTTATGATATCTGGAGTTATGTTAGAGACTTTGCAGACAGTGTCGTGTATATAAGATGTCAGTTTTGTAAGCGCCTATGTAAGCCGATGTATCAATATGCATTATGTTACGAACTTTATATGTTTACAGAATTCATACGGTACTAGTTTTATTTGATTTGATAAAGATGAAAGGAATGTTTGTCTTCCGAAAAATTTTCATTATGTACTTATGTTATGTTTTGCGGGCCCAATATGGTTATGAGTATCACGAGAGTCAGCGGGTTCGCTTGGCCCTAAGTAAGGGTCGGGTGCCCATCACACCCTATCAGGTTAGGGTGTGATAATGGATATGGCAGAAAGGTTTATAACAAAAGAATCATGCCTTAAGAAAGAAAGGGTTTAGCCTTAATATACCTGTTCAGCCTCTAATTATCCACACGTATTCGTCTCAGCTCGCAAGTCTACATTTAAGAGGATTCACACAATCGTTAGACTCATCGCAAAGATATTTGTGCTAAGCTCTCAAGTCAAACTATTTTATATCCTGCTAAAAATCGGGCAAAGATCTCCCCGTTTATATGCCTATCCCGGAATCTCAATTCAGCAACCAACAACAACAACAACAATACCAACCAAATATGCACCATAAAACAGCCCACACGCTATTTTCCAACTTCTAGAACTAACCAATTTACTACACAATTATTTAACGACTTTATCTCCGTAAATAAGCCTTAAATAATACAAAATGAGAAAGATTCATACCTTTTTTCTTGTTAAGACAGAAATATCCTCAATGTCCACGCTAAAGACCACCGCAAAACAATACTAGAATCACAACCATGCGTTACCCGGACCTAACCTACTACTCCGCTACTTGAAAATTGCTAACTTTTTGTTTCCCTCTCTCTCTCTTCAATTTCTGGAAATTTCTAGCAAAATCTGATGGAAAAAAAAGGGTTATTACCCTTTATATAAGGGTCAAATTCGGGTCGGTTCACTGTAGTAGTACTGTAGCACGCGTTTTTGCTCTGTCAGCTGAACTTGTAACATCCATAATTCTCTACTCTGATGTCCTATCGATGAGTAGTTTGTTGTGTTGGAAACTAGACTCGACGAACTTTATTTTAGGCTTTTGTTTCACCTTAAAACACTTGATATGCTAAGAGATATTCATCCCCCAAGTTGGACCAAAATTTTCACAAAACATTACCCATCCTTTCTCCAAAGTCGTACTACTTCTTTTCTTCCACTCATTTCCTTATAAAACCTTTCGGTATACCTTATATACATCCTTCACTCATTAAATATACTTAATAATGCTCGCTCTTTATATTCCAAAGTGATTTTACTTAACCCTAACTCAACGTACTTATGTTTCAAATTTCATAAGTGTTCTTCGAAGATACGGGGTGTAACAGACAGCAATTTCTTGCATGTTCGCCTAGAATCCAAACCGAATCCACCGTGAAACAAGACTACAACCACCACTGTGCACTATCCGAACCTAACTAATACTCCGCCACTTGAAAATTACTCAATTTTTGATACCCTCACTCCCTCTTCTGATTTTTAAGTTTTTTTGTGGGAAAAATCTGGTGAAAAAGGGGGTTTTTACCCTTTAGATAGGGGGTCAAAGTCGGTGGAAACCGATTCAATAATTGACCCTCGTGAACGCGAAGGGAAATTCTGCCTAGTTCGCCTAATTTTTCATCTTTCGCCCATTTCACCTCCAATCCTTCCAATACTCCTCATACATGATCGTAAACCCTTATAACCATAAAATAGGCGCATATCACTCCAGTGTTCACAATTAAGCAGTTGACACCTATGGAACTCAACGTTCATGTCACGACCCGACTAGGGCCATGACGGGCACCCGGGACTAACCACTGAGCACCACTCATTCTACTACTCATCTGCTCTCATTCATACTTCTTATGTTCATAATCATAGATAACTATTAACATTAGAAACATATTCAATTTATAAACATAAGCCCTTTTGGCTATCAAAGTAATATATAAATACATGCATATACATATGAGAACTTGTGAGACCATACTACCCACACGGCGTATTTACGAGCCTCTACTGAAGTGTTAGACATAGGGACGGGACAGGATCCCGTCATGCCCAAAACATACATATACATATGTACCAAAAGAATAATAAATAGCACCTCCGGAAAATGGAGTGGTCTCAAACCAGCTAATAGCTCTTACGAGTCTGGGTCACCTCCGTGTCTACCTGTGGGCATGAACACAGCGTCCAAAGAAAATGGACGTCAATAAAAACATTGTACTGAGTATGTAAGGCATGAATAGAATGAACATAATAGAGAAATCATAAGGCGTAGGATGAAGACATAACCTGCGTACTCTTTGAATAGATATATTTTATACATATATCATACGTAGCATATCATGTGAGTTACCATAGCGTATACATCATTTTATCATACATACATCATCATATCATTCATACATCGTCATATCATTCATACATCAACATATCATTCATATATCATCATCGTTAACCCGCGTCCGGGTAACCCTCATACGCAGCCCACTAGTGGTGATCGTGTCTGGCCTTCCAGGCGCGGTGGAACCATAGCAGCCCACCGTAGCGGTGACATGTCCGGCTATTTAGGCACGGTGGAATCACAAGCAGCCCTCCTTCGTGGTGATATGTCAGGCCAATTAGGCGCGGTGGAATCATATCATATACTTATCATTATTATTCATCTCATAGGCATCTCATGGCTTTATCATAACTTCGCATCATTATATATTTATCATCAAAACATACATTAGAACTTGAAAGCAACTATAGCTATATCGGGGCGACATAAGGTCGTGAACCCCCGATTACGTTATGGAGTGATCATAACCATCATATCTCACCTTGGAGGGAGTAACGTTTTAAGGTGAGTGCACATAAAGAAAACATCAATAGATCATAGTTGACACCATTTGCTTTTTAGGCACATCATATCATGATCTCTAGAATCTTTAGACTTAAACTTATCTTCGTCATTATCGTACTCATAGTGTACTTCTTATCTCATATGACTATTTATGAACAAGGACTCTTATTTTTCTTGAAGATAGGAGATTCATGTCATAAGATTCATTCCTTAGAAGGAAAGGACTAGCCTCACATACCTTTGTCGTTTAATTATTCTATCGCTTGCTCGTTCTCCTTTAATGCACGCGTTCTACCTTCAAGAGAATTCGTATCGACATTAGCTAAATAATTATAAGAATGTGCTTACTAATGCTTAGAGAAAATTAGGCAGCATTTCCTTTTTTTATACTACTTTCTCCATATTCCATATCGACTCTCCAAATATTCATAACAACAATCACAATATCATAAACAATAATCACCATTCATTTGCATTGCCCACATTTCCCAATTTCACTTCAATCCTCCATAATCATGATCACATTTCACTATTACGTTCTTTAACATACAATGCTTATTCCATGTTCTAAGTATCATTCATAACCTGCTTACAATCACAACATATCCATTTTCATGACTCATCCCAACTACTACTCAACAATGGCACTATTCTTGCATTTATGACCCACTTTCCATATTCTTCTACAATCCAAGTGTTTCAACTTTTCAATATCTTAAACATCATGAAAACATCATAAAACCTATCTTAGATATTGTAGGAACAAGCCTTGAGTGGTATTACTCTTCTTGCACTAAAACCCTAGTTCACTTCTCTTGAAATTTCTTGGCTTGGATGACTTTAATGTGCCCCACACTCTTGATTTATGTTGGTTTGATGAAGTTGATCATCAATTTCCTTTGGATTCTTGTGAATGAAGTGTAGAGAATATTCTAGAGAGTTATTGACTTGTGTGGAATGAAAATAAACTTGGGTTCCCTTTTTAATAACTTAAAATCTGATCCCGTCGGGTAATTATACGGATACTTATATGGTCTGTATAAACTTATACGGTCTGTATAAGTGACCGTGAAATGGGACCTTCAATATCCCTTCTCTGTAACCATTATACGGTCCGTATAAATTTATACGGTCCGTATAACTAATCGTATAATTCCACCAGTGAAGGATCTTCACTGTGATAGTTTTGCGGTCTATTATACGGTCCGTATAACATTATACGGTCCGTATAATGAGCCGTATATCCCATCAGTCCACTGATCTTGTTCTCGTCACTTCGTTTGATTTCCAATCCTTATGGAACCTTCTTAACACTTGTTTAACACTTCAATATCAATCTAAGGGATGTTATAACTCTTTCCCAAAGCATCATTAGAACGTCATTAACTCGATACTCGTAATTCTTGCCCGACACACAACCTATGACTCGCTTTCCTTAACAACTTTCCTCTCTTACCTCGAATGTCTTTGGAAATCTTAATTAGGACCATTAAAGGCTATTTCTTACTTATCAAAACATCGTATACGTCATACCCTTTGTTAGTCTATTCACTGTACGCTAACGAGAAATTTCCTAGGTGTAACATTCTTCCCCCCTTGGGAACATTCGTCCTCGAATGTTAAGTCATCGGGGATTCTATAAAAATTTTGCCAGAGTCTCCCCTGTAATATGGCACTACCATCCTGTCATAACAACCCATAATAACATTGCTTCACAGGGCCACAACACAATAGCAATATAAATTGGCCACACACGACCCATATGCATAAAAGAAATACATACATACCTCATAATCTCAATGTCTCATCATAAATATCTTTCGGAGGCTGGAATAAGTGCGGATATGTGGATTTCATCTTCTCTTCCGCTTCCCAAATCATCTCTTCTCGATTGTTATCCCGCCACAAGACTTTAACTGAGGCCACTTCCTTGTTTCGAAGTCTTCGTACTTGCCTGTCTAATATGGCAATAGGTACTTCTTCATAAATTAGCTTTTATGTCACTTGAACATCATCTATCGGCACAATCCTTGTGGGATCTCCAACACACTTGCGGAGCATTGAGACACGGAAAACTGGATGGACTAATTCAAGTTCTGGAGGTAAGTCCAATGTTATATCCCGTATTTTGTACATTGGGATAGTTTAAGCTAATCGCAATAAGTTAAGGACAAGACTATTTTGGAATACGCGGGAGAGACTTTTAAATTTTATTGGTATGGAATATTAAGGAAGATTAAGGATTAAGAAGTTAATTATTTCATGAAAAGGGCCACAAGTGGCCGTGTGGGGTGTGGGGTCCCACCCATGGCTTGGTCAAATTTGATTGACTCAAGCCATGAGTGGGGCATGTGTCCACCTTGTAGGGGTCATACATATAGATAAGTGATGACAAAGCAAGATATATTCATCATTCACAACTCAAGAAACTTAGAGAAGAAAAGAGAAATATTCGGCCATGGCTAGCCGAATTTGGTGCCATGAAAATTGATCAAAAAAATAATTTTCTTCTAGTATTCCAACCAATTGGAAGGTCCCTAGTAACGTGGAGCAGTTGTTGGAGCAATCAAAACATCCATTTTTGCAACTTACAAACCCTAGCCAAGTGGAGAGGTTAAGTGGTAAAGGTAAGGTTTAATTTTCTTTTACATGTATTATGGATGGTTGTGCATGTTGTAGTGTGTAGAAATGAATGAAATTTATGGAACCATGTATGTTGATATGAGGCCGTGTAGGGGGATGCTTTGTGTAGAAAGAATGAACTAAATTTACTTAGTATTTTGGGTTGTTGTTGTTGTGGATTCTATGATGCAAATGAAGGTTTAATGGTTCAAGTTGGAGTTGTAATTGTTTTTGGGCTATTGTAGAAGCTAATCTGATGTTAATATAGTTTCTTGCATTTGTGTAAATGATGTTGTTAACGTGTGGTTGTTGGCATAGTTCACGAATTTGGAAGAAAAAAATGTGTTGTGTTGCTCTTGTCGAGTTTGGAAGATTTCGGGTGGTGTTGTATGTTGGTTGGGCTATTTTGAATATTGTGCGGGTTGTCCGAAGTGTTCTCGAGTCTTACTTGAACGTGTGATCATTGGTGTTGGCTTGATTGTATGTGGTTGACTTGAATGTAATTGGAATGCCATCGAATTTTGTAGAAAGGAGTTACTAATGTTAGAATGCGTTTTGAATTAATTGTCGATATTGTTAATATGATTGTTGGTATTGTTGTTGATGATTTGGCCGAGTTGAATTCTCGGAGTTTGTTGAATTTATAAAGGAAATGCTGCCCGAATTTCTATAAATGAAGTGCTAGCTTAGGATTGGATTCCTAAGTACCTATAGCTAATGTTTGGTATCTACTGACGTTGTTGTAGATCTTGGGGAGCCCGAGACTTGAGTTCGGATTAGCTTAAGAAGCGGACAAGGTATGTAAAGCCTATCCCTTCTTTCTTTTGGCATGTCTTAGATGTAAGTGAGATACGATACGAGCCTTGGGGTAACTCTATTCATAAGTTCCGAGCATGTTTACGACTCTTATTCACTTCTTGATATTAGAATTCTTAATATAGTCGAGCTATTGCCCTCGAGTCTTTTGTATGATTGTATAGTACATGATGCATAGAGAGATCTTATTCGTAAAGGACTCTATGATGAATAATGTCCGTAACTTTCATAGGCGGCCTCGGATTGCTTTGATATGTTCATAGAGGGTTCTACAACGAATAATGTCCGTAACTTTCATAGGCGGGCTCGGACGGGTTTGATACATGCCTAGGATCCCTGAGTCTTCCCTTAATACAGCTTATAGCGACATTTAGAAAGAACTTAATCTGGCTATCGTTTTAATACTCGAGCGTTGATTGCTTACTTACCTATTGAGTCTCAAAAGATGATTTTATATGCATATGGCTATTCACTATTCTGTTTTCGCATCTTTCTCCGAGTCCCGCACTAGCGGGCCGGGTACAGTATATATATATATAGATATATATATATATATATATATGTATATATATATGTATATATATATATATATATATATATATGTATATATATGTATATATATATCATATATATATGGTGTTATGATATGTTACGGTGTTATGGGAGTTATGGAGTTATCTTTGTGTTACGGAGTTATCTTTGTGATACGGAGTTATCTTTGTGTTACGGAGTTATGCTCGTGATATGGAGTTATCTTTGTGTTCGGAGTATCTTGTGTTATGGCGCCAAAGACGGGGTGGCGACCATGTTCACCGAGTCCTATAATGGGCGGATATATGTATATGATATTGACATGCATGATTTGTATTTCAAACGCAAGCATTTTGGTATTACGTTATTGTGCTCACTTTACGTACTTCTTACTTTGGTTATAACCCCGTTTTTTCGTATTTCATGCTTTATATACTCGACACATCTCGTGCGACCCCCTTTCTTCGGGGGCTATGATGCGTTTCATGCCGCGATTCTATGGTACGCTCGCTTTGGTGATCCGCCTTATGACTTAGGATATCTATTCTGCTATCTTGAAGCGCTCCCTTGTTCCGGAGCCTATACTTTGGTACAAACACTTTCGTCGTATATGTATACGTCTGTTCAGGGGTACGGCGGGGCCCTATCCCGTCATATGATTCTGTTGTTACTCTTAGAGGTCTGTAGACATATGTATGGGTTGTGAATAGTTACTGTTCAGTTGTGTCCATATGATTTATGTTTTGGGCGGTCCCATTCGCCGTGGCAGCCTTATCGGCTTGCGTATGTATATATGTTTTGGGATACTGCATGTTATGATAGCCTTGCCGGCTTATGTGCGTTATTATCTGTTGAAAGTTGTAACTTCTCAGGGACAGGTAACTGTGATATATATGCGTATATGCGGCAGTTTTGAGACGACGTCTTGCCTTTGTATATGTATAAGTTCTTAGTATGCTATTTGTGGACTGACTATAGTAACAGGTGTGTACGAGTGTCCAGCTCGGGCACTAGTCACGGCCTACGGGGTTGGGTCGTGACAAAAGAGGTATCAGAGCGGTTCATCCTCGGAGTGTCTACAGACAGTGTCTAGTAGAGTCTTGTTTATCGGTGTGTTGTGCACCACATCTATAAACAGGTAGCTACAGGACATTTAGGATGTTATATTTTTCTTCTTGCTCTAGATCGTGCGATAGAACTGTATTATCAGGATAATTCCTCCCTAACGGATTATTATGTTTAGAGCGATGCCTCCAAAGAAAGCGGCGGACATAAGAGACAAATGGGAAATTAGCGGAAATAAGGGCAAGGAAAGGTGGAGAAACCGGCCCGATTCGGAGAGTTACTAGGGCTTATGCTTGAGATTGTGCTCCGGTCGGCGATATATATATGCTCGCTACACCGCCGAACCGAAGTTACCGAAGGAGCATAGGAGCGGCGAGCGATATGACCCGATTATCGGGCGGCTCCACCGCCGGATCTCCGAGATTCCGATGCCGAGCCTCCCGGCTCCCCGGCCGGGGGCGGAGGATAGGGCCGTGAGAGATGCGGTCCGGGACGAATGTTGACCGAAGTTGGTGGCGGGGTGCGAGGCTCGCGAGCACGGATTAGGAGGTGACTATGCGACCCGATATGACGGACATGATAGTTTGAGGGCCGTGATTTCTTGACTTGTAATACTCCCGAGTTCTACGGGTCAAAGCCCGGGAGGATCCCCGGGGTTTATTCGACGGATGCGGCGCATTGCCACGCGAGGATAATTAGAGCTTTTTGAGGCGCGGTACTATGACCCGATATGTTATTAGGTACGTCGAGCGGTTTCGTATCGGTTGCGTGATGTAGGCGTTAATTGGTATGAGTCTGGGGAGTTGTCTAGGGGGCGAGGTGCTCCTCCAGCGGTGTGGGATGAGTTTACTGAGGCCTTTCTTGGCCACTTTCTACCTCCGGAGATGAGGCGAGCCAGAGTTGATAGATTCCTACATCTGAGGCAGAATGGCAGGAGTGTTCGGGATTATAGCCTTGAGTTCGATTCGTTGGCTAGACATGCACCCACTATTGTAGCTGATATGGCTGATAGGGTGCATCATTATGTGATGGGGATGGATCGTTACTTGATTGATAGCTGTATGATAACGACTTCTCAGCCCTGTATGGATATTGCTTGAGTACAGGCGTATGCACAGGGGATGGAGGATCGACATAGAGGGCGTCAGCCCGACAGAGATCATGACGGGGAGCCGACCAAGAAGACTAGATCGGTGGTTGATACGGGAGTCTCGAGGGCGGGGCGAAGCCTCAGCAGTAGTATAGTAGATATCCTTCTCAGCCAGCACGGAGTACGCCTCCACAGTTCACGGGTAGGAGATCCGATAGTACAGGGTACTCAGGAGCAGGTCAGAGCTCCAGGGCTTCGGGTTCGCAGGTGAACAGAGGTTCCAGTCAGTCGAGGCCACCCATGCCTCGGTGTTCTCATTGTGGGAGGCATCATTCTGGGGAGTGTTATCGTGCTACGGGTGCTTGTTTTTCTTGTGGCCGTCAAGGCCATATTATGAGAGAGTGTCCGTTTGGGGGTAGTCCAGGTGGTGCAGCTCAGCCTACTGGTCGATTCTTGGTTCATCTTCCTCTTCTGCAGCTATGCGCCCTATGGGGCGGGGTTTGTCGACACCAGCAGGCCGCGGTAGAGGTCGTGGTGGAGCTTCCAGTTCTAGCGGTCCCTCGAACCGCATATATGCCTTGGATAGCCGACAGGATCAGGAGGCGTCACCAAATGTAGTTACAAGTATACTATTGATCTTCTCCCGAGATGTATATGCATTGATAGACCCAGGTTCTACTTTATCGTATATTTCTCCCCTTGTCGCTGGTAGAATTGGGATAAAACCTGAACCGATAGAACCGTTCAAGGTAGCTACACCGATAGGAGATTCTATTATAGCAAGGCAGGTATATAGAGATTGTTCGGTGATTATATGCGGCCGTTGCACCAAAGCAGATCTGATAGAGCTGGATATGACTGAATTCAATGTTATTATGGGTATGGATTGGCTAGCTTCTTGTTATGCCAACGTTGGTATCGAAAGAAGGTAGTTCACTTCCAATTTCCGGAGAACCAATTATAGAGTGGACGGGAAATACAGCATCGCCGAGGGGTAAGTTTATTTCATACCTCAAGGCGAGGAAGATGGTTAGAAAGGGGTATATCTATCATTTGGTTCATGTGCATGACTTGAAAGCAGAGGCACCGACTCTTCAGTCAGTCTCGGTAGTCAATGAATTTTCAGATGTATTTTCAGATGAACTTCTAGGTCTTCCTCCTGAGCGGGAGATAGAGTTCACTATAGATGTGATGCCAGATACTCAGCCTATATCTATTCCTCCTTACGAAATGGCACTGCGGGGTTGAAAGAACTGAAGGAGCAGCTGAGGGATTTGTTAGAGAAGGGCTTTATCAGGCCCAGCACATCACCTTGGGGAGCGCCGGTATTGTTTGTGAGAAAGAAAGATGGGTCGCTGCGGATGTGTATTGTTTATAGGCAGCTGAACAAGGTAACTATAAAGAATAAATATCCCCTCCCCAGGATTGATGATTTATTTGACCAGTTGCAGGGTGCTAAGTGTTTTTCAAAGATAGACCTGCAGTCAGGCTACCACCAGGTGCGGGTAAGAGCGGCAGATATTTCAAAGACTACGTTCAGGACCTGATACGGGCACTATGAGTTTAGGGTGATGTCTTTTGGGCTGACCAATGCTCCAGCAGTGTTTATGGACCTGATGAATCGAGTATTCAAGCCGTTCCTAGATATGTTCGTGATTGTATTTATTTATGATATCCTGGTCTATTCACGATCAGAAGAGGAGCATGCAGATCATCTGAGGGCGGTACTTGGGGTGCTCCAACACCAGAAATTGTATGCTAAGTTCTCTAAATGTGAATTCTGGTTGACTTCAGTAGCATTCTTGGGGCATATTATCGAAGCTGATGGCCTTCGGGTGGATACACAGAAAATTGAGGCCGTAAAGACTTGGCCTAGGCCTACGACACCTACTAAGGTACGTAGTTTTCTGGGGTTAGCAGGATATTACAGGAGATTTGTGGAGAAGTTTGTTTCGATTTCAGCGGCTTTAATGAGGCTAACTCAGAAGGCAACTAACTTCCAGTGGATTGATACTTGTGAACGAAGCTTCCAGTTGCTGAAAGAAAAGTTGACTACAGCTCCAGTTCTGACTCTTCCTGAGGGACCAGATGGTTATGTCATTTATTGTGATGCTTCCGGTGTTGGGTTAGGTTGTGTATTAATGCAGCATGGAAGAGTTATAGCTTATGCCTCCCGGCAGCTCAGAAAGCACGAAAGAAATTATCCTACTCATGATCTGGAGCTAGCAGCGGTAATTCATGCCTTGAAGATATGGAGACACTATCTATATGGCATCCATGTTGATATTTATACGGATCACAAAAGCCTCCAGTATATCTTTAAGCAGAAGGAGCTGAATTTGCGGCAGAGGAGGTGGCTAGAGTTGCTGAAGGACTATGATGTTGACATTTTATATCATCACCAGGAAAGCCAACGTTGTAGCGAGATGCACTCGGCCGTAAGTCTATGGGCGACTTGACGGACGTGCAACCGAAAAAGGAAAGAAATGGTTCGTGAGATTTATCGGCTAGCTAGTCTTGGAGTCCGTCCGGCCGATTCTAGAGATACGCGTGTTTCGTCCGAGAAGTTCTTTGAATCCTCTATTATGGAAGAGGTAAAGCGACGCCAATACGAGGACCCCCGTTTCGGCACGGTATAGAGATACGACCCTTGAAAAGGAGAAGACCCCATTCGAGATTACACACGATGGAGTACTACTACATAGGGGCGGATTATGTGTACCGAGGTTGCGGGGGCACGCACGCGAGTTATGGGAGAGGCACATTATGCCCGTTATTCTGTTCACCCAGGGTCAACAAAGATATATCATGACCTCAGATGCTTCTACTGGTGGGATGGTATGAAAAGGGACATAGCAGAGTTTGTTGCCCAGTGCCCAAATTGTACCGACGAGTTAAGATCGAACATCGAAGCTTTGGTGGGTTGTTACGAGAAATGGAAATTTCGACTTGGAAGTGGGAAGCAATTAATATGGATTTCATTACAGGTTTACCTCGCACTCGCGAAGTATAATTCCATATGGGTTATTGTAGGTAGGCTGACAAAATCAGCCCATTTTCTTCCAGTCAGGACTACTTACTCAGCTGAGGACTATGCAAGGTTATTTATTAAAGAGATAGTAAGACTTTACGGAGTTCCCATATCTATTATATCAGACAGAGGTGCTCAGTTTACAGCTAACTTCTGGAGATCATTCCAGGAAGGATTGGGGACACAGATGAGTCTTAGTACTGCGTTCCACCCTCAGTCTGACGGACAGGCCGAGCGTACTATTCAGACGCTAGAAGATATGCTTCGGGCCTGTGTTATTGATTTCAGAGGTAGCTGGGACGATCATTTGCCACTTGTTGAGTTTGCTTATAATAATAGCTATCATTCTAGCATCCAGATGGCACCGTATGAGGCTCTGTATGGCAGGAAGTACAGGTCACCGATTGGCTGGTTCGATGTTGGCGAAACTAGGTTAATTGGCCCAGATATGATTCAGCAAGCAGTTGATAAAGTGAAACTCATTCAGGAACGATTATTAGCAGCTCAGAGTCGACAGAAATTATATGCAGATAATCAACGTCGACACTTAGAGTTCTAGATTGGTGATTGGGTATTTCTGAAGGTGTTACCCATAAAGGGTGTTATGAGATTCGGCAAGAAGGGGAAGCTCAGTCCGAGGTATATTGGACCTTACCAGATCGTCCGTAAGGTAGGCAAGGTTGCCTATGAGTTAGACCTACCATCTGACTTGGGAGCAGTGCATCCAGTCTTCCACGTATCAATGCTTCGCAAATGTATAGGTGATCCTTCCAGGGTATTTCCCATAGATGATATCCAGAGTGACGAGGAATTATCCTACGAGGAGCAGCCTATAGCCATACTGGATCGTCAGGTGAAAAGATTGCGTACTAAAGACGTGGCTTCCGTTAAGGTATTGTGGCGGAACAATAACAGGGAGGAGATGACTTGGGAAGCTGAAGAGGAGATGAAGAATAAGTATCCCTACTTATTTCCTATGCCTACAGGTAATTTGCACTCCTTAATTGGTTATGTTGATGATGAATGAACTGTATGTGATAGCTATAAAAGGAACTCCCCCGAAGTTCTTATAAGACTCTGTAAGACCAGTTTAACATTCGAGGATGAATGTGCATTGGGATAGTTTAAGCTAATCGCGATAAGTTAAGGACAAGACTATTTTGGAATACGAGGGAGAGACTTTTAAATTTTATTGGTATGGAATATTAAGGAAGATTAAGGATTAAGAAGTTAATTATTTCATGAAAAGGGCCACAAGTGGCCGTGTGGGGTGTGGGGTCCCACCCATGGCTTGGCCAAATTTGATTGACTCAAGCCATGAGTGGGGAATGTGTCCACCTTGTAGGGGTCATACATATAGATAAGTGATGACAAAGCAAGATATATTCATCATTCACAACTCAAGAAACTTGGAGAAGAAGAGAGAAATATTCGGCCATGGCTAGCCGAATTTGGTGCCATGAAAATTGATCAAAAAAATAATTTTCTTCTAGTATTCCAACCAATTGGAAGGTCCCTAGTAACGTGGAGTAGTTGTTGGAGCAATCAAAACATCCATTTTTGGAACTTACAAACCCTAGCCAAGTGGAGAGGTTAAGTGATAAAGGTAAGGTTTAATTTTCTTTTACATGTATTATGGATGGTTGTGCATGTTGTAATGTGTAGAAATGAATGAAATTTATGGAACCATGTATGTTGATGTGAGGCCGTGTAGGGGGCTGCTTTGTGTAGAAAGAATAAACTAAATTTACTTAGTATTTTTGGGTTGTTGTTGTTGTGGATTCTATGATGCAAATGAAGGTTTAATGGTTCAAGTTGGAGTTGTAATTGTTTTTGGGCTATTGTAGAAGCTAATCTGATGTTAATATAGTTTCTTGCATTTGTGTAAATGATGTTGTTAACGTGTGGTTGTTGGCATAGTTCACGAATTTGGAAGAAAAGAATGTGTTGTGTTGCTCTTGTCGAGTTTGGAAGATTTCGGGTGGTGTTGTATGTTGGTTGGGCTGTTTTGAATATTGTGCGGGTTCTCCGAAGTGTTCTCGAGTCTTGTTTGAATGGTCTCGGGTTAGTACTTAAACGTGTGATCATTGGTGTTGGCTTGATTGTATTGTCACACCCTTAATCCGATAGGGTGTGATGGGCACCCGACCCTTACCTAGGGCCGAGCTAACCCGCAGACTCTCATAATACTCATAGCCATACTGGGCCCACAAAACATAACATAAGCACAGGGTGAAAATTTTTCGGAAAACATACCCGCCTTTCATCTCTTCAAATCAAACAAAATCCGTAGCCACAACAAATACGCCAATATAATGCATAATAATATATCGGCCTACATAGCCAATTACAAAGCCGACATATCACGCACACGACACCGTGTCGCAAAGTCTCTACCAACATCTCGGATACCACACAAACGCACTCGGACTCGGCGGCCTCCGGAGGAAATGGAGCTCGCCAATCCCGCCGGAACATCTCCGCTAACATCATCTACTCATCGTGGGTACACGCGCATGAAACGCGACCCCGAAGAAAGGGGGTCGGTACGGAATATGTGCGAGTATGCAAAAGCGAAAAGTACGAAACGAAATCATAATCGATGTAAGGTATACGAACGTGAGCATAATAACCCAAATACTAGGATACTTAAATCCGAAATACAAGTCATCATAAGCGTACGAAGGCAAATATAATCATCGAATGCCCGAAATGCTTAGCCTTATTTTGAAAAACATTTCGACTCACATATACGGGGAATAGAACATGTCATAGAAACCGCGTTAACCGAATGCCGAGGAACGTACGGCCCGATCCATAAATAAAATAATAAATAAAATAATAATAATCACAAACGTACCGTCACGTTATCATACATCCTACCACATATCATGTTGTATCATCCGATCAAGACATATCATATCCTCGAACCATCACATATTACATACCACATATACACACACGTACGCGGCCAAGAACCCGGCGGTAATATCGCATATTCACATACCACGGCCGGGAACCCGGCGGTAATATTACCTATACACACATACCGCGGCCGGGGAACCCGGCGGTAATACCACGTATGCATATATACCGCGGCCGGGGAACCCAGCGGTAATACCACACATACACATACCGCGGTCAAGAATCCAGCGGTCAATATCACACTTACCGCGGCCAAGAATCCAGCGGTCAATATCACACTTACCGCGGCCAAGAATCCAGCGGTCAATATCACACTTACCGCGGCCAAGAATCCAGCGGTCAATATCACACTTACCGCGGCCAAGAATCCAGCGGCGACATTACTCAACATACCAAACCGAACCTCAGAAGTCATAGTCACATATCAAAATCACATGCATAAGAGCAAATAAACAATTAGGTTACCTTCCAAAATTCGATGACCAAATATATTTACTAACATCGGAAGTGCGAAAACAAGTTTCGAATTTATCGGAATTAGTATACAAAAGTTACAACCTTCGAAATCGTTCTTATGTGTCAAAATGTATTATCAAACTCAATGAAGTAGTTAAAATAACTATTTTATAGTAATCGGAGCGATAGTCAAAAGTTCTCTTTTCAAAATCACAAAAATATACCAAACGGGGTGACATAGGGAGATCTCGAAATGCGTGGGCCCCACCTCGGTCAAATTGAGGCGGCGTACCCCAAACTATGGTCGTTAGGCCTTACGAAGTCATATACAAAGGATTCTAGGCCCTCCAATATCATTTGGGCAAGCTACGGATGTTTAAGCACTTATTTCAACAAACAAGACATTTTTAATTCAATTCTCTTGAATGAAAAAGGGCCAAAATGAAGCTTCGGATTCCGAGGGTAGAGTCGTCCCCAAAGCTCGTATCTTAGCCTAACATACCTAGGACATGCCAAGAGAAGGAAAGAGTAAGCTTTACATACCTTATTCGCTTTTACGCTTGTCCAAACTCAAATCCCGTTTCCTCCAAAATCTACAATTGGTCATAAGTACCAAATGTCATTTATAAGCCTTAAGAATGCAAAGTTGGAAGTAATGCTTGTCTATAGAAATTTCGACAAGATCTCCCCTGTAAATACACCAACCCCGAGATTTCAACTCGGCTCAAATAGCAACAACCATACCAAACAACAATACCAATAGTCATCAATGATCGACTAAAACGCATTCTAACATAAATAGTCTTCTTTTCCGAATAATGCAACAACTTCCAAACCAACTTTACACTTTCAAGTTAATATCAATATTTCCATATTCATACACTAATTTAAGATCACACAAACATAGGCCAAGAATATTCCAAGCCATATATCCAATATTCAATAATTCCATCAATTCCATATTTCACCCAAAAGTCTTACATATATAACAAAACCATCAAACACATTTCCTACTTACAAATTCATGATCAACAACATCAATCCATACTTTAACAACTTCATTTCCCATAATATCATAAAATCACACTAAAATGACATAACCTTCTACAATCCATTTTATTGCCAACTTAAACCATTTAGCCCTCATTTACATCATAAGGATCACGACAACTCAACTAACACCTTAAACAAAATTAATCCATTTCCATACCAATTCCATACATCACACGGCCAACACCTACATTTCCAACTTCAACATACCATATTTCATGAATTTCCACACACCACAACACATATAAACCATCCATAACATGTGAAAAGAGGATTAAAACTTACCTTCTTCAACATTTTCTTGTTCCCATGCTCCTCTAATTCCAAATGAAATTATATTCGTGACTATGCGCTGCCGGACTTCGATTGGTACTTCATTACTTGAAATTTCACTCAAAATCCTCATTTTGTGAGGTATACTTGCTCCCTTTTTTGTGCTGAATTTTCTGGAAATATTGGGACTTTTGTGCTGAAAAAAAAAGAGATTTTGTCCCTTAAAACGGACTCTTGAAGTCGGTTTCACGTAGCTCTGATCGTAAGCGGTCTTTAGCGGTACCGCGAGAATGCTGTTTCTGCGTCGACCTTTCAGTTTGTAACGTCTATAATTCTCTACTCCGATGTCCTATCAATGAACGGTTTGTGGCATTACAAACTAGACTCGACGAACTTCATTTTAGGATTTTGAAACACCTTAAAACGCCACATATACTATGAGATATGCGCCTCCAAAGTTGACTAAAATCCGTCCCGTGTTTCTCAAATTTTAGTCGAACTTATTTTCTTCAATTTGCTCAATCCCGAAATATTCCAAAATTCTCCATACATGATATTTATCACTTATTACACTAATAATGGTCATGTTACCGTGTTTCAAAATATTCTTTCCCGATTACGACTTACGAGATCGTAATTCACCCTTTCTCTTCGTCGTTACGTACTCTCCATGGCTTGTGCCTTTCAAAACATCCCATTACTACGATGAGGTACATGTCAAACTCATGCTCTGAAAACGCGGGGTATAACATGTATGTGGTTGACTTGAATGTAATTGGAATGCCGTCGAATTTTGTAGAAAGGAGTTACTAATGTTAGAATGCGTTTTGAATTAATTGTCGATATTGTTAATATGATTGTTGGTATTGTTGTTGATGATTTGGCTGAGTTGAATTCTCGGGGTTTGTTGAATTTATAAAGGAAATGCTTGCCAATTTCTATAAATGAAGTGCTAGCTTAGGATTGGATTCCTAAGTACCTATAGCTAATGTTTTGTATCTACGACGTTGTTGTAGATCTTGGGGAGCCGAGACTTGAGTTCGGATTAGCTTAAGAAGCGGACAAGGTATGTAAAGCCTATCCCTTCTTTCTTTTGGCATGTCTTAGATGTAAGTGAGATACGATACGAGCCTTGGGGTCACTCTATTCATAAGTTCCGAGCATGTTTACGACTCTTATTCACTTCTTGATATTAGCATTCTTAATATAGTCGAGCTATTGCCCTCGAGTCTTTTGTATGATTGTATAGTACATGATGCATAGAGAGATCCTATTCGTAAAGGACTCTTTTGTATGATGAATAATGTCCGTAACTTTCATAGGCGGCCTCGGATTGCTTTAATACGTTCGTAGAGGGTTCTATAACGAATAATGTCCATAACTTTCATAGGCGGGCTCGGACGGGTTTGATACATGCCTAGGATCCCTGAGTCTTCCTTTAATACAACTTATAGCGACATTTAGAAAGAACTTAATCTGGCTATCGTTTTAATACTCGAGCGTTGATTACTTACTTACCTATCGAGTCTCAAAAGATGATTTTATATGCATATGGCTATTGACTATTCTGTTTGTGCATTCTGTTTTCGCATCTTTCTCCGAGTCCCGCACTAGCGGGCCGGGTATAGTATATATATATATATATGTATATCATGGTGTTATGCTGTGTTATGGAGTTATGCTGTGCTATAGAGTTATGCTGTGTTACGGAGTTATGCTGTGATACGGAGTAATGCTGTGTTACGGACTTATGCTGTGATATAGAGTTATGCTGTGTTCCAGAGTATGCTGTGTTATGGCGCCAAAGACGGGGTGGCGACCATGTTCACCGAGTCCTATAATGGGCCGGATATATGTATATGATATTGACATGCATGATTTGTATTTCAAACGCAAGCATTTTGGTATTAGGTTATGTGCTCACTTTCTGTACTTCTTACTTTGGTTATAACCCCGTTTTCTCGTATTTCTGCTTTATATACTCGGTACACATCTCGTCTCGACCCCCTTTCTTCGGTAAATGCGTTTCATGCCCGCAGGTACAGACGCTTGCTTTAGTGATCCGCCAGCTTAGGATATCTATTCTGCTATCTTGGAGCGCTCCCTTGTTCCGGAGCCTATACTTTGGTACAAACACTTTCATTGTATATGTATACGTCTGTTCAGGGGTACGGCGGGGCCCTGTCCCGTCATATGATTCTGTTGTTACTCTTAGAGGTCTGTAGACATATGTGTGGATTGTGAATAGTTACTGTTCAGTTGTGTCCGTATGATTTATGTTTTGGGCGGTCCCATTCGCCGTGGCAGCTTTATCGGCTTGCGTATGTATATATGTTTTAGGATACTGCATGTTATGATAGCCTTGCCGGCTTATGTGCGTTATTATCTGTCGAAAGTTGTAACTTCTCAGGGACAGGTAACTGTGATATATATGCGTATATGCGGCAGTTTTGAGACGACGTCTTGCCTTTGTATATGTATAAGTTCTTAGTATGCTATTTGTGGACTGACTATAGTAACGGGTGTGTACGAGTGTCCAGCTCGGGCACTAGTCACGGCCTACGGGGTTGGGTCGTGACATCCAATTCATAAGCTACTTGACCCACCTGGCGGATAATCTTACAGGGTCCAATATATCGAGGACTCAGCTTTCCTTTCTTACCAAATCTCATTACACCTTTCATTGGCGACACCTTCAAAAACACCCAATCGTCAACTTGAAATTCTAGATCTCGCCGGCGGTTGTCCGCATAAGATTTTTGGCGACTTGGGGCTGTCAACAATTGATCTCGAATCACCTTGACTTTTTCCACTGCTTGTTAGATCAACTCAGGGCCTATTAGCTGTACTTCTCCGATTTCAAACCATCCGATTGGGGACCTGCACTTCCTTCTATATAATGCTTCATACGGAGCCATTTGGATACTAGAATGGTAGCTATTGTTGTAGGCAAACTCAATTAGGGGTAAGTGGTCATCCCAACTTCCACCGAAATCTAGTACACATGCTCGTAGAATATCTTCCAAAGTCTGAATGGTACGTTCGGCTTGTCCATCAGTTTGCGGATGAAATGCTGTGCTAAGCTTTACTTGAGTGCCTAGACCTTCTTGGAAAGATTTCCAGAACTTGGCTGTAAATTGTGCTCCTCTATCTGTGATAATGGATATCGGAACTCCATGAAGTCTCACAATCTCCTTGAGATACAACCTTGCATAATCTTCTGCTGAGTAGGTGGTTCTGATTGGAAGAAAATGAGTTGCTTTCGCCAATCTATCCACAATCACCCGTATTGAATCGTACTTGCCTCGGGAACGAGGCAACCCCACAATAAAATCCATATTGATCACTTCCCATTTCCATGTGGGAATTTCCATTGTTTGCAATAATCCTCCTGGCTTTTGATGTTCTATCTTCACTTGCTGGCAATTTGGACATTAGGCTACAAATTCTGCTATGTCTCTTTTAATGCCATCCCACGAATACATCATTTTGAGATCATGATACATCTTTATTGCTCCTGGATGAATAGAATACCGAGAATAATGAGCTTCCTCTAGGATTCGACGACGTAATTCAGCAACGTTCGGAACACATAGCCTGCCTCGGTATCTAAGAATCCCATCTATAGAATTTCAAATGGAGACTTCCCTTTTTCATGAAATGTATCTCTATAATGGCTCAATTGAGGATCTTCATGTTGCCGCTCTTTTACTTCCATATTCAAGGACGAAACTGTGGGGTCATTAACACTAACCCCTGCACCGCCTGAATCAATTAAACGTACTCCAAGATTAGCTAATTGGTGGAGCTCATGAATCAATTCTTTCTTCTCCAAAGGAACTTCACATAGACTACCCATTGATCGGCGACTAAGCGCGTCAGCTACTACATTTGCCTTTCTAGGATGGTATAAAATACTCGCATTGTAATCTTTCAATAATTCTAACCACCGCCTATGCCATAGATTCAATTCCTTTTGTTTGAAAATATATTAAAGACTCTTGTGATCTGTATAGATATCAACGTGCACAACATACAAATAATGTCTCCACATTTTTAATGCATGAATAACTGCAGCCAACTTGAGATCATGGGTTGGGTAGTTCCTTTCATGTTTCTGCAGCTGTCTCGAAGCATAAGCGATGACTTTACCATGCTGCATCAATACACACCCTAACCCAACGCCAGAAGCATCGCAATACACAACATAACCATCTGGCCCTTCTGGAAGTGTTAAAACCGGAGCTGAAGTTAATCTGTCCTTCAATTCTTGGAAGTTGCGTTCACAAGCATCATTCCACAGAAATTTAGCTGACTTCTAGGTTAGCTTCGTCAATGGGGCTGAAATAGATGAAAAGCCCTCTACGAACCTTCTATAATAACTTGCCAACCCCAGAAAACTACGAACTTCTGTAGGCGTCGTAAGCCTTGGCCAAGTCTTCACAGCTTCAATTTTCTGAGTGTCAACTCGAATGCCATTATCTGAAATTACATGACCCAAGAATGTCACAGAATTTAGCCAAAACTCGCACTTTGAAAATTTCGCATACAATTCTCGAGTTCGAAGAATTCCAAGAACAATACGTAAATGATCGGTATGTTCTAATTCAGTGCGAGAGTACACCAGAATATCATCAATAAATACTATTACGAATATATCCAAGAGAGGCCTGAATACATTATTCATTAAATTCATGAACACTGTTGGGGCATTAGTTAGCCCAAATGACATTACTCGAAATTCATAATGGCCATATCTCGTTCTGAAAGTTATCTTGAGAATATCTTCTTCTCTAACTCTCACTTGATGATAGCCCGACCTCAAGTCTATTTTGGAAAACCACTTGGCGCCTTGTAATTGATCAAATAGATCAACAATTCTTAAAAGAGGATATTTGTTCTTTATTGTCACCTTATTCAACTGTCTATAATCAATGCACATTCGTAGGGAGCCATCTTTCTTTCTCCCAAATAGGACAGGCGCTCCCCACGGTGATGAACTTGGTCTAATAAACCCCTTCTCCAGCAAATCTTTCAATTATGCCTTTAGCTCTTTCAACTCTGCCGGAGCCATTCGGTAAGGAGGAATAGAAATGGGCTTGGTATCCGGCAACACATCAATAGCGAAATCAATTTCTCTTTCTGGAGGAAGGCCTAGAAGTTCATCTGGGAATACATACGGAAATTCATTCACTACCGGGACGGATTGAAAAGTTGGCGACTTCGCTTCGGTGTCATGAACTCGGACTAAATGATAAATATAGCCTTTATCTACCATCTTTCTTTCCTTAAGGTAGGAAATAAACCTACCTCTTGGAGATGCTGCATTACCCTTCCATTCAAGCACGGGCTCTCCCGGAAATTGAAATCGAACTACTTTCATTCGGCAATCAACATTAGCATAGCATGAGGCCAACCAATCCATACCTATAATCACATCGAAATCTAGCATTTCCAGCTCAACTAAATCATATTTAGTCTGGCGGTTACATATCATAATCATACAATCTTTGCATACTTGTCTAGCTATCACAGGATCACCAACCGGAGTAGATACCTCAAAAGGTTTGATCGGCTTAGGTTTCACCCCAATACAATTAGCAACATATGGAGTAATATAGGATAAGGTAGAACCCGGATCTATCAATGCATACACATCATGGGAAAATACTGATAATGTACCTGTAACTACTTCTGGGGAGGACTCGAGATCCTGTCGTCCGGCTAAAGCATATATGTAGGGTTGTGTGGCACCTAAAGTAGATGCTCCCCCTCGGCCTCTACCTCGGCCTGCTGAAATCGGGGGAGTCTGCCCTGCCGGGCGCACTGAAGAGGAGCCAGCTGCTGATCCTGTGGGCTAAACCCCACCTCTACCATACCTTGAAGGGCAATCACGCATCAAGTGTCTAGCTTGTCCACAAATATAACAAGCATCCGTGCCCTGGTGACATGGCCCCAAGCGTAATTTTCTACAGTGGCTGCATTAGGGAACCGGTGGTCTCCTCTGATTATAATCACCCCCAAACTGGGAACCGGAGGCTCTCGAACTCTGATCCTGTCCTGAAAGAATGGAGCGATCCAATCTCCTGCCCGTAAATCAGGGAGGTGCACTAGTCACCGACTGGCTTGAGTGTCTAGAATGTGTCTGCCTCGATCCCCCTCTGTAGTCACGACCTGCGCCCATAGATCGGGCCCTCTTGCTTTGTCCTCTATCAATATCACCATCACCCCTTTTCGGATGTTGTTGTCCTTCTAGATTCTGGGCATGGGCTTAAATACGGAAAATGTCCATCCCATCTTGCAACGAAGCCGTCAAACAATCCTTGAACAAATGTGGCCCTAAGCCACTCACAAATCTATGCACCCGATATCCCATATCGGCCACCATAGTCGGGGCATATCTAGCCAAAGAATTAAATTGAAGGCTATACTCCCGGGCACTCATATTCCCTTGCTTCAAATTTAGAAATCTATCCGCTCTAGCTCGGTGAACCTCGGGTGGCAAATAATGGCAAATGAAAGCATCTACAAATTCTTGCCAAACGGGAGGAGGCGCATTCTCATTTCTCGATGCTATCCAATTATTATACCATAAGACCGCCGCATCCCGTAGTCTAAGCGATGCCAACTCCACAGATTCAGTCTCGGAGGCATGAATAATCTTCAATGTCCTCAATATCTCATCAATAAAGCCTTGCGGATCTTCATCCGGCTTTGACTTGAAGAACTC
This sequence comes from Lycium ferocissimum, assembly GCF_029784015.1. Lineage (NCBI taxonomy): Eukaryota > Viridiplantae > Streptophyta > Magnoliopsida > Solanales > Solanaceae > Lycium > Lycium ferocissimum. The sequence goes on along the minus strand of NC_081342.1, from coordinate 32,516,140 downwards.
CGGAGGATTCAAACTCATGAAGTCACGGGCTCTAGTACTAGCTGACCGATCACTTGGGCTCGCATTTTGCCGTGGTGCCTGGGCGGCAACTAGCTGCGTCAATAAATGAATGGCCTCGGTCACTTGTTGACCCGAATAGCTGGTGGAGGAACTGGAGGCATAGGAGCTGGAGCTGAAGCCCCTTCTTGCTCTTCTGTAATAGGCGGAGTAGTGGAGGCATTACATGGAGCCTCATTGTGTGATTCACCCTCATCTACATTCATTGGCGGCTCTCTTTCTGCCCGCCTTTTAATCGTAGTCTTGCCCTTCTGGGAGGCTTTAGCTTTTCCCTTTGGCGGCTTTTCTGAAATCATAGCACACTATTAGGAAGAATAAAATCTTATACACGGCTCTATCTCACGATTTCATAAGAAGAAAGATGGTCATTTTTCCTAAATGCCCTGTAGCCTCTTGTTTATTAGGGTGGCGCGCAACACAACATAAACAAGACTCTACTAGACACGGCTCGTAGACAATTCCTAGGACTGAACTACTCTGATACCACTTTTGTCACGACCCGACTAGGGCAATGACGGGCACCCGGGGCTAACCACCGAGCACCACTCATTCTACTACTCATCTGCTCTCATTCATACTTTTTATGTTCATAATCATAGATAACTATTAACATTAGAAACATAGTCAATTTATAAACATAAGCCCTTTTGGCTATCAAAGTAATATATAAATACATGCATATACATATGAGAAGTTGTGAGACCATACTACCCACACTGCGTATCTACGAGCCTCTACTGAAGTGTTAGACATAGGGACGGGACAGGACCCCATCATGCCTAAAACATACATATACATATGTACTAAAAGAATAATAAATAGCACCTCCGGAAAATGGAGTGCTCTCAAACCAGCTAATAGATCCTACGAGTCTGGGTCACCTCCGTGTCTACCTGTAGGCATGAACACAGCGTCCAAAGAAAACGGACGTCAATACAAACATTGTACTGAGTATGTAAGGCATGAATAGAATGAACATAATAGAGAAATCATAAGGCGTAGGATGAAGACATAACCTGCGTACTCTTTGAATGGATATATTTTATACATATATCATACATAGCATATCATGTGAGTTACCATAGCGTATACATCATTTTATCATACATACATCATCATATGATTCATACATCATCATATCATTCATACATCAGCATATCATTCATACATCATCATCGTTAACCTGCGTCCGGGTAACCCTCATACGCAGCCCACTAGTGGTGATCGTGTCCGGCCATCCAGGCGCGATGGAACCATAGCAGCCCACCGTAGCGGTGACAAGTCTAGCCATTTAGGCACGGTGGAATCACAAGCAGCCCGCCTTCGCGGTGACATGTCCGGCCAATTAGTCGCGGTGGAATCATATCATATACTTATCATTATTATTCATCTCATAGGCATCTCATGGATTTATCATAACTTCACATCATTATATATTTATCATCAAAACATACATTAGAACTTGAAAGCAACTATAGCTATGTTGGGGTGACATAAGGTCGTGAACCCCGATTACGTTATGGAGTGATCATAATCATCATATCTCACCTAGGAGGGACTAATGTTTTAAGGTGAGTGCACATAAAGAAAACATCAATAGATCATAGTTGACACCATTTGCTTTGTAGGCACATCATATCATGATCTCTAGAATCTTTAGACTTAAACTAATTATCGTCATTATCGTACTCATAGTGTACTTCTTATCTCATATGACTATTTATGAACAAGGACTCTTATTTTTCTTGAAGATAGGAGATTCATGTCATAAGATTCATTCCTTAGAAGGAAAGGACTAGCCTCACATACCTTTGTCGTTTAATTATTCTATCGCTTTCTCGTTCTCCTTTAATGCACGCGTTCTACCTTCAAGAGAATTCGTATCGACATTAGCTAAATAATTATAAGAATGTGCTTACTAATGCTTAGAGAAAATTAGGCAGCATTTCCTTTGTTTATACTACTTTCTCCATATTCCATATCAACTATCCAAACATTCATAACAACAATCACAATATCATAAACAATAATCACCATTCATTTGCATTGCCCACATTTCCCAATTTCACTTCAATCCTCCATAATCATGATCACATTTCACTATTACGTTCTTTCACATACAATTCTTATTCCATGTTCTAAGTATCATTCATAACCACTTTACAATCACAACATATCCATTTTCATGACTCATCCCAACTACTACTCAACAATGACACTATTCTTGCATTTATGACCCACTTTCCATATTCTTCTACAATCCAAGTGTTTCAACTTCTAAATATCTTAAACATCATGAAAACATCATAAAACTTACGTTAGATATTGTAGGAACAAGCCTTGAGTGGTATTACTCTTCTTGCACTAAAACCCTATGTCACACCCCAACTTTCATCAGGGCATGACGGGCACCCGACTCTCATCAGAGTCGAGCGAACCCTTAAACGTTAACTCAAAATTCTTTTTTTTTTTATAATTTAAAAATTGTAAATGAAATACCAAAATCAACACGTAGCTCAAGGCATCTCAAAACATGTTATATATATATATGTACACGACATAGAACAAGGCGAGCCGAAAAGGCCTCTACCATTTCTGTACAACAAAATGATGGCCGGCAAAGCCAAACAGTGACCATAACTCCCACGCTGTTCGCAGACTTCTACAGAGTATGACCTGCACAATAAATAAAACTATACCAAAACAAAATGACCTTCCGAAACAAGAGAAGGCTTCGACTCCCGGTCGGTCCCCCTAATTAGCTGGATCGCCAAGTCGCGCCCCTGGACCTGTGGGCATGAAACGCAGCCCCCCAAAGAAAGGGGGTCAAGACGAATATGTACTGAATATGTAAAGCATCACTGAAGCATGAATCAGAAAAGTACAACGAAAGAAGCAAATTTAGGATACCCAGTATGAATTTAATGTCCAAATAAAATAGTCCCTTCGGACGGCCGCTTCCGGCCTAATAATAATAATAGTAATAATAATGATAACAACAATGATAATAATGATAATAATGATAATAATCCCCTTCGGGTGTGCCGGTCCCGACATACGTCTATCCTGGCCCCTTCGGGCATGCCGGTCCCGAAATAAAATGATGTCCCCTTCGGGCATGCCGGTCCAACATACGTCTATCCCGGCCCCTTCGGACATGCGGCCCCGATATAATATTCTAGCCCCGCCGGCATGCCACTCGTGACATACGGCTACCCTGGCCCCTTCAGGCATGCCACTCGTGACATAGTACTAATCCTAGCCCCTTCGGGCATAATAATAATAATAATAATACTAATAATAGCGTTGTGGAATGTAGACATAAGTCGTAGGTGGAATGAAATAGTAAAATCTCGCACCCCCTTTGGAGTGATTTGAAGAGGCTTATATAATAAGATATCGCACTCCCTTCGGAGTGGTTTTGAGAAAAAATCAAACTCACGTTTACTTACTGACACCTAAAAGTCCAGAAACAAGTTTCGAGTCAACCTGACTTAGTGCGAGGAAGTTACGAGTATTTCAGAAGCCATTTTTAGAGAACCGAAGCGATAATCATATTAGGAACATTATTACTCCACAAAATATATTATAGAACTTAGTGAGGTAGTTAAACAACTATCGCTTAGTAGTTGGGACAAATAAGTCAAATAAAATGATAGGAGGGGATTCGGGAATAGTGGGCCCGCTCCGGGTCAACGGAGGTGGCGCACGCAAATTACATACGCTAAACTTAATGGAGTCATTTATGAAAGTTTCAAGGCAATTCAATTATATTTATGTAAGTTATAGATGTTTGAGCATTTTTCCAATCAAGATATAAAGATCCTAATTCAATCACACTGAATGAATAGTACTCAAATTCAGACTTGGATTTCTATGAACAGAATAACCCCCAGGGCTCAAACCCGAACCTAGCACACCTAGGACATGCCAAGAGAAGGAAAGGAATAGCTTTACATACCTTAATTAAGCTTTACGCTCGTCCAATTTCGATTCCCGTTTCGTCAAGAATCTACAAATGGTCATTGTTACCAAATGTGAGTTTCAAGTTTTGTGAATTAAACTTAAATCCGTACTTGTCTACCAAAATTCCGGCAGCATCTCCCCTATAAATACAACACCCCGAGAATTCGACTCGGCTCATATCATCAACACAGCACCAACAACCAAACTAACAACATCAACAATTAATTCAAAAAGCGTTCTAACATAAGTAATCTCGTTTTCTACATAACGCAACAACTTCCAATCCAACTTCACAATTCCAAGCTAATATTAATGCCTTCATATTTATTCACTAACTTGAGGCCATTCAAATACAATTCAAAGACATTTCACATTATTTTACCAAATATGCAAAAGTTCCGCCAAACCATAATTCACTCAAAACCTCCAATTTTTCAACATAATTATCCATAACATATTCTTATTTCTCAATTTCACTTACAACAATCACCATTTGCATCTTACAACTTCATTTCCTTAGTTACATAATCTACTATAACACTACATATGTTCATCTTACAACATTTTTCCATGACAACAAAAACCATTAACCTTTCATTTACTTCATGAGGCCATAACAACATAATTAGCATACTAAACAACTTGGTAAATTTTCCTCCATCCCACTTCACCACACGGCCACACATACAATACCCTCACACGGCCACACACTTCAACACATAGTGTTTCTATGATTTTTATTCAATTATACTCACTACAACATGTATAAATCTTCCCATAACATATAAAGAACATGAAATTCTTACCTTTTTCCAGTAACTCCTCCTTGCCACCAAATTCACTTTCTTTGCAAAATAATTATACCACTTTGTAGAGAATCTTGAATTTAGGAGGAATATAAGAAAATTATAATTCTTGGACCAAAGTTGAAGGCTTGGAAATTTTTTTCTTTTTTTTTTCTTGTGGCCGAATAGCCTTCAACTCTTGCTCTCAACTTCTTTTTTTTTCTTGAATGTTCTTGAATAAGTAATGAAAATGATGGCCCTTCCTTCTTTTTATTCACATGGATGAATTTTACATGGGCCTTGGGCCTTAGCCCTATGGCCGGCCACCTCCTCCCTTTGGACTTCAATTTTTCCTTCTTTTTTTTTTTGGCCCAATAATTTGGCTACTTTGTATACTTCATGAAATAAATTTCCAAAATTCCAATTTTGCCCTTAGCCTTACTCAATATCTCCGCATCCATACTTCCATAACCGGCATACACATATTAACAAGAATCCAAACATGACCTTATTCCTTATGAGTCAAGGTTATTTCCAGATTTTCGAATACGCAAAAATGCCGGATATAACATCCTCCCCCCCTTTAGAACATTCGTCCTCGAATGTTAAATTAGCCTTATAGGTCTTACAAGTATATTGGGGAAGGTTCTTTAGGTGGACGGCACGTATAGATCATTCATTGATTAAGACAATCAACTACGAAATTTAGATTACCTGGTGGTGCATCCTGCGGTGCCTCGGGACCTGGTCTCCCACCTAGTGCATAGATACGATGTGGTCCCGCATCGGGAGCTTGTGTGCTCTACCTCCGCCCCTACCCCGACCGAAAGAAGTTTGGGGTTCGTCTCGGGGGCTTACTTGCGAGGGTGACGACGCTCATACCGAAGCTCCGTGAATAGTGCGCTAATCCTTTGTGGGCAATCTCTAGCATAGTGCCTCGGATCCCCACAAGTATAACACACATCCCGTCGGCATCGTCCTACATGACGCCTCCCGCAAGTCGCACATCGAGGAGGGGGCATCACCTCTTGCCCCGACCCCGCCTGCTGCTGAGGACCAGACGCATAGGAAGAACTCTATCCCTGTCGAGGGAAAGTCTCTCTACCCTGCTGAGGTCCACGAAACTGTGAAGGTGCACTATACTGGGGTCTGCTCTCGCTAGTGGAACCCTTACTCCGACCTTCTGTCCTGGCCCTCTTGGGCTGACTACCACCCTGCTCCGAAATAGTCTCTCGTTGGCGCTTACGATCCTCTGCCCCCTGAGCATAAGCTTGGATACGAGCTATATCTATACCTGGCTGCATTGCCACTGGCATACAAATCTCCTGCAACTCTGACTCCAATCCTATTACATATCGGTGAACTCTATCTTCCATTTCCTACACAATAGTAGGGGCATATCTGGCTAAGGAATCGAACTCCACACTATATTCTCTAACAGACATGTTACCCTGTCGCAAGTTAAGAAACTTATCAACCCTTGCCCGCTTCATTTCGGGTGGCATATAGTGGCGTAAAAAGGCATCTGAGAATTCCCGCCACCCGGCGAGGGCATCACTACCCCTCGATAATCTCTCAAGATCGATACCAATTAATTGCTATGCCCTGCAGCCTATAAGCGGCTAACTCAACAGATTCCGTGGTTGATGTCTGCATCACATTTAAAGTACGCTGCATACCATCTATGAACTCCTGAGGATCAGCATTAGGGTCCGTGCCCTTAAATTCTGGGGGATTTAATGTAAGAAAATCTCGTGCCCTGGCGCTAGCGACCCTATCCGGATACTCGTGACTCCTATCATTGTCTAGCCCGGTGGCAAGTATTTGAGTTAACAAACGTATAGCATCTTTCATTTCTCTAATCTCCTGACGCTGGGCATCTGACTGAGAGACCGGAGATACTGATGCTGGTGCTGGAGCTGGGGCTGGTTCAGGTACCCCTCTTAGCTCCTCCGAAGATGGAGAGGTGGGAGGACTCTGGGGCTGGATGTGTATTCCAGCGTATGTCCGAGCTCTAGTAGACCTGGGGGCTTGGCTAACTACCTCATCCCCAACTGCTTTGCCCTTCTGGGCTGCCGTCGCTTTACCCTTCTTAGTCATCACTGAAAGCACACAAGGTTATTAAATTAGGGACCTTATATACAACACAGCTCTATACGCACGATCTGCACCATGAAAGAATGAATGACACCCTTATCAATGTCTCGTAGCCTCCTCGCTTATAGATGTGGTGCACAACACACCGATAAACAAGACTCTACTAGACACCATCTGCGGACATGCCGAGGACTGACCTGCTCTGATACCACTTTGTCACACCCCAACTTTCATCAGGGCATGACGGGCACCCGACTCTCATCAGAGTCGAGCGAACCCTTAAACGTTAACTCAAAATTCTTTTTTTTTTGGCCCAATAATTTGGCTACTTTGTATACTTCATGAAACAAATTTCCAAAATTCCAATTTTGCCCTTAGCCTTACTCAATATCTCCGCATCCATACTTCCATAACCGGCATACACATATTAAGAAGAATCCAAACATGACCTTATTCCTTATGAGTCAAGGTTATTTCCAGATTTTCGAATACGCAAAAATGCCGGATATAACACCCTAGTTCACTTCTCTTGAAATTTCTTGGCTTGGATGACTTTAATGTGTCCCACACTCTTGATTTATGTTGGTTTGATGAAGTTGATCATCAATTTCCTTTTGATTCTTGTGAATGAAGTGTAGAGAATATTCTAGAGAGTTATTGACTTGTGTGGAATGAAAATGAACTTGGGTTCCCTTTTTAATAACATAAAATCTGATCCCGTCGGGTAATTATACGGACACTTATACGGTCCGTATAAGTGACCGTGAAATGGGACCTTCAACATCCCTTCTCTGTATCCATTATACGGTCCATATAAATTTATATGGTCCGTATAACTGACCGTATAATTCCACCAGTGAAGGATCTTCACTGTGATGGTTCTGCGGTCCATTATACGGTCCGTATAATGAGCTGTATATCCCATCAGTCCACTGATCTTGTTCTCGTCACTTCGTTTGAATCTCCAATCCTTATGGAACCTTCTTAATACTTTTTGAACACTTCAATATCAATCTAAGGGACGTTATAACTCTTTCCCAAAGCATCATTAGAACGTCATTAACTCGATACTCGTAATTCTTGCCTGACACACAACCTATGACTCGCTTTCCTTAGCAACTTTCCCCTCTTACCTCGAATGTCTTTGTAAATCTTAATTAGGACCATTAAAGGCTATTTCTTACTTATCAAAACATCGTATACGTCGTACCCTTTGTTAGTCTATTCACTGTAAGCTGATGGGAAATTTCCCAGGTGTAACAGTTCAACTATGAGGTGTAACATCCTCTCTCTCTTAGAAACATTCGCCCTCGAATGTTTATAATAGATCTCATATAAAAAAAAATTGGCAGAGTCTCCTCTATAACTATACCTATCAACATGCATTCAGCAAACCCACAGATGCCTCACAGGGCCACAATATATCATATAGTCTCATTTAACTATCAATATAGTTAAGTAAAGAATTGAATTACCTGCAAGCATAGGAAACAAGTGAGGATACTTATTCTTCATTTTGTCTTCGGCTTCCCAAGTCACCTTTTCCCTATTGTTATTTCGCCATAATACTTTGACGGAAGCTACATCCTTAGTGCGTAACCTTCTAACTTGGCGATCAAGGATAGCTATGGGGCTCTCCTCATAAGACAACTCCTCTGTTACCTGGACATCATCTACAGGATATACTCTAGAAGGGCCACCAATACGAAGCATTGATACATTAAAGACTGGATGTACCGTTTCCAACTCGGATGGTAGGTCCAACTCATAGGCAACCTTGCCTAACTTACGAATAATCTAATAAGGCCCAATGTACCTCGGGTTGAGCTTCTCCTTCACCGAATCTCATCACACCCTTCATGGGTGATACCTTCAGGAATACCGAGTCACTAACCTAAAAGTCTAAGCCGACTCCGGGCTGCTAATAATCTCTCCTGAATAAGCTTCACCTTATCAATAGCTTATTGAATTATGTCTGGGCCTATCAACTTAGTCTCACCCACATCGAACCAACCGATAGGTGACCTGCACTTCCTTCCATATAAGGCCTCGTACGGTGCCATCTGAATACTAGAATGGTAGCTATTATTATAGAAAAATCAATAAGTGGCAAATGATTATCCCAGCTACCTCTGAAGTCAATAATACAGGCTCGTAACATATCTTCTAGCGTCTGAATAGTACGCTCAGCCTGTCCATCTGTCTGAGGGTGAAATATTGTGCTAAGACTCAACTGTGTCCCCAATCCCTCCTAGAACGATCTCCAGAAGCTAGCTGTAAATTGAGCTCCTCTGTCTGAAATAATGGCTGTGGAAACCCCATGAAGTCTCACTATCTCCTTGATGTATAACCTCGCATAGTCTTCAGCTGAATAAGTAGTCCTGACTGGAAGAAAGTGGGCTAATTTTGTCAGCCTATCTACAATAACACATATAGAGTCATACATCAGCTGGGTGCGAGATAAACCTATAATGAAGTACATATTAATCACTTCCCATTTCCAGGTTGGGATCTCTATCTCCTGCAGTAATCCACCTAGCTTCTGATGCTCGACCTTAACCTGTTGACAATTTGGGCACTAAGCAACAAACTCTGCTATGTCCCTTTTCATGCCATCCCACCAATATAAGCATCTGAGGTCATGATACATCTTCGTTGACCCCAGATGAACAGAATAATGGGCATAATGTGCCTCTCCCATAACCTGTCATCGTAGCCCGGTAACATCAGGTATACACAATTTGCCTCTATACCGTAAAGACTCCATCAGGTGTAACCTCTAATGGGGTCTTCTCCTTTTGAAGGGCTATTGTCATATCCCAATTTCCGATAGGGTGTGATGGGCACCCGACCCTTACCTAGGGCCGAGCGAACCCGCAGACTCTCATAATACTCATAGCCATACTGGGCCCACAAGGCATAGCATAAGCACGTGGTGAAATTTTTTCGGAAAACGTACATGCCTTTCGTCTTTTCAAATCAAACAAAATCCGTAACCATAGCGAATCAGAAACACATGAAATTCATAACACAATGCGTACCGATACATCGCCATAGCCAAGCATAAAACGGACATCTCATACACACGACACTCGTCCGCAAAGTCTCTAACATAACTTCGGACACCATACAAACGCACTCTGACCCGGCAGCACTCCGGAGGAAATGGAGCTCGCCAATCCGGCCGGAACATCTTCTCGCTCATCCGTGGGTACCGCGCGCATGAAACGCAATTCGAAGAAAGGGGTCGACGGAATATGTACCGAGTATGCAAAGCGTAAAATACGTAAAATGAAATAATGTGTACCAAACGCGAGCATAATAGTCCAAATACCAACGTACTTCCATCCGGCATCCAAGTCATACATACACAAATCATACACACATACCGCGCCAGGAACCCAGCGGTAATATTCCATACATGCATTCACACATATACCGCGGCCAGGAACCCAGCGGCTAATATCACCAATACGTAAATATATCGCGGCCGAAAACCCAGGCGGTTAATATCACAAATATATAAATATACCGCGGCCGGGAAACCCGGTTAGTATCACAAATATATAAACACTACACATACACGCATACCGCGGTCAAGAATCCAAATATCATGTCACGGCCGCGGTCAAGTATCCAAATGGACGATATCACACATACACATACGCGCGCCAAGTATCCGATGGTCATGGCACGGCCATGGTCAAGTATCCACGACAATATCACACATACCGGCCGGGACTCGGCGAAAGAGGTAATAACAATACACACGAGCGTAATCGTAAGTAGTCATACGTATATAATTTCTTTTATTACAAACTCAACAAAACAACCAAAGCACACCATTTCTTTAAAACCAAGACAATAGTTAAATTAGGTTTATCGGAATTAATATACAATAGTTACGATCTTCTCGAAATCGTTCTTATGTGTCAAAATGTATTATCAAACCCAATGAGGTAGTTAAAATAACTATTTTTTTTATAGCAATCGGAGCAATAGTCAAAAGTTTTCTTTCCAAAATCACACAAGTATACCAAACAGGGCGACATTGGGAGATCTCGGGATGCGTGGGCCCCACCTCAGGTCGAGCCGAGGCGGCTGACATAATTTACAACCAATAGGCTCCCTACAACCATCCACAGAATTTTCGGAGCGATCCCGATACGTTTACAACAAGTACAAAGGTTTAAGCGTTCTTTTGATCAAATATAAGGATTATAATTCAATTGCGCTGAATGAATAGTATGCAAAATCAAACTCGAATTTCCGAGAGCGGAATTATCCCCGAGGTTCCGATCTTAGCCTAGTAGGGCTAGGACATGCCAAAAGAAGGAAAGGGCAAGCTTACATACCTTATTCGCTTTTTACGCTCGTCCAAACTCAAATCCCGTTTCCTCCAAAATCTACAATTGGTCATAAGTACCAAATGTCATTTATAAGCCTTAAGAATGCAAAGTTGGAAGTAATGCTTGTCTATAGAAATTTCGACAAAAGCATCTCCCCCCGTAAGTATACCATCCCCGAGAATCCAACTCGACTAGATCAACAACAACCAAACCAACAAACATTATAACAATATCAATATTCAATCCCAAATGCATTCTAACATTACCAATTCTTTTTTACAATTCCATGGCATCTCATTTATGTTCAATTCATAATTGTTCACATATTCAAATACCAATTCGAAACCTTCCAAACAATAGTCAAGAATGTTTCAAATAATCCGCTCGACATTTCAAGCGGCCGAACCAACACACTACCTAAAATTATCCAAACTCAACAAGAATAATGACAACATATTTCTTTCTTTCAACTTCATAAATCACACCAACAATTCACACTAACAACATTAGTTTCCATAAACACAAGAACACTATATTCAATTCACTTTAACTTCTAAAACAACTTCCCGACAACTACAACTTGAACTAGAATTATCAAACTTCCATTTCTCATCATAGATTCCATTGTAACAACAACCCAAAATACTTAACAAAATTGATTCATCCCTTTCCATACTATACCACAACCACACGGCCTCAACATATAGTCCATATTTTTCATGAATTTCCCTCATTCCTACACACCACAACATACACAACCATACATAACATATAAAAGAAGATTAAATTCTTACCCTTTTCCAACTTTTCCACTTGCCAAAAGAAGCTCTTTCTTGCCATGATATTTATACCACTTTGTAGAGAATCTTGAACTTAGTAGGAATACAAACAAATTATAATTTTGAATCAAAGTTGAAGGCTTCAAGATTTCTCTTTTTTTTTCTTTTCTTTCTTTCTTCGAAATTTCGGAAATTTGTGGAGCTTTTTGCCGAAATAAAATGAAGTTTCGTCCCTTTTAAAAATCGCCAACGTCGGTTTCTTCGTAGCTACGATCGTAAGCGATCTTTAGCGATGTAGCGATACCGCGGGAATACTGTTCTCGCGTCGACAGTTCAGTTTGTAACGTCTATAATTCTCTACTCCGATGTCCTATCAATGAACGGTTTGTTGCATTACAAACTAGACTCGACGAACTTCATTTTAGGCTTTTAAAACACCTTAAAACTCCACATATACTATGAGATATGCGCCTCCATAGTTGACTTAAAAATTCGCCCAAAGATTTCCCAAATTTTCGTCGAACTTATTTTCTTCGATTTACTCGAAATATTCCGACGCACAAAATGCGGGATATAACAGCTATATCTCTATACTGTGCCAGAATAGGGTCCTCGTACTGATGTCTCTTTACCTCTTCAATGATAGAGGACTCAGCAACTTCTTAAACAGAAATTCCACTATCTCTAGAATTAGCCAAACGGACCCCAAGGCTAGCTAGCTGGTAAATCTCACGAACTATCTCCTTCCTTTCTGGTTGCACATCCGTCAAGCTACCCATAGATTTATGGCTAAGAGCATCTTCTACAACATTTGCTTTTCCTGGATGGTATAGAATATCAACATCATAATCCTTTAGTAACTCTAACCACCATCTCTGTCGTAAATTCAGCTATTTCTGCTTAAAGATATATTGGAGACTCCTGTGATCCGTATAGATATCAACATGAACGCCATATAAATAATGCCTCCATACCTTCAAGGCATGAATCAGTGCTACTAACTCCAAATCATGAGTAGGATAATTCTTCTCGTGCTTTCTGAGCTGTCTGGAGGCATAGGCTATAACCCTGCCACGCTGCATCAATACACAGCCTAGTCCAACACTTGAAGCATCATAATAGATAACAAAGACATTTGGTCCCTCATGAAGAGCTGGAATCAGAGCCGTCGTCAACTTGTCTTTCAACAACTGGAAGCTTTGCTCACAAGCATCAGTCCACTAGAACTTAGTTGCTTTTTGGGTTAGCCTTGTTAAAGGCGCTGAAATCGAGGCAAACTTTTCTACGAATTTCCTGTAATATCCTGCAAGCCCCAGAAAACTACGTACCTCAGTAGGTGTCGTAGGTCTGGGCCTAGTCTTTACTGCCTCAATCTTTTGCGTATCTACCCGAATACCGTCAGCTCCAATAATATGCCCCGAGAATGCTACTGAAGTCAACCAAAATTCGCACTTAGAATATTTAGCATACAACTTCTGGTGCTGGAGCACCCTAAGTACCGTCCTCAAATGGTTTGCATGCTCCTCTTCTGAACGTGAATAAACTCGAATATCATCAATAATTACGATAACAAACATATCTAGGAATGGTTTGAATACCCGGTTCATCAAATCTATCAACACCGCTGGAGCATTGGTCAGCCCAAAAGACATCACTCTAAACTCATAATGCCCATATCGGGTCATAAATGCCGTCTTCGAGATATCTACCTCCTTTACCCACATCAGATGGTAACCTGACCGCAAGTCTATCTTCGAGAAACACTTAGCACCCTGCAACTGGTCAAATAGATAGTCAATCTTGGGGAGGGGATACCTGTTCTTTATCGTTACTTTATTCGATACTGCCTATAATCAATACTCATTCGCAGCGACCTATCTTTCTTTCTCACAAATAGTACCGGTGCTTGGTGATGTACTAGGCCTAATGAAGCCTTTTCTTAACAAGTCTCTCAGTTGCTCCTTTAATTCCTTCAGCTCTGTAGGTGCCATTCTATAAGGAGGAATAGATATAGGCTGAGTATCTGGAAATACATCTATGGTGAACTCTATCTCCTGTTCTGCAGGGAGACCTGGAAGTTTATCGGGGAATACATCTAGGAATTCATTAACTATCGGGACTGATTGAAGAGCCGGTACCTCTGCTTTTATATCATGCACTCGAACCAGATGATAAATATAGCCTTTCCTAACCATCTTCCTTGCCTCGAGGTATGAAATAAACTTACCCCTCGGCAATGCTGTATTCCCTCTCCACTTTATATCGGCTCTCCTGGAAACTGAAACCGAACTATCTTTTCTCTACGATCAACACTGGCATAACAAGAAGCCAGCCAATCCATACACATGATAACATCAAACTCAGTCATGTCTAACTCTATCAGGTTTGCTATGGTATGACGACTATATATAACCACCGAACAATTTCTATATACTTGCTTAGCTATGACGGAATCTCCTACCGGTGTAGCTACCTCAAATGGTTCTATTAACTCAGGTTCTATTCCGATTCTACTAGCAACAAAAGGGGATATATATGATAAGGTGGAACCTGAATCTATCAATACATACACGTCCCGGGAGAAAATCGATAATATACCTGTAATCACATTCGGTGACACCTCCTGATATTGCCGACTAGCCAAAGCATATATGCGGTTCGAAGGACCGCTAGAACTGGAAGCTCTGCCACGACCTCTACCACGGCCTGCTGGCGTCTGAATTTCCTGCCCCATGGGGCGCACAGCTACAAAAGAAGATGAACCAAAGAACCGACCCAGTAGGCTGAGCCATACCACCTGCACCGCCCCATAAGGACACTCTCTCATTACATGGCCGTGACGGTCGCAAGAAAAACAAGCACCTATAGCCCAATGACATTCCCCAAAATGGGGCCTACCACACTAAAAACACCGAAGCAAAGGTGGCCTCGAATGACTCGAACCCCTACTCATCTGTGAGCTTGAAGCCCTAGACATCTGACTTGCTCCTGAATACCCCGTACGATCGAATCCCCTACCCGTGAACAATGGGGGTGCACTCCGTGCTGGCTGGGAAGAATATCTAACATGCTGTTGAGGCTGCCCTGCTCAAAACTCACCAGAATAACCCGCTGATCTAGCCCTCTTATGCTGGCCCCTGTCATGGTCTCTATCTGGCTGATGTCCTCTGTGTCGATCCTCTACCCCCTGTGCGTATGCCTGTACCCGAGAAATATCCATACCTGGCTGAAGAGCCACTGCCATACAACCATCAATCAAATAACTATCTAGTCCCATCACATAATGATGCACCCTATCCCATATCAACTACAATAGTCAGCGCATATCTAGCCAACGAATCAAACT
Source organism: Lycium ferocissimum (assembly GCF_029784015.1). Taxonomy (NCBI): domain Eukaryota; kingdom Viridiplantae; phylum Streptophyta; class Magnoliopsida; order Solanales; family Solanaceae; genus Lycium; species Lycium ferocissimum. The sequence continues at coordinate 32,500,761 of NC_081342.1, read as the reverse complement.
CAAGACTATACTTTCGAACGCTCCTGCCATTCTGCCTCAAATGCAAAAATCTATCAACTCTAGCTCGCTCATCTCTGGAGGCAGGAAGTGGCCAAGGAAGGCCTCCACAATCTCATCCCATACCGCTGGAGGAGCATCCTCGCCCCTAGATAACTCCTATGATTCATACCAATTAACAGCTACATCCCGCAATCGATACGAAGCCAACTCAACAAACTCAATCTCAGAAGCCCTCATTATCCTCAATGTACGCTGCATCTTCCGAATAAACTCATGTGGATCATCATCGGGCTTTGACCTAAAAAACTCTGGAGGATTACAATTCAAGAAGTTGCGAACCCTCAAACTATCCGACCTGTCCGCATGGTCAACTCCTGATCCATGCTTACGAGCCTGCCCTGCCACTAATCTGGTCAGCAACTGTACTGCATCTCTCATAGCCCTGTCCTCCGCCCTTGGCTGAGGAGCTGGAGGCTCGGGTACTGGGGCCTTGGGAGCTGGCGGTAGTGCTGCCCCCTGAACTGGAGTTGCTACTGCTCTAAGCTCCTCTAGAGGCGGCGATGTAGCAGAGCTCGCTGACTAGACTACCGTCTCAAGCATAAACGGGGCACGGGCCCTAGTAACTCTCTGAATCTGACTAGTATCTCCTGCTACTGATTTACCCTTCTAGGCAGCTGTCACTTTCTTTGGAGGCATAGCTGAAAGCACAACAATTCGTTAGAGAGGGATTATCCTGATAACATAGCTCTATTGCACGATCTAGTGTAAGAAAGAAAGATAACATCCTAAATGTCTTGTGGCTTCCTGTTTATAGATATGGTGCACAACACACCGATAAATAAGACTCTACTAGACACGGTCTGTAGACACTCCGAGGATGAACTGCTCTGATACCACTTTTGTCACTACCTAAACCGATGGGCCATGACTAGGCCCGAGCTGGATACTCATATACAAACCTGCTGGATATAATCAGACTGAAACTAAGGACAATACGGAAATCTGTAAAAGCATGTTGTAGACCCATAATGCCAACTATTAGAATGAACCTGTCTCCTGAGGAGTCACAGCTAACCAAACATAACGAAATATGCAAGCCGACAAGGCTGCCACTATATATGGAACATCCAAAACGTACTACGTTTATACAGCTGACCGGAACATATATATAACTCGCACATGTCCACAGAACTCTAAGAGTATAACAGTGAAGTATGACGGGACTGGGGCCCCACCGTACCCCGAATACGCATAAGTTTAAATCAAAAGGATCTGTACTAAAATGGCTCAAGCTCTGGAATAATGGAGCTCTCCAAGCAGTTGAGGAGAAGTCCTAGATTGATGGATCACCAAACTAGGTGTTTGTACCTTCGGACATGAAACGCAACCCCCGAAGAAAGGGGGTCAGTACAAAAAATGTACTGAATATGTAAAGCATGAAGTACAGTAATGAAAATCATGACTGAGTGAAAGGATGACAAGAGATAAGTATGATAATCAAGGGATACCAATGCATTTGTACCTTATAAGGTGAGTCATGTATATATATATTTTGTATACCATACCCGGCCCATTATGGGACTAGGTAAGATAATAATATATATCGTACCCGGCCCATAATAGGACTCGGTGAAATATAAATATATACCATAACCGGCCCTCTAGTGAGGGACTCGGTGAAATATAAATATATACCGTACCCAGCCTTCTAGTGAGGGACTCGGTGAAATATAAATATATACCGTACCCAGCCCTCTAGTGAGGGAATCGGTGAAATAATGTAATGAAAATATGCATGAATATTAGGAGCAATCATGTAGGAAAGGAATCATCATTTGGGATTCAAGAGAATAAATAGGATGAACCAATACTTGGGGACCAAAGATAACTGCCATGTCAAGTACTACTGAGAACTAGAGTTCATTGGAATCATAGATGCACGTCGTTAGTTCACTCTATTTAATTCATGCCAAAGAAGGAAGAAGGGATAGCTTTACACACCTTGAAGCTTATCTATTTGCTCAACTTCTACTTCTCGAACTCACAAATCTACAATCGAAGGAATTCATACTATTGTTAGGCTCGTTATCAAGTGCTTATCTTATGCCTTTAAATTAACTCTTTCTAGAATCTGCCAAAATTTTGACAGCATCTCCCCTGTTTATATCCCTAGCCCAAAATCACAATACCAACAACTAACAATAACAACCACAATACCAACATCAACAACATCATCACTAACATAAACATACTCCATAAGACATCTCATATGATGTTTATCCGATTTTTCAACTAACTACTCTGTTATACGGCTATTTAATCGCTCTATTCCCGTAAGTAAACATTAAACAATTTCACTAGGGAGAGATTCATACCTTATTCTTACTAGGATAGCAATATCTTCAGTGTTCGCCTAGAATCCAAACCGAATCCACCACAAAACAAGACTACAATGACCACTATGTGCTATCTGAACGTAACTAATACTCTGCCATTTGAAAATTGCTCAATTTTTGATACCCTCAGTCCCTCTTCTGATTTTTAAGTTTTTTGTGGGCTAAATCTGGTAAAAAAAGGGGGTTTTACCCTTCATATAGGGGGTCAAAGTCGGTGGAAACCGACTCAATAATTGACCCTCGCGAACGTGAAGGCCTGGAATTTCCATGGCCATCGCGAACGCGAAGGGTAATTCTACCCAGTTTGCCCAATTTTTCATCTTCCACCCATTTCACCTCCAATCCTTCCAATACTCCTCATGCATAATCGTAAACCCTTATAACCATAAAATAGGCTTATATCACTCAAGTGTTCACAATTAAGAAGTTGACACCTACGGAACTCAACGTTCAACTACGAGGTGTAACAGCCTATGAAGAGGAAAGCTACAGCAGCCCAGAAGGTCAAGACAGTGGCTAAAAGAAGAACTGAACCGGAGCCACCGGCAGAGGTAGAGGAGGGTGAGTCTCATAACGAGGTTCCACCTCAGACCCCTCTTACGCCACCCCTACCAGAGGAGCATGAAGGGGCTCCAGCTCTAAATCCAGTGTTATATCCCGTATTTTTAAACATTGGGAAATTCTAAAGCTAATCGCGACAAGTTAAGGACAAGACTATTTTGGGGTACGGGGTAGAGATTTTTAATCTCCGATTTCGTTTTAATCACAAGTTGCTTATAAATTTTATTTGGTATAGAAATATTATTGGAGATTAGGGATTATTAACCATGATTAGATTACTAAATGGGATTAACAACTTAATTAATCACTAATTAGGCCATTAGTGGCCGAGCGGGTCCCACACATGGCTTGGCCAAATTTGATTGGCTTAAGCCATGAGTGGGCATGTGTCCAACACATAGGCATGGTATATATGGAAAATTGATGACAAATCAATTCATTTCAACACTTCACAAAATTAGAAAACCTAAGAACTAGAGAGAGAACCTCTCGGCCATGGCTGGCCGAGAATGATCCTTCAAACTTTGATTAAAAAAAAATATTTTTCCAAGTAATTCAACTCATTAGAAAGTGTGTAATAACGTGGAGTTGAGTTTAGGGCAACAAGAACAAGAATAAATTCAAGGCACAAGTTGGAACCAAGTTGAGAAACCAAGTAAAAAAGGTAAGGTTCAATCTTCTTTTGAATGTGTTGTGGATGATTTGAACGTATTGTGATGTGTAGATGTGTATAAAACTTGCGTATGTTGATGTTGGAAAGCTGTCCAAGTCGTGTAGGGGCTATTTTAGGAGAAAATGGTGAATTGATTTTACTTGGTATTTGATTGTTGTTGTTATGGATTGTATGGTGAAAATGAAGGTTTAATGATTCAAGTTGAAGTTGTAGTTGTTTGTGGGCTGTTATAGGAGTTAATATGATGTTAATATAGTTTGTTGTAATTATGTAAATGATGTTGTCAACGTGTGGTTGTTGGTATAGTTCATGAAATTGAAAGAAAAGAATGTGTTGCTGTTATTCTTGTCGAGTTTGGAATTGCGGGTGGTATGGTATGTTGGTTGGGTTGTTTGAGATGTTGTGCGGATTGTCTGAAACGTTCTCAAGTCTCGTTTGAATGGTCTCGGGTTAGCACTTAAACACATAATCATTGGTGTTGGCTTGATTGTATATGGTTGACTTGAATGTAAAGGAAATGTCGTCAATTATTAGAAAGGAGTTACTAACGTTAGAATATGTTTTGAATTCCCTCGTAACCTAATCGTAGTTCTTGACATCTTAATATAGGATAAAGTACTATTGGGCAGCGTATACGGGTTGTGTTGCGAGTAAACGTTAAAGGTATGTAAAGCCTACCCTTTCTTTCTTTTGGCATGTCCTAGATGTAAGTATGAAACGATATGAGCTTTGGGGTAACTCTATTCATAAGTTCCGAGAATGTTTTATGATTCCTATTCACTTCTTGATATTGAATTTCCTATGATGATCGGGCTATTGCCCTCGAGGCTTTTATATGACCGAGTAGTAAATGATGCACAAAAGTTCCTATTCCTAAAGGATCCGATAATGAATATTGTCTTTAACTCTCATAAGTTGTCTCGGATTGACTTGATACATGTGTATGACTCCTGAGACGTTCCTTAATATAGTTCTTAATTTTAGAGAAAACTTAACATGACTATCATTTTAATACTTGAGCGTTGATTAGTTTACTTATCTATTAAATCTCAAACGATGACTTATATGCATATGGTTACTTACTACTCTGCTCGTGCATATTGTTACATCTTTCACTGAGTCCCGGGCCAGGACATGTTCTCGTGCACAGTTTTACTGCATTATTCACCGAGTCTCTCATTAGAGGGCCGGGACACGTTATATGTATATGTATATGATGATATGATGACATGATGATATGGGATGGCGGCCAGGAGGGCATATGATGACTTTATTAACCGAGTCCCTCACTAGAGGGCCAGGACACGTTATATGTACATGTATATGATGATTTTACTTACCGAGTCCCTCACTAGAAGGCCGGGACACGTTATATATGCATATGTATAGGATGATTATTTAATTATGTCACGAAGTCCCATAATGAGTTGGGTATGATATGGTCACACATGATTTATGTTTCAAAGGCAAGCCTTGTGGTTTTCTGGTTATTGTATTAGTTTTCTATACCCCTTATTTCAGTATGTTCCTGTTTACTGTATTTCATGCTTTACATGCTCAGTACATATTCCGTACTGACCCCCTTTCTTCGGGGGGCTGCGTTTCATGCTCGCAGGTACAGACGCTCGTTTTGGTGATCCGCCAGCTTAGGATCCTGATTCAGCTATCTTGGAGTGCTCCCTTGTTCTGGAGCCTAGCTTTTTTTTTGTACGGATCCTTTGTTGTATATATGTGTCTATCCGGGGTACGGCGGGGCCCCAATCCGTCATATGATACTGTTGTTACTCTTAGAGGTCTGTAGACATACGTGTGGGTTTATATATAGTTGTCGTTCGGTTGTGTATTTATGACTTATGTTTTGGGACGTTCCCATTCGTAGTGGCAGCCTTGTCGGCTTGCGTATATATATGTGTTTTGGGATGTTGTGTGTAGTGGCAGCCTTGTCGGCTTGCGTAGATATATATATATAAACATGTTTTGGAAGCTGTGTGCTATGATAGCCTTGTCGGCTCGTGTATGGCTGGGACGTTCCCCTATATTAGGATAGCCTTGCCGGCTTATATATGATGTTATCTGTTAAAAGTTGTAACTCCACAGGAGACAGGTTACTATGATACGTCTATAGAATGCGACAGTTTTGAGGCGACGTCTTGCCATTTTATTTATAAGTTCCTTATTATGCTAGTTGTGGATGATTATAGTTAACAGGTGTATACGAGTGTCCATCTTGGGCACTAGTCACGGCCTACGGGGTTGGATCGTGACAAAAGTGGTATCAGAGCAGTTCATCCTCGGAGTGTCTACGTAACCGTGTCTAGTAGAATCTTGTTTATCGGTATGTTGTGCACCACATCTATAAATAGGAAGCTACAGGACATTTAGAATGTTATCTTTCCTTCTTACTCTAGATCGTGCGATAGAGCTGTATTATCAGGATGATTCCTTCCTAACGGATTATTATGTTTACAGCGATGCCTCCAAGGAAAGCGACAGCTGCCCAGAAGGGTAAGGCAATGGCTGGAGAGACCAGCCAGATTCGGAGAGTTACTAGGGCTCATGCCCAGCTTATGCCTGAGGTTGTGCTCCAGTCAGCGAGTGACGTTATATCCCGTATTTCGTACATTGGAACAATCCGGATTAATTATGATAAGTTAGGGTACAAACCATTCCGGGATACAGAGTCGAGACTTTTGACCTTCGATTTTATTTTGAGACATAAGTTGTTCATGAATTTGTTGGTATGGAACACTTAGGAAAATTTGGGACCAAAATTGGAGTTAGTGGAACTTGAAAATCATGCATTTTCCATGGTCTTAGCCGTGTGGAATTGGAGTGGTGCCCACCCATTTTGTGTTCAATTCTAATTGCTCCAACACATTGGTGTGGACCATAGACACATGTACAAGTCTTGCTAGTATACAAAAGATGACTTCTAAGTCATCCAAGTTCATTTCTCAACACTTAGAAAAATTAGAAGTTGGAGAACACCACAAAAGAAGGCTCTCGGCCAAGAGCTAAGAAAATCAACTTCCATTCAAGACAATCCAAAAATATTTTGTTGATGCAAAACCACTATTTTAAGGTCCCTAAGTAGCGTGGAAGCATTGTTCGGGTCATCCAATCACCCGTTGTGTAGATCGCAAACCCTAGGCAAGTTGGGGAGTTGAAGAAGAAAGGTGAGATTTCATTATGTTTTATGTGTTATAAAGGTTGTATGTATGTTGTAGTATGTTAATATGGATGAAAATCATGAAATAAAGTATGTTGAAGTTGAGGCCATATGTATGAGGCTTGGCCGTGTGATGTGTGTGTGTGTTGTGTTGTATTAAAGTGATGAATTGAAGTCTAGTTAGCATGTTGTGATCATTGTAAGGTGAACAAATGAATGAGAATCATCTATACATGTATATGTAGGGTTGGCCGAATGTAGGCTATTGATGCGACAAGAAATGGATCATTGTTGATTAGTATTTTGAATGTTGTCGTAATGAATTCTATGTTGGAAATGAATGTTTAATGATTCAAATTGATGTTGTAATTGTTGCGGACTGATTTGGAGGTTATTGTACATTTAATGTAATTTGTATATTGATGAGAATAGCATTGTTAGAATGTGAATTGTGGATGCAAATCATGAGTTGAAAATAGGAAGGTGTTAAAGTGAGGTTCTCGGGTTTGGGGGCTGTTTCGAGTAGAGTGGAGCAATTTTTGGATTGTTGGAAAAGTTGTATGAATTGCTTAGAATGTCTTTAAATGTTGTTGGTATGGGTTCGGGTTAGTATTTGAATATATAAGCGTCGATGTTGGCTTGAAGGTAAGCCGTTGAATTGAATTTATGAATGTTGTTGAATGATGGAAAAGAGAGTTATTAATGTTGAATTACCTTTCGGATTGATTATTGATGTTGCTAGGTTGGTTGTTGTTGTTGTTGATTGTTGATTTGGCCGAGTTAAATTCTCGGGGTGGCCTATTTACAGGGGAAATGCGCCAAATTTACGTAGAATTAAGGGCTAAATTGGAATTAAATGCCCAAAATGTCTCTAGCTAATGTTTGGCATCTATGGCTTGTTTGTAGACTTTGGGCAGCCCGAGACATAAGTTTGAGTTGGACTAGCTTGAGTTGGATTAGCGTTGAAAGCGATCGAGGTATGTAAAAGCGTAACCCTTCCTCCTTTTGGCATGCCTTAGTCGTAAATAGGCTATGATACGAGCCTCGAGGGAATTTTACTCTCGCGATTCGACCGTGTCTGTGATTCTTATTTGTTCCTTGGTCTTCGTATGCTTGGTATGATGAAATATTGGCTCTTATGTCTTTTGTATGACTATGTTTCAGAAGTTGCATAAAAATTGATTTTTAAAAGAGTTTTGTTCCTAAATGATTTCGAAAACTACGAAAGTCCGTAACTTTCACAGACAGAACCGGATCGCCTCGATATCCTCACAAATGATTCCATGATGTATGATGATTAGGTTTTCCATAGGCGGGCCCGAATTGAGTCAACACCTGTCCGTGGGCCCCGCGACTTTTCTTATGTACTTATGACTATTCTTGAAAGGATATGATATGACGATTATTCCGATTTCAAGTACGATCAGTTTACGTGTCTTTTGAGTTGGTAATAATGATTTGATAGTATATGATAACTATGATTTTCGTAGGCGGGCTCGGATTGGGGTGACGCCCGTCCGTGGGTCCCGCGACTTTTTTTTGTGTGTGGTACTAACGACTTTTTGAAAAGAATTTAATATGATTATATATTTGTTTGTTGAGCCTAAAATGTTGATTCATATACTTATGATTCCGATACGTGACTATGATCTCTGAAGTTCGGGTCGATATGTTCCCGAGTGGTATTCGGAAGAATATCTGATTTGACTACTGTTGTGGCTTATAAACGATGGTTCGTTTTGATTAACTTATTAAATCTTTGAAAATGTTTTAAACCGTATTTGGTTACTTATGAATCTGCTTGTGCATTCCGTTATTACTTATTTCGCCGAGTCCGAAACGGTTTATGATATCGTACGCACTATGTGATGTTGACATTTACCGACCGCGTATGTGCATATGTGATATTACTGCTGGGTTCCTGGCCGTAGTATATGTATATATGTGGTATTACCGCTGGGTTCCTGGTCGTGGTATGTTTATATGTGATATTACCGCTGGGTTCCTGGCCGCGGTATGTGTGTATATGTGGTATGTGATATGTGATGATTTGATGATACAATATGATATGGGGTATGATGTATGATAATAGGACGGTACGTTATGATTATTATGTTATATATGGATCGGGCCGTACGTTCCTCGACAATTGGATAATGTCGGCTCGTATGGTATGTTTGATTTCCCATATACGAGGCGAATATTTTGTTTTCAAAAAAAGCGAAGCATTTTGACATCCTGATTATCCTATTTGTCTTACCGTACCGCATGTATAATTTGGAGGTCGGATGTAAGTACCTTGGCATTCGGCTTATTATGCTCGCGTTCGGTGCACTTTACTTCGACTATGACTTCGTTTTTACTATGTCTGCTCGCTTTGCGTACTCGCACATATTCGAGCGACCCCGCTTTCTTCGGGGGCTGCGTTTCGTCATGCCCGCGGTACGGATTCGATACGCGTTTTGGTGATCCGCGTAGGATTCCCGTTCTGTGTTTCGAGTGCTCGCTTTGTTCGGAGCCGATATTTTGGGTATATACTCTTCCGATGTATATGATTATGTTTATTCGGGGGGTACGGCGGGGCCTGTCCCATCATATGATTCCGTTTTCATATTAGAGGTACGTAGACATAGATGTGGGTTATGTACGGTTTGTTCGGATGCGACGTGTAAGTTGTGTTTGGGCGGCCCCGTTACGCGGGCGCGACCTTGTCGGCCGCGTGTGTGTCTTTGGACATGTTATGTATATTATGACAAACCCTCACTCCGACTTTTGTACGGATATGTGTTTGTATGCGTCCATTTGGAGCCATTTTTGGGATATTTATATAGAAAAGAGTCGTTAGTATACAATCGGTTAACGAAAAAGGGCGGCCCAAACCCAGCCACCCCCCGGGGTTTGGGGTCGGGTGAAGTGGTATCGGGGGCTTATTCCCCTAATTTTCTAGGGAGGTGCCCGGGCGTCTTGTTTATGGGGTGTTGTTACTTTGGGGATTTTCGCATTCAAATTTGGAAAACCTTGACACATGGAATAAGGTTATTTTTGGGGAATTTTTTTGGAATTTTTCAATTTAATGGAATTTGGATGTTGAATTTTTGGGAAAAGGGGCCCCGGGAAAAAATTGGGAAATTTTTGGAAATTTTTTTCCCGGGAACTAAAAATAAGATTTTACCCAAATTTGGGGTCCAAAAAATAAAAGGGAAAATGGAACCCCAAGGGGGGGGCCCCAACCCCGATGCTTCCCCAAACCTTTAAAAAACGTTTTTTAAAAAGGTTTTTATTATATATCATGACTTTCCTGGGAAAATTTCAAGACAAACAAAAGAAAATAAAGAAAAAAAGAAAAAGGGGCCATTCGCCCTGGTAAAAAAGAAAGAAAAAGAAAAAAAAATTTTTAAAACCCTTAACCCCCAACCCAAAAGTTTGGTTCTTCTTGAATTAGTAACAAGTTTGGGTTTTTTTTTACAATTTGGTAAAATTTTTTCAAGGCAAGAAAGTGATCTTGGTGGCAAGTGGAAAAATTTAAAAAAAGGTAAGATTTTTTGCTCCTTTTGTTTTTAGAAGATTTATGGATGTTAGAGTAAAATGGAATTGAATGAAATCATGAAATTAGGGGGGGAAATGTTGTGCGGAAAAGGGTTGTGTGAATATACCCGGGGGGTGGGAAATGGAATTGGTGTTGAGTTTTGTGTTATATTTTAGTTGTGATTATTGTGGAATATGAATTAAAAAGTAAAAAGTAGAATAAATTTTAGGAATTTTGGAAAAAAAAGGGTTATTAGTTTGGAAAAGGAGAGGGAAAAATTAATTTTTTAATTATGTTAATTATGTTGTTAGGGTTTATGAAGTAAATGAATTTTTTAATGGGTTGAGTTAGTATTGTTTTGAAAGTATGAAGTTGAAATGAGAATTATGGAATTATGTTGGAAAGAAAACCCAATTGGGGTTGATAATTGTTGTTGTTGAGTTGTTATTGGCTTGTTGTTGGTTAGTTTGAGGGGGGAAGAATTCCCTTGGGTGTCATATTTGGGGGGAAGCCCCGGAAATTTCGGTAGCCAAAAAAACCCAAGTTGAAATATTGTTTGCATGAAAAAGTAATTGGTGAATGACCTTTGGGGTTTTGGACAAAACGGGAGTTGAGTTTTGAGGAGCAAAAAGGTCAATCCGGGTATGTAAAGCCTTTTTATTCTTTGGCATTTTCCCAAAACTTCGGGCTTGAAAACGAGGATTGTATTCCCTTTCAATTGGAGATTGAAAATACCCCAAATCTTGAGAAAAATAAACCCAAAATTTTTTCCCCAAACCCCTTATAAAGGCAACTTCCATAAATGGAGTCGAAACACTTTAAAATAAAGGGGACGACTCCCAAGGTTAAAAATCTATAATTTACATACTTTATTATGATTGGGTCCAAAAAGGGCCCCAAAAACCCCCAAAATCCCGGGAAGGTCCAAATCGACCTTTCCCTTTTCTTGATAACTTCTAATCTTTCGTTTTCCAACTAATGAAACATTATATTTTTCAAATGGTATTCGGGCCTCCCGGGAAAGATTCGATCTCCCTTCGAATGATCCGGGCCCATTCCCTCCCACTTTCTTCGAACTACTTCGGTTTTATTACGTTCGTATGTCTGTCGGGGTGTATAGGTTTTTTTTGGAACCCTTGTGGGTGTCTAAGCCCCTTTCGCCGGGGGGTTGAAATTTGGCACCCCGCTTTTTTCCCGCGTCCCCCGGGGGCGGGCCGGGGGTTCCCTCCCTATCCCTCGACCAGATGGTCCCATTTGTGAAATGGGGATGGGGCGGGAGGCACTTGATCCCATTTTCCCTCCCTCCACCCCGTCCCTCTTCCCAGGGGGGGTTCTTACCCCGTCCCCCGAAAAGGGCCGGGGGTCCCTACAAAACGGGGGGTTTGATTTTCCCTTGTCCGTTTTCATTTTGGGGTTAACTCTTCGGGTTTACCTTTTAAAATTTCCCTATGTCCCCATTTAAAATATATTTTGTCCCACTGCCAAAACCCATTCGGGCTGGGTTTTCCCCTCGTCCCTACGCCCGGGGGGTCCCCTTTGCTTTCGACCCCATACCTTTGACTCGTTCCGATGCCCCTAAGTCCCACTCCCCTACGAATCCCCCTTTTTGCCCTTTTTTTCCCTATTTTTCCCTTGTTATGATATTATATATCCCAAAGGGTTTTTTTGATTTTGATGCTACGTTGCTTTTTCATCCGGAATTTTTTTAAAACGACCCCTGTTCGGGCCTGTTACATGCCCACGGGACGCGCCCACCCCCCAGCCGCGTTTAAAGGGTTTTCTTCCTTTTTTCAGAAGCTCCTTTTCCCATCCCGGGTTGTTTCCTTTTGGATATCTTTTTTGGGCCCTTTGGGTTCCCCTAATATGACTATTTGGGGACGGCGGCCCCCCCCGTCTTTCGACTTTCCTTTTTCCCTTTGATCCCTATTTTAAGGCCGGAAAATGTCCCCGGGGGGGGTTATCTTGTCCCGGGGAAGTATGTGGGAATTTCGACCCGGGACAGGGATAACCCCGACGGCTTATGTCAAAATGTATGTATATATACGTATGTTTTTTAGTTCGGCGACGTTTTTTTTATATCCCTAGGACTTATATACATCCCGGGGGATTCATTTTGGGAAGGGGGATTTGTTAGGTAGGTACGTAGGGGGTCCAAATAGGGCCCACCCCGGGCCCCCCCGGTTTGGGTTTTTGGCGGGGTGTTGTGCCCTCTATAAACAAAAGGGTACGGGGCATTTAGGATGTTATCTTTTTTTTTCCCACCCCAAAACGGCGAAGACCCCAGTTGGGGGAAAATCCTTTTCCCCCCCCTTTCCCGCGGGGGCGGTTGCCGGGGGGATAAAAAGACCCCGGAGGGGGGGCAATAAGGCCCCAAGTATCCTCGGGGGCCTCGGGTTTCCCGGGGGAGGGGGGAGCCCCAGGTTTTTCCCCCCGGGATCCCCGGGGGATCCGCGACCCATTCCTCCGTTCCCCCGACCCCCCCCCCGGGGGGACCTCCCGAGGAAAAGGCGGATACCGGGTCCCTCCGGGGGTAGGGGGGGGGCCCGGGGGAGGGGCTTTTCCCAACATCGGTGCCGGCCCCTCCCCGGGGGCCTTTTGTTCCCCGGTTTTCGGGAGCGTTACACCCATTTGGGCCCCTTTTTCCCCGGGCCCCCTAACAGTCCTTGGGGCTACCCAATCCCTCGGGTTTAAAAGGGGGGATGACGAGGGAAGCAAACCCCCCATAGCCCCCAGACGGGTTGGGGGATAAAAA
>NC_081342.1:32467469-32487584 GCF_029784015.1 Lycium ferocissimum | reverse complement strand
ACTATATTGATATTGATATGAGAACGACACGGATGAAATATGTCCAAAGGCAAGTTTTATGAAACTACGTTTCAACAGCATTGAGTCCTATACACCTTGTCTCGGATATGATTCTATTTACTAAGTTTCATGCTTGCATACTCGATTACATATTAAATGCTGACCCCTTCTTCGGGGGGCGCGTTTCATGCCCGCAGTCAGGACGCTCGTTTTGTGATCCGCTTGCCCTAGGATATCTCTGCCTATTTCGGAGCCTACCTTTGTTCGAGTCTAGCGTCGTGGTATAGCCTTTTGATATGTGTATATCTTTGTTGTTCGAGGTACGACGGGGCCACAGTCCGTCGCTATGATGTCGTTGTCACTCTTAGAGGTCTACTGTGGTCACAAGTGTGGGTCGTGTGTGGTTGTTGTTTTGTTGTATGGTTATGACTTGTGTTGGGGTGTACCCATTTTAATAGCGACCTTGTCGGCTTGCGTAGATATATATGTTTATCATGGCGGTCGTGTATGAAGGTAGCCTTCTCGGCTTATGTTTTGTTGGGACGTTCTATATATATATATGACAGCCTTGCCGGCTTTTGGTGCGATAGGCTACCTTCATACACGGTAATTTGCCCGCCGTGATAAACATATATATCTACGCGAGCCGACAAGGCTGCCACTACAAATGGGTACGCCCCAACACAAGTCATAACCATACAACAAAACAACAACCATAATACGTACCCACACACTTGTGACCACGGACCTCACTTAAGAGTGACAATGACATCATATGACGGACGGGCCCCGTCGTACCCCGAACAACAGCATATACACATATCAAAAAGGCTATACCACGACGCTAGACTCCGAACAAAGGAGTACTCCGAAATAGGCCCGAGTAGATATCTAGAATTTGGCGGATCTCTCCCAAACGCAGCGTCACTCACGGCATGAAACGTGCGCCGGCCCGAAGAAAGGTAATTCGCACGGAATATGTGCGAGTATGCAAGTATGAAACTTAGTAAATAGAATCATATAAAGAGACAAGGTGTATAGGACTCAATGCGGCAAAAAACGGGAGCTCATAAAAACTTGCCTTTGGACATATTTCATCCGTGTCGTTCTCATATCAATATCAATATAGTGTTTTGTAATCAAAGCCGCATAATCGTTACGTATGTAACATATATACGTGTCCCGGCCCTTTAGTAAGGGACTCGGTAAGAAAAATCATATCATAGTCATACATATATATATAACGTGTCCGGCCCTTTAGTAAGGGACTCGGTAGTTAAAATCATAGTCTCATAAACATAAACATATACGTGTCCCGGCCCTTTAGTAAGGGACTCGGTAATAAGGAATCATATGCCATCCTGGCCGCCTCCCCATATCATCACATCATCATATCATCATATCATCATATCATCATATCATCATATATATATATATATATATATAACGTGTCCCGGCCCTCTAGTGAGGAACTCGGTGAATAACATAATAGATCTGCGCACGAGAACGTACCCTGGCCCGGGACTCAAACAAGGATATAGCGGTAAGCACGAGCGAGAATAATAAGCAACCACATAAAAGTAAAACATCTTTGAGACTCAATGAATAGTAAACTAAATCGGTTCTCGGACATCAGGACACTAATCACATTAAATTCTTTCCAATTACCATCATAAACTACATTAAGGAACGTTTCAAGATTTATATACATGTATCACCCTAGCATGTTACATTTTATAAAAATCAAGCATACCTGTGCAATTCCTTTTGGGAAAAAGAACTCCTATACATTACATACAAGTCAATCATGTAATAGATAGCGAGATCATAACTCGACTATTCCAACATTTTTAACATTAAGGATGAATAACAATCACATATCATACTAGGAGTTAGAGAGTGGAGTTACCCCGAGGCTCGGATTATATCTTACTTACCTCTAGGACATGCCAAAAAGAAGGAAAGAATAGGCTTTGCGTACCTTTAGCGTTTAGTCGTATAATAACTTGTACTTGCTGCCCAATAGCACTTATCCTATATCAAGATATCAAGAGCTACAATTAGTCTACAAAGGATTTTAATACGCATTCTGACGCTCACAATCCCTTTCAAACATTTAGGCGACGTTTCGTTCGCATTCAAACCAACTAGTGCTACGAGCTAACGTTGATAATCATTCTTTCTTATATCATTCCACACTAGTTTAACATGACTTAGGGAACTTGGGCAGTCCATACATCCTTCAAGTTGTTCCATACACACGGCTAAACAACACACATAACGTTTTCATTCTCGCTTAGCAATTTTCCAGCTTTAACTTGCAAGAACAACAACACGTTTAATGACAACACTTTCATCACATACTTTCTTGGTTCTTGAAAATGTTGGTATAGTCGAGTTATGGTCTTGCTATTTATTACACGATTGACTAGTATGTGATGTATAGGAGTTCTTGTTTTTAAAAGGAATTGCATAAGTATGCTTGATTTTTATAAAATGTAACATGCTAGAGTGATACATGTATATGAATCTGGAAACGTTAATTAATGTAGTTTATAATGGTAACTAGAAAGAACTTAATGTGATTAGTGTCCTGATGTCCGAGAACCGATTTGGTTTACTATTCATTGAGTCTCAAAGATGTTTTACTTTTATTTGGTTGCTTATTACTGCGCTCGTGCTTACCGCTATATCCTTCAATCGAGTCCGGGCGGGGGCACGTTCTCGTACGCACAACTATTATACTATTCATCGAGTCCCTCACTAGGGCGGGACACGTTATATATATATATGATGATATGATGATATGATGATATGATGATGTGATGATATGGGGAGGCGGCCGTGATGGCATATGATTCTTATTACCGAGTCCCTTAAAGGGCGGGACACGTATATGTTTATGTTTATGAGACTATGATTTTAACTACCGAGTCCCTTACTAAAGGGCCGGGACACGTTATATATATATATGACTATGATATGATTTTTCTTACCGAGTCCCTTACTAAAGGGCCGGGACACGTTATATATATATGTACGACTATGATATGATTTTTTTCTTACCGAGTCCCTTACTAAAGGGCCGGGACACGTTATATATGTTACATACAGAATGATTATGCAGCTTTGATTACAAAACATTATATTGACATTGATATGAGAACGTACGGTATGAAATATGTCCAAAGGCAAGTTTTATGAAACTCGTTTCTTGCATTGAGTCCTATACACCTTGTCTCGAGATATGATTCTATTTACTAAGTTTCATGCTTGCATACTCGGACATATTCCGTACCGACCCGCTCTTCGGGGGGCTGCGTTTCATGCCCGTAGGTACAGACGCTCGTTTTGGAGATCCGCCAGCCTAGGATATCTACTTAGCTATTTCGGAGTACTCCTTTGTTCAAGAGTCTAGCGTCGTGGTATAGCCTTTTGATATGTGTATATGTTGTTGTTCGTGGTACGACGGGGCCGTCCCGTCATATGATGTCGTTGTCACTCTTAGAGGTCTGTGGTCACAAGTGTGGGTCCGTGTGTGGTTGTTGTTTTGTTGTATGGTTATGACTTGTGTTGGGGCGTACCCGTTTGTGGTGGCGACCTTGTCGGCTTGCGTAGATATATATGTTTATCATGGCCAAAAGCATTTGTGTATGAAGGTAGCCTTCTCGGCTTATGTTTTGTTGGGACGTTCTATATATATATATATATGACGAAGCTTCTTGCGGCTTTTGGTGCGATATTAACTGTTAAAGGTTATAACTCTTCGGAGATAAGTAACTTTGACTTGCCTATGTCTTACCTTATGCTTATATCGGTTCGTTCATGCTAGCGATGTATGATTATAGGTAACGGTGTATACGGGTGCCCGGCTTGGGCACTAGTCACTGCCTACGGCGTTGGGTCGTGACAAAAGTGGTATCAAAGCGGTTCATCCTCGGAGTGTCCACAGACCGTGTTTAGTAGAGTCTTGTTTATCGATGTGTTGTGCACCACATCTATAAGCAGGAAGCTACAGGGCATTTAGGATGTTATCTTTCTTTCATATCTAAGATCGTGCGATAGAGCCCAGACATAGGAAATGAAATTCCTTATACTAACATTTGATTTCAGCTGAAGAACGACATCAGCAGATGAAAGCAACCGATGACCTTGAAAGCTACGCATCACGCAGGTAAGAAATGGTGCGGAGGAGGTACGTCGGGTAAGGTAAAAAAATAATGGAATACGATCAAGATATAGCATTGAGGGATGAGAAAGAAAGTAGATACGGGGATATAACAAGACAAGTTGGTAAAGGATCAGGTATGTCCTGAGGTGTGATATGACGAGTAAGTCCCCGACACCTTTGTAACTTTTATTTGGAATTGGGAGCCCCGCGAGGCTATGATAAGATATGATATATGCGTATGTGTGTTGGCCCGTGAGGCATTGTTGGTATTTCTGCGTGCGTGTTCCGGATAGTAAGAATTACAGAGAAAATCATGATATGTCTTGAAGGTCGATACTGATAGGGTAAATTTATTTTGTTGGATTAAATTTTTAAGAGATACCCTCCATGTCGTTCGTAAGAGGCATCATTCCTACTGGGGAAATTTTATTTCGAAAAAGCATATATGAGCAGCAAAGTTTGAAATTCATTTGAAAGGACCAAAATACCTTCCAGCCACATTTTTGCCTAAAACGAAAGAGCTTAGGATGAAGGGCAACACCTTCTAGTATTAAGGTCTGCTATTGGAAGAGTATAACGCCTACAACGAACAGTTTGTGAATTAAACGATTCGCTCACAGCTCAAGAATCGACTTGGAATTAAAACTATGTGAATCAAGCACTGAGAAGTTCTGTGGTGCCTGTCGGATTCTAGTGTTCTTCTGGTGATGGTTGGAAAATGCTTCCTGGTGACATCTTATTAGCAGTTAACTAATTGGAAATGAAACTCGTGTAAGGAAAACTCAACTTATGAACTGCTACGAATCATGCGTTCTACGTGGTGTGCTAGGACGACTCGGAGGAGCTTGCGACCCTAAGGGATAATTTACTACGAGGTTATTGTGAAAGGAAGTAATGTATGATTGAGATAGAAGTACAAAGAAAGAAGAATTATGACAAGTTAGGAAGATAGTGGTAAGCTTGACTCGTGAGATATTAAAGGTAAAATCTATCAGAAAGGGTGAAAGGTCAAATACGCCTAGTCCGCAGAATGTAATTAAAAACGTAGTAAGAATCGCGAATAAGATTACAAGGAGTTATGTTATAAGATGGATTATGAATGGGATGTAATATGAATATCATGGGGATTGCTATAAAATGAGTAAAGCCTAACAGAGGAAAGGATGTGATATGATTATACGAAACAGAAAGGCGAATGTAGAATCAATAAAGAAATACTTACCAAGTTCTGTAGGGAAAAGTTCAGAGTCAAAGTTAGATGGTAACGGAAGCGAACCGAGTACGGAAGAGGAGGACTTAAAAGAAAGAGGGAGATAAGAAGAAAGCAAGTAGCATTACATTATATCAATACGTTATGATATGTATAGCTTGGAAAATGAGTGATACAAGTGACAGGACTGTGAAAGACTAATCGGAAGGAAGATGAGCGACGAGACAAGGATGAACGCCCGAAATGATTGGTAGGATAACGACAAATAGAAATAAACAAGATATGCTTCGAAAACGAAAAGGGGACTATGTAAAAGTAGTGTTTTGCTGAACGATACAAAGATAGCATGAAATTCTTCGTGCACAAGAATACAAGATGGCACAAAACATTGGAGAAATAAAAAGAATACTAAAGGAAGCATTCAAGACTGATGTAACCAAATTGAGTATGAGTATGGGACAAGAGAGAATATATAACCGTGAACTTAAGAAACGGTACGACAAGAAGGTGACGAGACAAGGCCGTCACTAAGGCGAATTTAGTATGATTGTTAGCAAGTTAGAGGTTAGCGCTGAGTATACGACAAGGATGAAAGAGCATGAGGCATAAAGAAGTACTACGTGTAGGTGACCTCACCTTGGAAACACTAAAAATCCTTAAAGGACAAGGATTGTGGATTCGCAAAAATACGGATGTAAATTTATTAGAAGAAACGGACGATATCCGTCCGGGTAAGGTAGTATTATGAGAAAGCTTGAGATACTTATCATTAGAATATAAGTGCTACCGAATGGAGAATTTGAAACGACGATAAGCATTACCCGAGTATTGATCGGGATGAAGGGAATGTGGCTTCGGGTAAATTGCTATCTTAATTACATTGCTCGAGAACCAACCATCAAGTGAGATTTTGTACTATATGTCGAGTGTTCTCATCGCCCGTGATTGTGTTAGGATAACTGATAAAAAGAAAGAAGTGGCTATGGTGCAGTATACCAAATGTATTGGACAAGGGATCAGAGGAATTTCAAAAATTGGAAATGGAAGAATAGAGCGGAATATAAGTAGATAATGATATAATTACGACCCTAAAGGGGGGAAGCGGGAGAAAATAAAGCAAGTACCGATGGAAACAATTGACGTTATAATGTACCCCATAAGGATACTCAAACCTCAAATGAAATCTCATGCGGGAATGAGTAAAAAAAAAAAATCCAAGAGCCAGCAATAGACGGACAGTAGTCAAGATAGTCTTTGAGGTAGTGCCGAGAATTATTGGTAATGTCACACCCCAATCTTGATCAGGGTGTGATGGGCACCCGACCCTCACCTAGGGCCGAGCGAACCCTCTGACTCTTATTCCATGCGTAAATTTTATTTTTTTTCCTCTAAGTCAAATACACATAACAAAGCTTACTGAAAATATTCTTTCTGTTGCCTTCCGAGCATATCGAACTTGTAACTGTATAAGACTTATATCATAATACAAACTGACACATTGGCCTGAAACCCGACGGATCGACTCACTGGCGCACCCACGACTCGTCCGCAAAGTCTCTAACCGTAATCGGGAATCCGGCACGTGTGCTCGACTTCGGCTACACTCCTCGGGCCAAATGGAGCTTGCCAACTTCGCTGGAACCTCTTCTATATTCACTTCAATCCGTCTGGGTGTACCTGCGCGGCATGAAACGCAGCCCCCCGAAGAAGAGGGGTCAGTACGAGCATTGTACTGAGTATGTAAGGCATGAACAGTAGCATGGTAAAGAGATATAACGTACGAATAATAACATCTCAGACATTTAGAACTTGGCATGGGATAGAAGTAACCTGTACATATGAATGCCTTCTTGGCAATTGCCATGTATGCTTAGACTTTTCCAGAAAAACGGTGTTCCTTATTTACATATGCAGAGACAAAACAGTTCAGATAAACAGTATCCTTTAATCATCTGTAAAGACGCCGAATACATCGGCTCTCCCTCCCCCCTTCCCCACAGTATTCCAACATGTCGTACAATGCACATTCGGTGTTTCTTATTCTAGTACATAGAAAACAGATGCCTTTCGAAAAATAGTACTTTTTTACTCGCATTTACAGACGCCGAATTCATCGGCTCTCCCCCCCCCTCCCCAACGTTGTCCCAAGTATATCATATTATATATATCACATAAACATCACATAAACGGACGCCGCGTACGGCTCTCCCATATCCCGCGTCCGGCATCCCGCGTCCGGATGATAAGCCACCGAACCGTGGACACAGCTTCCTTCCCCATTCCCTATATACATATACAATCATTAATATCATGTATCATATACATTTATCATATAAGTACTATGCATGAGATTCCAAGAAAAGTCATGTATCAATCGGAGCGACATAAGGTCGGTAACATCCGATTGCATTATGGAATAATCGGGATTGTCGTCTCCCACCTTGGAGGAACCAGCATTATAAGGTGAGACCATCAAGGAAATATAATACCAGTCATCTCTTGGGCACGCAAACAAGTTTCGGGTCAATCCGGTTCAACATAAGAAAGTTATGAGCGTTTGAAGTACAGAACCTTTAAAGTAGTCATTATCCAAAAATAGCTTAACATTTCATATCGGGCATCATCATTGTCATCATAAGGCCATAGTCGTCGTTTTAGTCATAAAAACTATCAAGAACGTAAAACTTGGATTGTGGAAAAAAAAGAATATTTTTGAAAACATTTATAAACTTTTAAGAAGAAAATCACGCCTTGAAATCATAATTTCTAACTTTTGGAAACAAGGACGTTATGGGAGCGTTCATAAAGTCGCAATGTATGATTCATGCCACAGAAAGAAAAGGGACGAGCCTTAACATACCTGCGCCGCGCCTTACTAGCTATGCTTATTCATCCAAGCTTGGTTCCGCTAGTCTACATTCAAGAAAGTTGATGCAACGATTAGATTCATTGACATATACTTGTCGTAACCTCTCAAGTTCCTTCACTTATGGTCTGCCGGAATTTTGGCAGCATCTCCCCTATAAATATACCGTCCCGAGAATATGGCTCGGCCCAATTCATCCATTAACAACAATCCGGGAATTCAACCCGGCCAAACCATCAACAATACTAATAGTTATTCTAGCAACATTTCAACATTCAATTCAATTCAATTCAATTCAATTCACATACTATCCCATCGAATCAATCGGCATACTACTTCACCCGAAACCTTCAATTTCAATCACAACCATACATTTCATTGTCACTCATATATGTTAACTTCAACAACACCCTCCGTTTCACACTACATAATCCATAACAACAACAACTAAAATGTCAAATTACACCAATTTACATTAACTTACCAAAACATCTATTATTCAACCATAACCACTTCTTACATGTTTTCATGCATCTTCACCCATTCCTTTACATTACAACAATAACATAACAATCAAAATGCCAAATAGAATTGATTCATTTTCTCCTACACCAAACAAGGACCACACGGCCACTACACTTTGCACATACTTCCATGAATTTTCATTCATTTCTTGGCATTTCAATAACAACCAACATGCTACATATACTACATGCATATTTTCTTGAATTCTCATCTTTTCATACATTACGATAACAAACAACATTCTACATAGAATCAATCCATTCCTTCCATGCAACACAACACACATTTACACGGCCAACATGGCACCTACACGCCCCACGTTATCTTGCATGATTTCATGTTTTCCATTCACTTCTACATGCTACAACATGTACCAAATATTCATAACGCATAAAAGACGATTAATTCTTACCTCTTCCCTACAAGTTTCCATCTAGCTAGAGAGTTGTAAACTTGCAACAATAAGAGGAATTCTTGCTACACCAATGGTGCCATGTTGAAGAGGACCTTCAAGTTAGTAGGAATACTAGAGGAAAATATTTTTTTGCTCCATTCCTCATGAGGCCAAAATTTTTGGCCTTGGCCGAACCCCTTTCACCTCTTTTTTTTTTTTGTTCCTTCTTTCTTTCCAATTTCTTAACTAAAATGAAGACTCCTTATATATATATATATCTTCCACCACCTTTCCATATTTATATCTTAGTCCCTCAAGTATGGACTTATGTCCCTTCTCTTCCTCCTCTAGAATTTTCCTCTTTTTTCTTGACTTTTCTTTTCTTTTCTTGAATTTTCTTCAAATTTCTTTAAATGAAAAGATGACTAATCCCTTTCTTTTTCTCTTTTTTTTTTCGGCCACTTGGCCTTTTCCAAGACATTCCTTGAGCACTTGTGAAATGACCATTTTACCCCTCGACTTTCCTAAATATTACCATTTTGTCCCTAACCTTCCACATTATTTCCACGGCCCATTTTGCGAATTTCTCTTCTTGCCCTTATCCTTTCTCAATATTCCATATCAACAATATTCCTAAATAATATTAATAACACACTTGCGCATTAAAATAGTTTTGGGAAACGATCTTACCTTCCGCATTCCACGGTTTCTTCGAAATGTCCGAGTACACGAAATACGGGCTATAACAGGTAAGGACCTAGCATGATATGACATCAGAAGATGGGTACTTATAAAAAGGAGAAGAATATGACCAGAAAAGGGTATGATTAGGATTGGGTTGTATTTTGTACAGATTGTGCGAGAATACTTATGCAATCTACGACTATTGGTATACTACGGATGCGGCCAAGTAATAACTTGACAAGAAGGGTAAGAACTCGGTAACAACAATGCGATCGCACCAGGTTGAGTACATCAAGGAAAGGTGTAATAAGGTTTGAAGAAAAACTACGAGAGGTGAAACTAGTCTTGAGAATGGAAGCCATAGTTAAGCCTTGACATCAAGCCCGAAAGGATAAGAGGAGCATGTAGGGTCTGTATAAAGACTAACGCGGCAACGCTAAAGTATTTTCTGGGATTAGGCATCCACACTTACTTGCGTAAAAGTTACAATAAGATATGTAATAGAAGGGCTATGAGCAAATTTGAGTAGAGAAGCAATGGAAGAATTAGAGTCAAAAAAATATATATAGAGAAACGACACGAAGGATGTGTCTAAGGTGTAACCGGCTAGAGTAAAGGAAATTATGAAATGGTTCAACCGAAACGATCGGAACAAGCGAGTTGCGATTACGAGGTGACATAAGATTATGGTATAAGGAGATCCTAGCGTTATGTGATAGCCAACCCTAAAGATTAAGATCAAGAAGTAAAGGCAAGTGATGGTGCGAGGAAATTAATGGGAAGTCAAAAGGTGACACATGATATTGAAAATTTTAGAGTACGGACTATAAAAACGAGTAAAGAAAGTCTTGGAGCACAAAATGTTTCTCTGCGAGGAGTTTCATTCTACTCGTAGGACACCGTGAAAGGTCTACGACCCTACCGAAGCTGCGGTACTCGGGAATAGTAGAGTATAATAAATCGATGGGAGACGTATGTGCATTACGGGATTTTGATTAAGGATAGGGAGGTGAAGTGAAATGAACGATACGTTACTTTAAGGAAATATCAATCGAAAGGAAAGAGTTGAATCGTAACTATATGCACCATGAGTACGAGCCGAATCAATCTACGATGGTACAAGCCGAGCAACATTTAGATCGGAAAGACAATAACACTCCGGCGGAAACGACTCGAAATACGGTGATGATCAATTACGGAATAGCGTTTGCAAGAAGTAAAGACAAAGGCATATAACTAATACCTCGGGAAGCAATAGAAAAGGAAGATTTTATGGGAACAGCCACGTAAGGACACGGAGTGCGATTATAAAGGATTAAAACGAGTAGGCAATCGGGGAGAGGTATGGGAAGGACATAGTTAACTAAGAGGATACTTGAGGAAGTATTGGAAGTCCGTGAATTAGATCAACATTCGAGGATGAATGTCCTAAAGGGGGAAGAATGTTATGTCCGTATCTTTACATTGGGACATTATAAAGCTAAGTGCGACAAGTTACAGACAAAGCTATTTTAGGGTTCCCGGTAAGGGTTTTTATCTTCCGATTTCGTTTCTATGCACAAGTTGCCTATGGATTTCGTTTGGTATAAGAACATCATTGGAAAATAAGGATTAATTGATCAAGATTGGATGACTAAGAGAGATTAAGAACTTAATTACACCATTAGTAAGCTTAAGTGGCCGTGTGGGCCCCACTTGGGATTTGGCCAACTCTTATTGGCTAAGAACTTGGGTGGGACACATGTCCAACCCATGAACTGCATATATATGCTAAAGGGCTGATTCACACTTCAACTACTAAGTCATTTCATCTTCGAAGCCAAAAGAAATTAAGAGATAGAGAGGAGAGTCTCGGCCATAGGCCAGGAATAACTGCCCGATTGAAAAAAAAAAGCTAAGTTTCTCAAGCAATTCAAATTTTTAGGAAGGTGTCTTATAACGTGGGGCATCCATTGAGATAGAAAAAACAAGTGTTAGAAGTCAAGGTACAAGTTAAGGACAAGTTAAAGGGTCAAGTACCCAAGGTAAGAGTTGATCATTTTCATGTGCTTTATGATGAATTGGATGTATAAAATTTTGCATGTTGGTATTGGATTGTTGTTGTTGAAGTTGAAGTGAGCCGTGTGTGATGAGATTATATTAAGCAATGCTTTAAATTCTTGTACATTTATTAAGGATGGTTAGAATATTGTAGAGTGTATGAAAGGAATGAAAATTATGGAATTTTGTATGTGGTTATGTTGAGGCCGTGTGAAATTTGGTTTAGGGAACTAGTGGAATGTTTTGGTACTAGAATGTAATTTGTGTGTGTTGAATGTTGATTCTTGTTGCAAACGTTTAGTGAAGGTAAAGTGCAATGATTCAAGCTAAAGCTGAAATGAATTGTGAGGTACATTGTAAGAATGAAGATGATGCTAAAAGCAGTTCAAGAACCATGAAAGTGTTGTCATTAAACGTGTTGTTGTTGTTGCAAGTTAAAACCGGAAAATTGCTAAACGAGAATGAAAACGTTATGTGTGTTGTTTAGCCGTGTGTATGGAACAGTTTTGAAGGATGTATGGACTGCCCAAGTTCCCTAAGTCATGTTAAACAAGTTTGGAATGATATAAGAAAAGAATAATTAGCAATGTTAGCTTGTGGCACTAGTTGGTTTGAATGCGAACGAAACGTCTTCTAAATGTTTGAAAGGGATTGTGAGCGTTAGAGTGCGTATTAAAATCCTTTGTAGACTAACTGTAGCTCTTGGTATCTTGATATAGGATAAGTGTTGTTGGGCAGCAAGTACAAGTTATTATACGATTAAACGCTACAGGTACGCAAAGCTTATTCCTCCTTTTTGGCATGTTCTAGACGTAAGTAAGATATAATCTGAGCCTCGGGGTGACTCCACTCTCTAACTCCTAGTATGACATGTGATTGTTATTCGTCCTTGACATTGCCTTTTGTCACGACCCAACGCGTGATTTTCATAAAATGTAACATGCTAATGTCCGTGACTAGTGCCGAAAAAAAATGCTTTATATGTATATGTGGGCACCCGTATACACACAGTACCTATAATCATACATCGCTAGCATGAACGGCGATATAATATATAAGGTAAGACATATGCAAGTCAAAGCTACTTATCTCCTGAGGAGTTATAACCTTTAACAGGTAATATCGCACCAAAAGCCGGCAAGGCTGTCATATATATATATAGGGAACGTCCCAACAAAACATAAGCCGAGAAGAGCATACCTTCTACTACTTATCCATGATAAACATATATATCTAAGGAAGCCGACAATAGCGCCACTACAAATGGGTACGCCTGACACAAGTCATAACCATATAACAAACAACAACCACACACGAGACCCACACTTGTGACCACGGACCTCAAGAGTGACAATGACATCATATGACGGGACGGGGCCCGTCGTACCCCGAACAACGGCATATACACATATCAAAGGCTATACCACGACGCTAGACTCTGAACAAGGAGTACTCCGAAATAGGCGAAGTAGATATCCTAGGGTGGCGGATCTCGAAAACGAGCGTACGTACTGCGGGCATGAAACACGACCCCGAAGAAGGGGGTCGATGCGAATATATGCGAGTATGCAAGCATGAAACTTAGTAAATAGAATCATATACGAGACAAGGTGTATAGGACTCAATGCGGCAAACGAGTTTCATAAAACTTGCCTTTGGACATATTTCATACGTATCGTTCTCATATCGATATCAATATAGTGTTTTGTAATCAAAAGCGCATAATCATTACGTATGTAACATATATAACGTGTCCGGCCCTTTAGTAAGGGACTCGGTAAGAAAAATCATATCATAGTCATACATATATATATAACGTGTCCCGGCCCTTTTCGGGACTCGGTAGTTAAAATCATAGTCTCATAAACATAAACATATACGTGTCCCGGCCCTTTAGTAAGGGTCTCGGTAATAAGAAATCATATGCCATCCTGGCCGCCTCCCTATATCATCACATCATCATATCATCATGTCATCATATCATCATATATATATATATAACGTATCCCGGCCCTCTAGTGAGGGACTCGGTGAATAACATAATAGATGCGCACGAACGTACACGGCCGGGACTCGGTGAAGGATATAGCGGTAAGCACGAGCAGAGTAATAAGCAACCACATAAAAGTAAAACATCTTTGAGACTCAATGAATAGTAAACCAAATCAGTTCTCGGACATCAGGACACTAATCACATTAAGTTTGTTCTAGTTACCATTATAAACAATATTAAGGAATGTTTCCAGATTCGGATACATGTATCACCCTAGCATGTTACATTTTGTGAAGATCAAGCATACCTATGCAATTCCCTTTTAAGAATAAGAACTCCTATACATTATATTCCAGTCAATCATGTAATAATACGAGATCACAACTCGATTATACCAACATTTTCAACATTACGGACGAATAACAATCACATGTCATGCTAGGAGTTAGAGAGTGGAGTCACCCCGAGACTCGAATTATATCTTATTTACGTCTAGGACATGCCAAAAAGAAAGAAGGAATAAGCTTTGCGTACCTTTAGCGTTTAGTCGTATAATAACTTGTACTTGCTGCCCAATAACACTTATCCTATATCAAGATATCAAGAGCTACAATTAGTCTACAAAGGATTTTAATACGCATTCTGACGCTCACAATCCCTTTCAAACATTTAGACGACGTTTCGTTCGCATTCAAACCAACTAGTGCTACAAGCTAACATTACTAATCATTCTTTCTTATATCATTCCAAACTTGTTTAACATGACTTAGGGGACTTTAGACAGCTTGTATATCATTCTATTCAGTCCCAACTCACGGCCAATCAGCCCATACAACAATACCATTTCACTTTCACTACATGTTCATAACAACATTCAACAACATTACTTCACTTCTAGTACCCAAAACAGTCCACGGTTTTGGACTGCCTATACACCTCAACATGATTTGTTTCATTAACACCTTAATTCACATATTCAACATACATGCAATATACCACAATGTTCATAACAACAACAATCAAAACTTGGCACAAAACAGTCCATAAACCCTTAAAACAGCCCCTTACCACGGCTTCAATGCCATCCCTACAACTCCATGATTTTCACTCATTTATCCACACTACAACACCTTCAATCCATTTCCAATACATGTACAAGAAAACCAAACATAATTCCATTCAAATCTACAACACATGGCTCATTTAAACTTTAAGAAAACAACCCAATTCTAACATGCACATCATAAACCAACCTACAATCTTTGTTCAATTGCATGTTGACATTCATTTATTTACCAACAATACATGCAAAATGGAACCAACCATGGCTTCACCAAGCTCACGGCTCACACTCAAGTTCAACCATAACAACAATCCAACAACAATATGCATGAATTATACATTCAAATCATCATACAACACAAGAATAATGATCATTCTTACCTTGCTGACTTGTCCTTCAACCTTGGCGAATCTTCAACTCTATTGAATGCTACACCTCCTTGTCTCTTCCCAACAACTAATACACGTCCTTATACTTGATGAGGAGTTAATTTGCTTGGAAAATTAATTTTTTTGGATCAATTTGGAGCAGCTCATTCTCGGCCGGCTATGGCGGGACTCTCCCTCTCTACTGCTCTTTTAATTTCTCTAACTTTGTAATGTTGAAATGAACTTCTAATTGAATTATGAATCAACAATCCTCCTTATATATGCAGTCCACAATGTGGACATGTGTCCCACCAAGTTTTTAGCCAATAAGAATTTGCCATTCCACAAGTGGGACCACACGGCCACTTAGGCCCGCTAATGGTGTAATTAAGTTCTTAATCTCACTTAGTCATCCAATCTTGGCCAATTAATCCTTATTCTCCAATAATGTTCTTATACCAAACGAAATCCATAAGCAACTTGTGCGAAACGAAATCGGGAGGCGAAAACCCTACGGGAACTTTAAAATGGCTTTGTCCGTAACTTGTCGCACTTAGCTTTATAATGTCCCAATGTAAAGATACGGGACATAACATTCTCCCTTTAGGACATTCGTCCTCGAATGTTGATCTAATTTCGGACTTCCATTACTTCCTCAAGTATCCTCTTAGTTAACTATGTCCTTCCATTACCTCTCGATTGTCAACTCGTTTTAATCCTTTATAATCGCACTCCGAGTCCTTACGTAGTTGTTCCCATAACATCTTCCTTTTCTATTGCTTCCCGAGGTATTAGCTATATGCCTTTGTCTTTACTCTTCCGGTTATTCCGTAGTTGATCATCGAAATTTGTATTTTAGTTGTTCTTTGGAGTGTTATTGTCTTTACGATCTAAATGTTGCTCGGTTGTACCATCGTAGATTGATTCGGGCTGTACTCATGGTGCATATAGTTACGATTCAACTCTTTCCTCTCGATTGATATTTCCTTAAAATAACGTATCGTTCATTTCACTTCGCACTCCTATCCTTAATCAAAATCCCGTAATGCACGGACGTCTCCCATCGGTTTATTATACTCTACTATTCCCGAATCTTGCGGTCTTGGTAGGTATGTAGACCTTTCACGGGTTCTACGAGTAGAATGAACTTCTCGGAGGAAACATTTTGTGCTCCGGTACCACTTTCTTTACTATGTTGTTATAGTCGTACTACGAAATTTTTAACATCATGTATCACTTTCTGACTTCCCATTAAATTTCCTCGTACCATCACTTGCCTTTACTTCTTGATCTCAATCTTTAGGGTTGGCTATCACATAACGCTAGGGTCTCCTTATACCATAATCTTATATCATCTCGTAATCAGTAACACAAGCACATTCGATCGTGTCGGTTGGATCATTTCATAATTTCCTTTACTCTAGGCTTGTGCAAACCTTAGACACATCCCTCGTGTCATTTCTCTATATTTCTTTGACTCAGACTCTTCCATTGCCTCCTTACTCAAGTTTGCTCATAGTCCTTCTATTACATATCTTATTGTAACTTTTACGCAAGTATGTGTGGATCTTTTTAATCCCGGAAAATACTTTAGCGTTGCCGCGTTAGTCTTTATACAGACCCTACATGCTCCTCTTATCCTTTGCAGTTGATGTCAAGGATTAACTACGGCTTTTATTCTCAATACTAGTTTCACCTCTGTAGTTTTTTTTTTTTTTTTTTTTCAAACCTTATTGCACCTTTCTTTGATGTACTCAACTGTTGCGATCGCATTGATGTTACCGAGTTCTTACCCTTCTTGTCAAGTTATTACTTGGTTGCGTCGTAAGTATACAAATAGTCATAGGTTGCATAAGTATTCTCGTACAATCTGTACAAAATACAATCCAATCTTAATCACACCCTTTTAAATTACTTACTACCCTTTTCTGGTCGTATTCTTCTCCTTTTTATAAGTACCCATCTTCTGATGTCATATCATCTCAGGTCCTTATCAATAATTCTCGGCACTACCTCAAAGACTATCTTGACTACTGTCCGTCTATTACTGGCTCTTGGATTTTTTTTAACTCATTTCAGCATGAGATTTCACTTGAGGTTTGAGTATCCATATGGGGTACATTATAACGTCAATTGTTTCCATCGGTACTTGCTTTATTTTCTCCCGCTTCCCCCCTTTAGGGTCGTAATTATATCATTATCTACTTATATTCCGCTCTAGTCTTCCATTTCCAATTTTTGAAATTCCTCTGATTCCTTTTCCAATACATTTGGTGTAGTGCACCATAGTCACTTCTTTCTTTATATCAGTCGTTCTAACACAATCACGGGGCGATGAGAACACTCGATATATATAGTACAAAATCTCACTTGATGGTTGGTTCTCGAGTAATGTAATTAAGATAGCAATTTGCCCGAGGCCACATTCCCTTCATCCCGATCAATACTTGGGTAATGCTTATCGTCGTTTCAAATTCTCCATTCATAGCACTTATATCTATGATAAGTATCTCAACTTTCTCATAACACTACCTTACCGGACGGATATCGTCTGTTTCTTCTAATAAATTTACATCGTATTTTGCGAATCCACAATCCTTGTCCTTTAAGGATTTTTTAGTGTTTCAAAGGTGAGGTCACTACACGTAGTACTTCTTTTATGCCTCGTACTCTTTCATAAGTCTTTGTAGAGCATTTTTGGTAAAAAGAAATTAACTTGTCTTGAATGTTGTTTTGATTGTTGTAATTTCTATAAATTTGGAGTTCAAGTTGTTGTGGGCTGTTGTAGGAGTTAAGATGTGGCCAATATGATTTCTTGTGATTATACGAACATTGTTGCTAGACATCTTGTTGACGGTTGGATGAAGTTGGAAGCTGCGAGTTATATAGTATCTTTGGTCGGACTGTTTTATGTAATGTACGGGCTGTCCGGAATTCCCTCGTAACCTAATCGTAGTTTTGATACATCGTTATAGGATAAAGTACTCTGCTGGGCAGCAAGTACGAGTTATAATACGACTAAACGCTAAAGGTACGCAAAGCCTATTCCTTCATGCTTTGGCGTAGTCTAGAACGTAAGTAAGATATAATGCGAGCCTCGGGGTGACTCCACTCTCTAGCTGCTAGTATGACATGTGATTGTTATTCGTCCATAATGTTGAAAATGTTGATATAATGGAACTATGATCTCGTTATTTATTACATGATGGACTAGTATGTGATGCATAGGAGTTTTTATTCTTAAAAGGAATTGCATAAGTATGCTTGATTTTCATAAAATGTAACATGCTAATGTCTGAGAACTGATTTGGTTTACTATTCATTGAGTCTCAAAAAAATGCTTTATATGTATATGTGGTTGCTTATTACTCTGCTCGTGCTACCGCTATATCCTTCAGCGAGTCCGGGCGGTATGTTCTCGTGCGCACAACTATTATACTATTCACCGAGTCCCTCACTAGAGGGCCGGGACACGTTATATATATATATATATATATGATGATGATGATATGATGATATGATGATTTGGAGATGGAGGCCAGGAGGGCGTACATTCCTTATTACCGAGTCCTGCTTGAAGGGCGGGACACGTATATGCTTATGTTTATAATGTTATGATTATAATTACCGAGTTCCTCACTAGAGGGTCGGGACACGTTATATATGTTACATACAGAATGATTATGCAGCTTTGATTATGAAAAACTATAGTGACATTATATGAGAACGATACAGATGAAACATGTTCAAAGGCAAGTTTTATGAAACTCTGTTTGTCACGACCCAACGCCGTAGGCCATGACTAGTGCCCGAGCTGGACGCTCGTATACACTTGTTATCTATAGTCATACACTACTAACATGAACGAGGGCGATATAAGTATAAGGGCAAAACATGCAAAGTCGAAGCTACCTATCTCACGAAGAGTTACGACCTATAACGATTAATATCGCGCAAAAGTTTGGCAAGGCATCATATATATATATATAGAACGTCGACAAAACACACGGCCGAGGAGGCTACCTTCATACAGTACCATGATAAACATATTTAGCTACGCAAGCCGACAAAGGCGCCACTACAATGGGCCGCCCCGAACCACAGTCATAACCATATAACAAAACAGCAACCACACACGTAGACCCGCGCTTGCGACCACGGACCTCTAAGAGTGACAACGACATCATATGACGGGACAGGGCCCCGTCGTACCCTGAACGATAACATATGTACATATCAAAAGGTTATACCACGAAACTATGCTCCGGAACAAAGGAGCACTCTGAAATAGCTGAGTAGATACCTAGGTGTTACACCTCGCATTTTATGCGTATTCGAAAAAATTGGAAACAAGTCGGAATGGTAGGAATTAAGGTTCTAATTGGATTCTACTTAGTGTGCATGGGATGTTTAAGGAAAATATTGAAGCAGAAATATTAAGGAAGGTTAAGGACATTGTAATGTATTGATTTTGTTGGGTTCATAAGTTGGCTATGGGAAATGTAGATGTGGAAATATCGGAAAGGATAGAGGGCAAAATTGGAATGTCGGAAAATGGTTTCATGAATTGCCAACCATATGGACTAAGAAAATTGGGCTTGGAAAAATTTGAAAAAAATTGAGGCCCAACCCCATGAAGGTGGCCGGCCATGGCTTGAATAAAATTAAATCCATGCCATGTGCATGGTCATGTGACAAGCTAATAATATAAGGAGCCAAATTCATGAAAGTCTCTAGAATTTTCAAGACAAGGGAGAGAAGGAGAAAAACAAGAAAACAAGAGAAAAAAAAGAAGGGGCCA
>NC_081342.1:32461232-32467369 GCF_029784015.1 Lycium ferocissimum | reverse complement strand
ACCAATGTCCATAAATAATACTCATAACCTACTTATGCATTAAAATAATTTTGGAACATAGCCTCGTCCTTAACTTCTCACCATTATCTCGGACTATCCAAATGTGCAAAAATGCGAGGTGTAACATGACGTCTTAGGGATCATAAACATATATCGAGCCAATCCGATCCCGCCTATGAAAGTTACGAGCATTATTCATTATAGAACCATTTTACGAACATTTCATAGCAATCCGGGACCATATATGAAAGTTAGGGACATCATACGCTATAGAACTTTCTACGGACGTTTCGTAGCGATCCGGTTCCGTCTAGGAAAGTTACGGCCATTATTAGACATAGAATCTTTTAAGAACAAACATTCTTTTGCAACATTTGAAATTCAATCAAACATGAGATTTAGGGACCATAGTCCGACCATATGAAGAATGTCAACATCAAGAAGCAAATAAGAATCATAAACATGCTCGGAACTTAGGAATGGAGTTACCCCAAGGCACAAATCATATCACATCTTACTTCCGTCTAAGACATGCCAAAAGAAGGAAAGAATAAGCTTTACATACCTCGTCCGCTTCCTAAGCTAGTCCAAACTTAAGTCTTGGGCTGCCCACGATCTACAACAATATCGTTATATACCAAACATTAGCTATAGATACTTAAAACTCCAATCCCAAACTAGCACTTAATTCTACAGAAATTTGGGCAGCACTTCCCCTATAAATACAACAACCCCGAGAATTCAACTCGGCCAAATCTTCAACAACAATACCAACAATCATTCTAACAACATCAACAATCAATTCAAAACGCATTATAACGCTAATAACTCTTCTCCACATATTTCGACGATGTTCCAATTATGTTCAATTCAACTATATACGTTCAAACCAACATCAACGCTTACATGTTCAAGTACTAATCCGAGGGCATTCAAACACGATTCAAGAACACTTCAAACAATCCACATAATATTCAAAACAACCAAACCAGAACTCCAATCCACCCGAAACCCCACCAAACCCGAGAACAACAACAACAACAACAACAACACATTCCTTTCTCCCAAATTCATGAACTACACCAACAATCTACACATTAGCAACATTATTCTTATAAATGCAAGAAACTATATTAGAATTACATTAGCTTCAAAAACAGCCCAACAACGATTTCAACTTCAACTTGAATCATTAAACTTTCATTATCATCATAAAATCCATGACGACAACAACCAAAATACTACATAAAATTAGTTCATTCCTTAACATACAAAACAGTCCATTTTCGGCCACCACCTCAACCCACAAATTCCATGATTTTCATCCATTTCCGCACACTACAACAACACCCAAACATGCTAAATACAATTAATTCACCACTCCTACACAACATCATATATACACGGCCAAACATCAACATACACGGTTCAACATCAACATTCATATTTCATGAGTTTCATCCATTATTACATACTACAACATACACAAACCATCATAACATGTGAAAATGAAGATTAAACCTTACCTTCTTCACTCGGCTAGGGTGGTGTTTTGCAAAAATAAATGGTTTGCTTGCTTCAACAATTACTCCACATTATAGAGGACCTTCCCATTAGTAGAAAAGCTAGAAGAAAATATTTTTTTTGGATCAATTTTTTTCCTTGCTCTTGCTCGGTTCAAGCTTGGCCGAATATGGCCCCTTTTTCTTTCTCCAAGTTTCTATAAGGTTCCAAGGTGAAGATGATGAAGAATATGATTTATTTGGTCATCTAATATCACATATAAAACTCATCCATGTGGCCTATGGCCCACACCATGTAGCCGGCCACATGGCCCTTATTATTTCATGAATTTTAACTTTCCAAAATTAACTTTTAACCCCAAATTTTTCTTAATATTCCATGCCAATAAAATCGTAAGAAACCTATGCCTTAAAACAAAATCGTGATTAAAAGCCTCTACCTCGTATCCCGAAATAGTCTTGTCCTTAACTTTTCATGGTTAGCTCGGATTACCCCAATGTAAAAAATACGGGATATAACATTACGCTTATCTTCCCGAGATTGTAAATCTACATTCGAGAGCAATTACACTAACACTAGACTCATCACCGTACACTTGTCCTAAATTTTCAAATTAAACTATTTCATATCCTGCCGGAAATCGGGCAGCATCTCCCCTGTTTATATGCCTAGCCCGAAATCTCAACTCAGCAACCAACAATAACAACAACAATACCAACATCTACATCAATAACATCATTTCCAACACCAATATGTACCATAAAACAGCCCACACGCTATTTTCCAACTTTCATAACTAACCAACTTACTACACAATTATTTAACGACTTTGCCTCCGTAAATAAGCCTTAAATAATACCAAAAGAGAAAGATTCATACCATTTTTCTTGTTAAGACAGCAATATCCTCAATATCCACACTAAAATCCACCGCAAAACAATACTAGAATCACAACCATGCGTTACCCGGATCCAAACCACTACTCCGCGACTTAAAAATTGCTCACTTTTGATTCCCTCACTTTCTCTCTTCCAATTTTTGGAATTTTCTAGGAAAATCTGATGAAAAAGGGGGGTTATTAGCCTTTATATCGGATCAAATTCGGGTCGGGTTCACTGTAGCATTTTTACTGTAGAAGGTCAGTTACTGTAGCACGCGTTTCTGCTATGTCAGCCGAACTTGTAACGTTCATAATTCTCTACTCCGATGTCCTATCGACAATCAGTTTGTTGCATTGGAAACTAGACTCAACGAACTTCATTTTAGGCTTTTGTTTCACTTCAAAACACTTCATATGCGAAGAGATATTCGTCCCCCAAGTTGGACCAAAATTTTCACACGAAACTTCACCCATCCTTTCTCCAAAGTCGTACTACTCCATTTCTTCCACTCATTTCCTTATAAAACCTTTTGGTATACCTTATATACATCCTTCATTCATTAAATATACTTATTAATGCTTGCTCCTTACATTCCAAAGTGGTTTTACTTAACCATAACTCAACGTACTTATGTTTCAAATTTGATAAGTGCTTCTTCGAAGATACGGGGTGTAACATATTACTGATATCAAGAGATGTGTCTATATGTGGCACGATTGAATTATTATGTTATCATTATTCATTGATATTATGCATTGTATTCATTCTCATCTTTCATGATACTCTGATATGAGCTGAGCTTGGTATTGTTGTTTGATTGTGATCTATTGGCTTGTCGCCACGTAGGTGATACTAGAATTGATGTTGAGTTTCCTATCGTGATTGTGAAATCGTATTTCTCACTTATTGGGTATTTTCTTGTAACGAGAAAGCAAGTGATTTATTCGTGATATTGTGATACGTGTCCATGTGTGGCATAATGGATATTGATAGATTCTCGTGATATGTGTCCATGTGTGGCACAATGGATATTGATAGATTCTCATGATATGTGTCCATGTGTGGCACCATTGATATTGATAGATTTTCATTGGCATTGATAGCATTCATGCATTCATACTCATACATTTGGATCGGCTTGCAGGCCGTAACATATATTATACCTATATTGGATCGGGTTGCGCGTTGCAAAATATTTTATACTTATATTGGATCGGGTTGCACGCCGCAACATATTTTATACATATATTAGATCGGGTTGCGCGCCGCAACATATATTAAACCTACTTAAGACCTAGTTGCACATTCTACAATATATATAATATATATATATATATATATATATATACATACACACACACATTTGGATCGGGTTGTCACGACCCAATCCCGTGGGCCGCGACTGGTATCCTAAATGGATACCCGTACGTACTTACCTGACAAAGTTGGCGCACCAAACAGCTAATTCATATTAGATGTACACAGATTCAAACCAATATAAACACAGCGCACAGAAATATATATATAAATACATAAACATACTCGGACTTACACGTAAGCCGTTGAGGCTATCATAGCAGACAGAGTCACAGACTCATACGTACCTGCCTGAACAGTGACAACCCATAACCCACATACATGTCTACAGGCCTCTAAGACATAACAGAATCATATGACGGGACAGGGCCCCGCCGTACCCCAAAGAAGCATATGTACAGAATATACAACAGCAAAAGGTATATACCAAAAGTATAAGCTCCGGATCAAAGGAGCACTCCAAACAGCAGAACAGGGGTCCTATACTGGTGGCGTGTCACGCGGTGCGTCTGTACCTGCGGGCATGTAGCGCAGCCCCCGAAGAACGAGGGGTCAGTACGGAAAATGTACCGAGTATGTAAAGCGAAAATGAAACCAATATAATCATAGTCAGGAACAAGAGTACAGAAATGTAACTGTCAGAACCATAATCAAAGCCGGAGATACAAGGTATAGCTAGCAGAGTCAAACTCGAAGTCGGAGATCCAGAAATATAACAAACGGGGCTATAGTCAGAGTCCGAAGTACAAAAGGTGAGTACTTTATCCGAGACCTCAGAAAATGAAATGCCAAAGTATAAATAATGCAGGTCAGACCATATAACATCATGTGAATGTACAACATGTCCCGGCCCTCTGATAAGGGACTCGGTAGGCGAAATCATGTATAACAAAACCATATATCATATGTGCAAATAGCGTGTCCCGGCCCTTTGTTGGGGGACTCGCAATATGGAATCATGCACGTCGAATCATGTATCATGTATGCATAACGTGTCCCGCCCTCTACCGCGGGTCTCGTGAATAATCATCATGTGCCATCCCTGGCCACCATCCCCGTATCATCATATCATAATCACATACAGATAACGTGTCCCGGCCCGCAAGTACGAGGGACTCGGTGAATAGTGCAGAGAAGTGCGCACGAGAACATGTCCTGGCCCGGGCTCAGTGGAAGAGACATACTGTAACTTGCACGAACAGAGTAATGCAGAAACATATGCATATAAGTCCAGACCCAATAGACAACCACCCAATAAGTCATAGTACGTACCTTTCGGTTGTTGTGACAGATCATGTCAAAGGCACTTTGAGATTGTTCGTACGTAGCAAATATATATCCACTGGGCTCACGAATAGTCGAATGGTTGTTCTTTAACAAACGGAACAATTTAAATGACGATCGCTTCAATGAAGTCGGACGACAATCATAGTATATATGTAGGCCCTTTTGGGGATAGCACGACTACTTGCATCGGATCATGTTTCTAGATCATAACACATATCAAAATATATTATAGACTTGTCATATCTATCATTCACAACGGTACAATGATCAAAAGATTCCTTTTTAAGCATTGTATAGAAATAAATCAATTAAAACCATAGTAAGAGGTCTCTGAAACCATGGGCCCACCTCGGGTAAATCGAGGTGGTGAACTCAAATTATGGATCATAAACCTTATGGAATCATTCATGAGAGTTTTGGGACAGTCCCGAGTCCATTTGTGAAGATTACATACTTATAAATCACTTTGATGACAATTTGTAAAGAAACTAATTCAATTGCGAAGGAAATGGGGCCAATTTCGCCTCGGGTTTCAAGTGACGAGAGTCATATCTAAGACTCGCGTCCAAGCCTAATACGTTTAGAACATGCCAAAGGATGAAAGGAAGACTTTACATACCTTGGTTATGCTTTTTACGCTCGTCCAATTTCAATTCCCGTTTCGTCAAAAATCTACAAATGGTCATTGTTACCAAGTGTGAGTTTTAAGCTTTTATGAATTCAACTTAAATACATACTTGTCTACCGAAATTTCGACAAAGATTTTCCTATAAATTAACATCCCCGAGAATCATCTCGGCCCAAAATAACAACAACCAAACCCATGACAACCCTAGCAACATCAATATTCAATACGAAACACATTATAACATACACCATCCTTCTTTCTTCATTACATAACTGTTATATCCCGTGTTTTTGCACGTTCGGGAAATTCGGACATAATTTTGATTTGTAAAGAATAAGGTCATATGTTGATTGGGATTAAGATATGTGTGTGTTGTTTATGAAAAATAGTGGTGTGGAAATACGGAGGAAGGCCAAGGGCAAAATTGGAATTTTGGAAATTAGTTTCGGAATTACAAAACAAGAATTTTAGCCAATTGGGCTCAAAGGATTAAGAAAAAA
>NC_081342.1:32448913-32461132 GCF_029784015.1 Lycium ferocissimum | reverse complement strand
ATTTTTTTTTGGAAAATGTTAAACGCCGTAACTTGGATGTGATGAATTGTTTTGAAACTTTAGATGACTCCATTAAGTGATATTTTATTATTTAAATCTTTTTCAAAACCACTCCGAAGGGAGTGTGACATTTATTATTTAAACTTTTCAAAACCACTCCCGTAAAAGACATATTATTTTCTAAGGCTTTTCTAAAAACCACTCGAGAGGGTGCGTACAAAACCACTCCGAAGGAGGTGTGATATTTTATAAAACTTTTTAAAAACCACTCCGAAGGGGGTGCGATATTTTATTATTATTATTACTATTATTAATATGCCCGGGAGGGGCTAGGATTAGTATTATGTCGCGAGTGGCATGCCCGATGGGGCCAGGGTAGCCGTATGCCACAAGTGACATGCCCACTGCCCGAAGGGGCTGGGATTATTATGCCGGGGCCAGCATGTCCGATGGGGCCAGGATAGACGTATGTCGGACCGGCATGCCCGAAGGGGCCATCATTTTACGTCGGGGGCGCACGTCCGACGGGGCCGGGGATAGACGTATGTCAGACCGGCACACCCGAAGGGATTATTATTATTATTATTATTATTACTATTATTATTACTAGTATTATCATTATTATCATCATTATCATTATGCGGAGCGAATGCCCGAAGGGGCCATCATTATTATTGTGCGGTTAAGCCGTCCGAAGGGACTATTTTAGTTAAATATTTAATTCATGTCGGGTAACCTAAACTTGCTTCTCGTTGTACTTTTCTCGATTTACGCTTTGGTAATGCTTTACATGCTCGGTACATATTCCGTGCGACCTCCTCCTTCTTCTTCTAGTCACAAGCCATGCCACGCGAGGTACGCCGACGAAGAGAAGACTTGTTAGAAGTTGTCCCCGCGGGATTGGCGAGCTCCACCCTCGGTTCGGAGTGTTGCCGAGTCAAAGTGTTCGTGTCATGGTTTTCGGCCGTATGTTAGAGACTTTGCGGACATGCTGTCTGTGGATAGTGCGTCGGGAAGTGCGAATAGATTGTAAATGTTAAAAGAGTTTGTATTTCCGGATAATGATTGTCGTTTGAAAAGTTCCATGTTTTAAGAAATTTTCGAAATGGCAGGTTTTATTATGCGAATGTTTGAGGTTCGCTCGACCGAGGAGAGTCGGTGCCCATCACACCCTAGTGAGGTCGGGGTGTGACACATATCTCATTCTCTTTTATTTCTAGGAAAATTTTGCGCGAGTTTTATACGTATTTCTTACTATCCCAAAACCTCGCACGCAAGAAATACCAATAATGCCTCACAGTGGCCAACATATATATATATATATATATATATATATATATATATATATATATATATATATATATATATATTATACCATATCACGTACCCACACAATGGCTCCCAATATCAACAACAAGATGAAAATGATAAACTTACCTCGTATGTTCAACTCAAACTGCACCTGTTACACTTTCCTGTTTACTTTCCCTTTTCAATCTTCAACTTTACATTTCAATCATACTTCAAATACCTTGCCCGACATACATCTTTCGTACCGTTGCTTACCTGCGTACTCTTGTAACTTCCAACATCATCAATCGCTTTCTTCTGTCGGTACCGTTCTTCTGCTGAAATCAAGGGTTAGTATAAGGAATTTCATTTCCTATGTCTTGGCTCTATCGCACGATCTTAGATATGAAAGAAAGGTAACATCCTAAATGTCCCGTAGCTTCTCGTTTATAGACGCGGTGCACAACACACCGATAAACAAGACTCTACTAGACACGGTCCGTAGACACTCCGAGGATGAACCGGCTCGATACCACTTTTGTCATGATCCAACCCCGTAGCCATGACTAGTGCCCAAACCGGACACTCGTATACGTACCGTTAGCTATAATCAATCCGAAACCAAACATAGTATGGAATTTATAAAAAGAAACGGAACGTCATCTCGTAATCCGGCACACATATATATCAAGTCCCCTGTCACGACCCGCCTCCGTGGCCGTGGATCGGTGCTCTCTACTGCACCCGAATGTACTTACAAATCAATTCATCAAATACCACACGATCGGATTTAACATCGAAAATCGACATCATACAAATGTCGCCCTAGCGGTCGCCCGTGTCAAACATCACATCGAATCAAAGTTGCGTAATGTACATCGCCGCACACACTCATGCAAACAGATGGGCCATATCGGCCATAGTAGCATACGGGGCCGCTTACGGACGCAAATCGAAATCATATACAGACGAACCGAAACCACACACAACCAGACTGGACCCACGACCCACAAACATGACTACAGGCCTCTACAAACAGAACAGACATACGAACATATGACGGGACAGGGCCCCGCCGTACCCAGAGCAAACATACGCGAACATATGCATAACAGAAGAGTCTGTACCAAAAGTGGGCTCCGAACAAAGGAGCACTCCAAAAATAGCTGACAGAAGTCCTAAGCTGACGGCTCACCCAAACGAGTACCTGTACCTCTGCGGCATGAAACGCAGCCCCCGAAGAAAGCGGGGGTCGGTACGGAAAAAGTGCGAGTATGTAAAGCGAAGGTACAAAGTAATCCAAATCATAATCGGAGTCGAAGATAAAACAAATACGGAGGAACGGAGATCAAACACATGAATGCAAATGTACAAAATGCAAATAAGAATCATGCATAACGCTCAGGAACGTGGTCACCCCCTGACGCTGGTGCCACAACACATCATACTCCAGAAGTTTTCAAATCCCCGTACATCTCCGAACACATCATAATATCACACACATCAATCCTCAGAATATATCAAATGCCATATCACATCATAACACCATAAACGGTAACCGGCCCTATGGCGAGGTCTCGGAAATCGTAACACATCATACTGCCGAATGTATCATAATGCGCACGATCACAAAATCGGCCCGGGTACCGGCGAACGAATTCATAATAATCGGCACGAACAGAGTAGTGCAGAAATCATATGCATATTAAAAGTAAGTTCCAAAGCTTGACACATAGTTTGATTTACATATACAATAGCCTCAGAAGGCTCAAAACGAATATCGGGTAAATCGGAATTTGTATACGAAAGTTGCGAACTTTTAAATTATCAATTTTTCTCAAAAAACACATCGTAGATCATTTTCGGAAAATTTGGCATCGTTCTTAGTGATGAGCGTTCAAATAACATAATCAGACATTTCAAACGGACCATAGAGTCATAGGCAAACATTTCTTTTCGTATCATACGTAAAAGGAGTCGGACAAACCGGATAAGGAAGCCTCGGGACTTGCGGGCCCACCTCGGGTCAAGCCGAGGCGGCGAACATAATTTACAAACATTAGGCTCCATAAAGTTATTCGTGGAAGTTTCGGAGCCATTTGGATGCATTCACGGAAGATACAAAGGTTTATGCGTTCTTATATCCAAAGGTAAGTATTTTAATTCAATAGCGCCGAATGAATAGTAACCAAAATCAAATTCGGATTTCTAGGAGCGTAGACTTAGTCCCGAGGTTCCGTTTTCACCTAGTAGGTCTAGGACATGCCATATGAAGAATAGGTAAGCTTTACATACCTTTCGCGCTTGTTAAGCTCGTCAAAATTCCGATCCCGTTTCGTCAAAATCCGCAAATGGTCATCTTTACCAATTACTATTCATGCAAGTTGACATTTCAATCTTTGGTTTCTATTTGGCTACGAAATTTCGGCAGCACTTCCCCTATAAATACGACACCCCCGAGATTCAACTCGGCTCAAAACAACCAACAACAACCCAACAACAACACCAACAACATCAACAATTGTCATGAAACGCACTATAATATAAGTAGTCCTTCTTTTCACATACGATGACACTTTTCATTCCAACTTCACAATATCAAGTTAATATCATTATTCTCACATTCATTTACCAACTCAAGGTTATTCAAACACAATTCGGACACACTTCTCATTATTTCACAAAATCTACAAAATTCCCATCAAACCATAATTCAATCCAAAACCTCTAATCTTCAACATACATATTCCTAACATTTTTCCATCTTCCAATTTCATCATCCATAATCATAATTCACATCTAAAATCTTACTTTCATAATTATATAAACTATATAAAAATTCACATGAATTTCTCATACAACATACAACCAACTTCAACACCAACTTGGTTCATTAAACCTTTCTTTTCATCACAAACATCACAACAACACAACTAATAACTAAATGAAAATTAATTCATTTCCAATTCACTTTCTTGCACCACACGGCCATATTCCACATTTCCAACTTTCATCAATTTCATTTCTAATATGAATTCCATCATAACCACAACTAAAACACAATACAAAATTCAACTCATCATAGCCATGCAACACATACACACCCACGGCTACAACACAAACACTCACCACACGGCTTGCACACTACAAATCACAATCCCACAATTCTCACCCAATTCTAATCATCATAACACATATACTTATCCCATAACATAAAATATAGAATTCATACCTTTGCTTCAAATTCCAACTTTCCGCAAACGTGGTTCTTTCGCCAAACTAATTATACCACGTTGAAGAGCGTCTTGAGCTTGTCACTAATTCAAGAAAATTATAATTTTTGAATCAAGATTGGAGGCTTGGAATTTTTTTTTCTTTTCTCTTCTTTCTCTCTTGTTCTTGGCCGTGCACTCTCTCTCTCTTTTTTTTTTTCTTGTTCTTTCTTTGTTTTTCTTGAAGATTCTTGAAAACTTATCCCTTTTTATAATTAATCACATGATCAATTCATGAATTAATTCATGACTTGGGCTTGGCCCTCTTTTCATTTAACTTGGCCGGTTGGGCCAAGTTTTTTTCTAGCCCAACAATTTTCATTTTCCTAGTCCAACACTTGGCTAATATATGAAATTCATGGAACAAATTTCAAAATTCCGATTTTGTCCTTAACCTTCCTCGATAATTCCGCACCAATGTTTCCATAGCCGACCTATTCATACTAGTGAGATTCAAATGTGGCCTTATTTCTTACAAGCAAAAATTATTCCGAACTTTCCAATTATGCAAAAATGCCGGATATAACACAACCAGTCTCCTGAGGAGTCACAACCAATCATGCATGACATAATACGCAAGCCGACAAGGCTGCCACTACATACAACATCCCAAAATATATACGCAAGCCGACAAGGCTGCTACTACGTACGGGAACATCCCAAAATAAGTCATATTGACACAGCTGAACAACATCTATGTACAATCCACACATATGTCTACAGACCTCTAAGAGTATCAACAGTAACATATGACGGGACAGGGCCCCGCCGTACCCCATGGATAAACATATATATACATCAAAAGGATCTATACCAAAAGTCTAGGCTCCGGGACAATGGAGCACTCCAAGATAGCTGAATAGAAATCCTAAGCTGGCGGATCACCGAAGCGAGTATCTGTACCTGCGGGCATGAAACGCAGCCCCCCGAAGAAAGGGGGTCAGTACGAGATATGTACTGAGTA
Organism: Lycium ferocissimum; assembly: GCF_029784015.1. Lineage (NCBI taxonomy): Eukaryota > Viridiplantae > Streptophyta > Magnoliopsida > Solanales > Solanaceae > Lycium > Lycium ferocissimum. The sequence continues at coordinate 32,455,606 of NC_081342.1, read as the reverse complement.
TATAAAGCATGAAATACAATAAGGAAGATCATAACTGGAAGAGAGATTCCAGGAGACAAGAATGATAATCAGGAAATCACTGTACCTGTGCCTTATGAAATAAAATCATGCATAGCTATATCATATACCATATCCGGCCCATTATGGACTCGGTGAATAAGTCGTATACATGTATACCATACCCGACCCATCATGGGACTCGGTGCCATCATCACATCATCATATCATCATATCATCATATCATCATATATGTATATACTGTACCCGGCCCTCTAGTGAGGGACTCGGTGAATAATGTCACGACCCAACCCCGTAGGCCGTGACTGGTGCCCGAGCTGGGCACCCAAACGTACCTGCTGGCCGTAATCAATGTACGTACGTATTATACATATACGCAGTTCGGTACATCGACAATAAATCGATATAACCGGATCTTATACTTATAGAATAATGACACATCGCCCGTAGCTATCACAAAAATACATATACATATATATACATTCCGCGGTCACAACATCCGGCGAGAATATCATACGCGAGCCGCAAGGCCAACATCATACGAGGGCGTACGAACGCATCACACGTACACAAGGAAACAAGAACCACCCATAACCCACACGTATATGTCTACAGACCTCTAAGAGTCATAACGGAATCATATGACGGGACAGGGCCCCACCGTACCCATGAACAAACATATATATACATATAACAGAGATGTCGGTACCACCAATGTATGGCTCGGATCAAAAGGAGCACTTGACGACGTTGGTAACGTATATCCTGACCGACGGACCTCGAAGCATGTACCGTACCGCGCGGCACGGGCGGCCACCCCCCGAAGAAAGGGGTCAATACGAAAATGTACCGAGTATACAAGGCATGAAATAAAATATAGTAAACAGAGTCATAATCAAAATCAGAAGTGCGGAAAGTAAATGCAATATTCAAGTTATTAAAATGCTTTCAAAATATTAAAATGCTTACTCATAAAACATAAATCATGCGTAAGGCTCTTAGAACTGTGGTCGCCCGCCCGTCGTTGGCGCCACAACACATCATACTCCAGAAGATTTTATATCTCCGTATCCCCGTCACACAGCACATCATACATATACCACGGTACCCGGCCAATAGGGGCGCGGCGTACCGGACACATCATAACACCATTATCCACGGTTCCCGGCCAAAAGGGGCTCGGTGAACCGGACACATCATTCTCCGGAAATATAACATAATGAGCACGATAACATCCGGCCCCGGGACTCGGTGAAGGAAGTGACAATAGTGCACGAGCAGAGTCGTGAGAAACTATATGCAATTTTTTTTTTAGAACATTTCCAAAAATATAATGGAAAAATCAAACAAATTATCGTTTAAGAGTCAAGACTTAGTCATGTCAAATACCTTTCGGACGACTTTCGAAAACGTATCAAATGTCTTAAACATATCACGGAACCGTAGGAACCATATGTATAAAATCATAATCATAATTCATCAAATAAGTAGGAAATCCATATGCGGAGGTCAAAGTGAAATAGTATTAAATTTTTCCCGAATATCATTAGGAATAGTATAGAAGAGCCGCGGGCCCCACGGACGGGTACCGACCCCCATCCGAGCCCGACTACGAGAGTTAGGGGAAAGTTATGTCTTATGAACTTACCTATTATGTTTTGGGGCGTTTCGAGCTCGTATGCAAAAGTTACGGACGTTTGAAGATCGGGATCCTTTTTGTAGCAACATTCTTTTTAAGACTTTTGGAATTCAATCTTTCAAAACATAGGAGCCATAATTTAACTAAATTGACTTGCGAACATTAAAAAGTGAATAAAACTCATATGCTTGTTCGGATCACAGGAATGGAATCGCCTCGAGATTCGTAACTTATCATAACTTAATCGTAACTAAGACATGCCAATGAAGATAAAGGGTGAGCCTTGCATACCTTGCCTGCTTTCCAAGCTAATCCAAATTTACGTCGTGAACTTTCCAAGATCTACAATACGTCATTAAATATCAAACATTAGCTAAAGGCATTAGAAACCCGATTCCAAACGCACACCAAATTCTACAGAAATTTCGGCAAAGACTTCCCCTAAAAATACACCACCCCGAGAATTAAACTCGGCCAATTTCATCAACAACAATACCAACAAAACATTCTAATGACATCAACCATTGATTCAAAACACATTCTAGCATCAACAACCTTCTTTCACATAATGCGACGATATTCACTTATATTCAATTCAACCACATAAAATCAAACTAACATCAATATTCACACGTTCAATTACTAATCCGAAATCATTCAAACAATATTCAAGGACACTATAAACAACTCACACAATTTTTCCAACAATCCAACCACACCACCACCTTACCCGAAATGCCCTCCAAACCCGAAAATAATACTAACATATTTTCTTCTTCCAAAACTCATAAACTATATCAACAATATATATATTAACAATGTAATCATCCTAAATATAAAATTCACATAAGAGGCTTACATCACAACTGGATTCATTAGTCCAAATCAGCCCACAACCATCACATCACTTCATTTCGATTCATTTTTCTACATATACATTTCCACAACACACACACAAGCATGCTAAATTCCATTAAATCATCACCTTAACATCACACACACATGCACGGCCAACCACCTAGACCCACGGCCATACCTCCAACATCTATGTTTTCATAATTTTCATTCATTTCCACACTTAACAACATACATAAGCCATGCATAACATATAAAAGAAAAGATTAGAGCATACCTTCTTCTTCCAACTTTTCCACACGGCTAGGAGTAAATTTTGCAAGAATAAGTGTTTTGTTTGTTCCAACAACTATCCCACGTTGAAGAGCACCTTCCAATTGGTAGGAAAACTAGGAGAAATTATTTTTGGAATGAAGGTTTTTGATCTTCCTCTTCCTCTTGTTATGGCCGAATATGGCCTTGTCTTTCTCCTCCAATTCTTTCTTGAAATTTCTAGAGATAAAAGTGAGGAATTAAGATGACTTAGTCATCTTTTAATAACACACAATAGCCAACCATGTGGCCATGGCCCACCCCCAAGGTGGCCGGCCACATGGCCCTATATATCTTTTTTTTTGTTGTTGAATTTCTTTTTCATGAACTAATTTCCCTTCCAAAATTAGAATACTTTCCAAAAATGGAATTTGACCCCAAATGTTTCTTTAATATTCCCATGCCAATAAAATCATGCACAACTTATTCTCTTAAGACAAGCAAAAATCTCTACTTCGCATCTCGAGATGGTCTTGTCCCCAACTTGTCGTAATTGACCCAAATTATCCCGACGTGCGAAACACGGGATATAACATCCTTCCCCCCTTTAGAACATTCGTCCTCGAATGTTCAACTAGTCCCGTAGGGTCTTATAAAGATCTCGGGGGTTTCTCTTATCACCATATCGTGCCGTTCCATCTATTGATTACATTGCTTTTTCATTTTTCCCCCTCAGCTCTTCAAGTCATCTCTTTTCTGCTACTACTTCGTCACAATATCTTAACACGAGCCATATCTTCAATACGCAACATTCTTGCCTCACAACCATATAACAAGATCCAAGGCACATTTCGAGTTGAACTTCTCCTCCCCACCAAATTTTGTTACACCTTTCGTGGGACACATAAATTCGCCCTCTTTTGGGTAGCCAACTAATTCCGATTATCTTGCTCATACCATCTTATACTTAGCTTGTCATACTCTAAACACATTACCTCGGGTTATTTCTTTATCTTTAATTCAACCCTTCTACTGTCCCTTTACTCAGGTCTTGCTCTTAACTTTCCGGTCACATATTATATCGCGATCTTTACAAAAAATAAGCGAAGGTGCTCAATCTATTCCGAAATACCTTAGCACAGCTTCATTAATCGCCACGTCTGCCTCACTTGTCTACGCCTTCCTTTCTTTACGACCGGTATCGGAACAGATCTTTGGTTCAACCATAGCCATGTCCTACTTACCCTTAGTACAAGTTCTATCTTGGTAGCCTAGTTAAGCCATCTTTACACCTTTCCATAATGTACACAAAATATTATCACCGTATTGGTATCAATCCGTACTCCTCATTAACTACTCTGGTACAAGTTGTATAAAGTACACTTAATCTCAGTCACGATCTTTTCTTCTCCTGATTCACCCTGTTCCACCTATTCCTTCCGTCCTACTATTCGCTTACGGCCTACCCTATTATACTCTCTTTTCTTCCGTTACCCGCTCGTCTACTAGGCTCACTTCGTACTACTGAAGGTCCCTCTTGTTATCCATAAAGTGTAGCACTATTAGCGAATAACCTTATTGCCCACATCTCAGCCTTTAATCCGGCTTAGTCGTATTTTCTTTCATTACATCACTGTAAGTTACCCGTTAACATTCCTTCGTCGCACCATTTCCTGTAAACCTCCACTTTCTAACATTCTATCATTCGAGATCTCCACAGTCAATTCTCGGCACCATCCCAATTGCCGTTCTAGCTCCTATCCCTTTTTGTTGGCTCTTCGGGTTTTATTAACTAGTCTCAACAAGGAATCCTACCTATGTACCCATATTAAGTATTTTGCGGTGTTGACTACCTCTATCTTGCACTCACATTCCTCGTATCCGCTTCCCCCCTTTAGGGGTGTACTTATTTTATTACGGGATTATATGTGCCTCACATCTGTATTTTTCGTTCTCGGTCAGCCTGCACTGTTGTTTCGACGTTCCGATTCCCCTTACAGTTTATCCGCTCACTTTCTTTCTCTTTCCAACATCATTATATCAGTACTTCCCAAGTCTGTCCTATAGTAAAGATGGTATTAGCTCGCCTTACAACATTCATGTCGCTTTTTATTATTATTATTTTTTCGCTTGAACTTCGTTGTCCCGTCCGATTCATGCCTTCCGTATACCGTCACATTAGTTGCCGGAATATCGCACGCTTTCCTGTACACATATATATAATTGCCAGCATTTCATTCACAAAGATCCCCCAAACACTACTCAAACTGACCCTAATTCTAACGTCGTGATGCACTTTCTTTTTCTTCACCCGATTCAAATTTCGCTCCGGCCTACGCGGTCTCTTAAGATTCTCGCCTACTCGCATATTTCTAAATCCTTTTTGACCGCCCTAACTTTCCATTTGCTCCTTATGGCTGAAGTTGTAAGACTTCGTAACTTCCTGCAGGGGTCACCCTTCCCCGAACTTTCCTCACCCAAAGACGCTTAACCCCGAACTTCGATGAAATACGATGCTCTAACATTGATATAATCGCGTCCACCTCGCCGCATGACCTTCGTCACGTAATTTGGAGTAAAATAAAGTCTTGACAGGTTTCCGAACGCTTTCCTAGCACAATTACCATTTTACCCCTCTCCTTGCCCACATATTCACTTATCCCCGCGGGTACTATTACTTTCCATCCTCGACTCCCCGTAATGACCATGAACACGTCTTAATCACCGTCACTTATACATACTTGGTTATCAACTTTGAATTTCCGCTACCGCTATTAAACAACAATTATACAACAAATACGCACATATAAGGATATAAATTCTAGTAAGGACATCTGTACCCGCGGCCGCATCCGGCAATGCCTCCTAATCTGTCTCGGCCGCCGGCCGCATATAGGCGGTTCGATGGACCGCTAATACCGGGAGGCTCCGCCGCGACCGCCACGGCCGCCGCGCCGGTATACCCCCGCCGCGTAGGGCGCATAGCTACTAAAGATGGACCGGCAACCGACCCGTAGGGTCGGGCCGCACGATCCGAGCCACCCCCATACCTACGCTCTCTCATAAGGTGGCTCCCCGACGGCCACAAGTAAACAAGCCGCCTATCGCCCGACGGCACTCTCCGTGGCGATGTCTCCTACAAAGGTGAACACCGAGGTATGAATGGCTCGACCGACCAGAACCTCTCGTCCACCGGGGATCCCGAAACCCCGGAGCTCGACTCGCTCCCGAGTACCCCGCACCGTCACCCCCTCGCCCGGAACGCGGGGGTGCACTCCGCGCTGACAACGAAGAATACCCCATGTGCTGCTGAGGCAGCCCGCCTCGAGAATCTCTAGAGTACCCGGCTGATCTAGCCCTCTTGGGCTGGCTCCCGTCGTAAACTCTATCGGGCTGGCACCCTCTGTGTCGCTCCTCCATGCCCTGGGCGTACGCCTGTACTCGGGCAATATCCATGCCGGGCTGGGAAGCCATCGCCATACAGCTATCTGTCACGACCTAGCCCCGTAGGCCGCGACTGGTGCCCTATCTGGACACCCCAAACAGACTTACATACCATATCGTCATGAACTCAAATTTCATACTCATCGTTTTAAACAGGACTGAAAATAAATATTATCTTAAGCGGTCGCGTGCATATCAAAGCCAAAAGAGGCGGCAGAATACACATCGCCGAATATAGGCACATATACAAACATACTGGCCATTTGGGCCGCATCCAAATCTGATAGGTTGGCGGAATATACGCGCGTATACATATACGTATACACAAATGGGCCGTGCTGACATCATCGCAGACGGACCGCATTAAGACATAGAACATAGACAATCGAACACACACATGACCCATTACCCACATATATGACTACGTGCCTCTACAAATCAAACAACATACGACGGACAGCCCCGCCGTACCCCAAATAATCAAA
>NC_081342.1:32431092-32448813 GCF_029784015.1 Lycium ferocissimum | reverse complement strand
ATTAGAATACTTTCCAAAAACGGATTTGACCCCAAATGTTTCTTTAATATTCCCATGCCAATAAAATCATGCACAACTTATTCTCTTAAGACAAGCAAAAATCTCTACTTCGCATCTCGGGATGGTCTTGTCCCCAACTTGTCGTAATTGACCCGAATTATCCCGACGTGCGAAACACGGGATATAACATGCAGTGAAACTGTGCACGATAACATACCCGGCCTGGGACTCAGTGAAATATATAATAACAGTATGCACGAGTAGAGTAGTGAGCAACCATATGCAATCTAAATCATCATCTGAGACTCAATGGAATAAGAAGAATGAACTAACATTTGAATACCAAAGTCGATGGTCATGTCACGTGCCCTTCGAATGTCATTATGGAGTATATCAAATAGGACTTCTAGAATCATAGACACGCATCAAGATAATATGAAACAGCTTATGGAAGTCAAGGACATTAGCCATCCTAGTGTCTCTAAGAATAGGAGCTTATACATTCGTCATTTGTTCGTTTCATATAAATCATGCCAAAAGAAAGAAAGGATAGCTTTACATACCTTATCCGCTCCAATCTAACCATAAATCAGATCCCGGGTTCAATCTACAACAACATTATTGATATCAAGTATTAACTATAGCGCGCTCAAAATCCAAAGCCTAAGCTAGCACGTTACTTAACAAAATTAAGCGCATTTTCCCGAAAACTTAATAATCCTCGAGATTCCAATTCAGCCAAAACATCAATCAAAATACCAACAATTTCATATCAACTAGAATTAAATCCATTCTTAAATCACTTTCCAAAATAGCCCAATATTCATTCCTATACCGATGCTTGTATATACTTCTTTATTTTCGTATATACATAGTATAACAACAAACACAACGACAACAAGCTAGCCCAATCCCACGATATTCAGGTCCACAAAATAATTCATAACAACCACCAACAAACTCCCCCATATGATAACCACAATAATTTATCCGATTTCGCAATTAATTTCGTAGTTCCCATGTCACGATTTAGCTATACCGGAATGAATTTAAATATATCTAGTAGAGGAGAATTATTACCTCATATGCCAAAAATTAATCTTCTTCCACCTTACTTCACTTCGAAGAAAGCCCGAATTTAGCAACATGACAAAGCGAAACAACGAGATCGAAGCGGTGAGCAAAACCCGAATATTGTTCTTGAAATGCAATATACTTTTCTTCCTTAAAAAGGAAATCACGTTGCTGCTACATTAATTCACGTTGCTTCTACATTAATATAACATGGAAATAATGTTTTTCTTCCTTCAATTGAACCCCAAAGACCAAAAATGTATGCTTTCTCTCTTCTCCTACGTGAAAAGATTTGTTGTACGTTTTTCATTCTTGAAAAATAGGGAAGCTTAGTTGCTGGCCCCTTTTTTTTTAATTTTTTTTTATTCACTAATCAACAAGATAAATATAATAAGATAAGTATATGCTGGCAACATTAGAATACAAGTAGTATATGTAGTTAACACGTATGCCCCCACCTCCTATACTATAATCATTCACTTGAATTATTGGAAATAGATTTTACACGTAATTGGTCCTTTGACCATGCAAATAGATTAACTTGCTGCCACTTGTCCATAAAATACATGGACCATGTCCACATATTAATTACTCAACAACCCCAATTAGTTTTTTGATCTCAATTCATTTAAATATCAACCACTTTTAACATAATTCATATACTCATTATCATAATCATGTGGTAGAACTCTAGTCCATAGCCTCTTTATACATACACCAAATATTATTCTCAATCACCATCGTCACGCTTGTTAAGTCCTAAATTATTTCGGGACCTCAAAACTTTTTGTGCACCGAGCTCTCGATTTTTATCCTTGAATATGATCGAATTCTCCGGCTCAGTAAATTTGCTATGTTGGACGATTAAATTTTCTAGTCCAAAAAAATACGGGGGATATTATAGCTTGGACCGTATTTCACTCAAATAAGTGTTGAAATTCGACAAAACTTATTTTCTTCAATTGGTTTAACTTCAAATCCTTACGATACATGTGTACCATCACTTTAACCACCTATAAGCTTGGGGGATAACCTCGTGTCCGTTACTAATATCATTTAACTCGCACGCTTTCCAACGCATGCAAATGCGGGATGTAACAAAAAGTCCTTGTCCGATATCCCAAAAGTAATCTATTCCTTAAATTTATGTCGATTAGCGCGCGAATAATCCAATGTACAAAAATACGGGATATAACAATATATATCTTCCAGACGGCTGTATAGACGTAGTTCGTTTTGGATGTTCCATATATAGTGGCAGCCTCGTCGGCTTGCATATTTCGTTATGTTTGGTTAGCTGTGACTCCTCAGGAGACAGGTTCATTCTAATAAATGGCATTATGGGTCTACACCATGCTTTTATAGATTTCCATATTGTCCTTAGTTTCAGTCTGATTATACCCAGCAGGTTTGTATATGAGTGTCCAGCTCGAGCACTAGTCATGGCCTATCAGTTTGGGTAGTGAAACAGGCATTACTGAAATCATAACACACGATTAACAAAAAGGGAAACCTGATAACATGGCTCTATCGCACAATCTAAGATAAGAAAGAAGGTTAATTATTCTTAAATGCCCTGCAGCCTCCTGTTTATAAGTGTGGCGCGCTTCACACCCATAAGTAGGACTCTACCAGACACAGTGAGCCATGATGGATGCCCGTTACTAGTCTCCCGAGCACCTCTAGTCTAACATTCCATAACCATTTCTAAGTGGGCCAAATAGACAGCTCATGAATATCATACTTAGTACAACCACCAACAGTGTTCATAAGCATAAGCCAACGAGATTACCAAAATATTATACAGCAATAGGAACTGAAGAAGCTATTGATTATCTAACAGCAAAAATATGTCTACGAGCCTCTAAGTAGAATACACGAATCCATAAGACGGGGCAGGATCTCGCCATGCTGAAGTATATATATACAAAGGTGTAGTACCAAAAGACTGCAGCTCCGGAACAAATGGAGCGCTTCTGAGATGCCACTGATGGAGCTCCTAGGGATCCGTCACACCCCACCCTTGGTAAGGTGTGATTGGCACCCGGCACCTCACGGAAACCGAGCGAACCAACTTATAACTTGTGTTCTCTATGTCTCGAATGACAAAATAAGGCTAAGGCTAGATATGAACGTAATATCATGTATAAATATATGTCCAATGGACCCACGACGCCAATATAACGACCGACAGAACATAACTAAGCTATATACAGGAACTGTCTGCAAAGCCTCTATGAACATGACTGAAGTATACAAGTCGACGGGCCCCGACATGCCCCGAACAAAAATCATACTAACATATATACATCCGTACTCGGCAGCGCTCCGTAGGAAGATCTCGCTAATCGAATTGTACTGAAGGTACCTACGATGAAAGATCCTCGTCTTGTCTATCTACACCTGTGGGCATGAACACAACGTCCACAAGAAGGGACGTTAGTACGAACGATGTACTGAGTATGTACGGCATGAGATCAACATATACATAAAATCATGGAAGACATTTGAGACATGTCAATAAATGTGCAAGATAAATGAATCAGTATGGCTATATCAAGAAAGCACACATATCTATAATCATGCACATGAACGCCCCCATATAGGCCACATCGTCACCCCTAAAACATCACAACATAGGCCACAGCGTCACCCCTGTCAACTGTGCCTTATATATATATACACATCATATCATAGGCCGCAGCGTCACCCCCTGTCAACTGTGCTTTATACATATAAACATCACATCATAGGCCACGGCGTCACCCCTGTCAACTGTTCCTTATATATATAAACATCACATCATAGGCCACAACGTCACCCCCTGTCAATTGCGCCTTATATATATAAACATCACATCATAGGCTACAACATCACCCCCTGTCAACTATGCCTCATATATATATATATATCACAACAAATGTCACAGCGTCACCCCCTGTCAACTGTGCCTTATACATATATACATCACAACAAAGGCCACCGCGTCACCCTTTGTCAACTGTGCCTTTTATATGTACATGAAGAATGAGAATGAGTGCAGTGCATAAGCAAAATGAAACAATAGCACTCAGTAATGTCACAAAATAGATATATACATATATTATACTCATAGCATGCATGAGGGTTCAAACATAAGTTACTACTTTAGCGGAGTGACGTAAGGTCGGTAATCTTCGATTTATATTATGGAACAACCATCATCGCTATGTCTCACCTTGAAGGAACAGGTAACATAAGGTGAGATCAACAATAATGAATAAAATCGAGAAAATCATGAAATAAGCTCAATAATCTCATAATAGCATTAAATCATAAGCTTTGGAATTTCTAGAATTAAAATCATCATCTTCATGTTCATCATAGAAAACATCTCATCTTTGGCATCATGTGTGCTTTCAAGAATAATGAACTTCTAAATTTTGGAAGTAAGAAGGTTATGGAAACATATATGGAATCCTAACATTGGAATCATGCCTTTAGAAACATAGGGTTTAGCCTTACATACTTGTTGCCCTCCAACTACCTACGCTTATCTATCCAGCCCGCAAGTCTACATATAAGACCACTCATACTATGATTAGGCCCATTGTTATATACTTATCCTAAGCCTTCAAATAAATCTTTCTAGAATGCCAAAATTTCTAAGAAGATCTCCTCCGTTTATATGCCTAGCCCAAAATTACAATTCAAAGAACCAATCAACAACAACAACAATACCAACATCAACAACACTATTATTCATACCAATATATTCCATAAACATCCCACACGATATTTTTCAACATACAACAATAATATACACTTCCTTTCTTCCCAATCAAGGAGCATAATCTCATCAACACACCAACAACATTAGATACCATCTCTATATATGTAAATCATCCCATCTACATGGCCACAACATGCTCAAAACAGTCCGTAAACACAACAACTACAACACAACACTTCATGACCTTTCCTCCATAACTATTTTCACTTTTAAGACTTGCTAAACCTTCAAATCAACTCAACATAAGAGATAGGATGAAGAACATACATTATACTTGAAGAAATTCAGCCACACCAACTTTCTTCAAGACCAAACTTACCACAACATCAAGTAGAAGCAAGAACAATCACCTTTCATGGACTAGTTTGGTGTAATCTTGTTAAATTCTTGATTTAATGGGCTATAAATGTTTGAGAGTTGTGTTGAGAAGTTTCTAGGACTATTGAGAATGTAAAAATGCTGAAAAAATGGAGTTAATGGGGGTATTTATACCCCTCACAAATCGGTTCCACCGACCTTCTCAAATGGGACCCGTGGAAGCCATTTGGCAGCTTGGAGTCTTTATGTTAAAATGACCATAACTCTTGATCCCAATACCTTATGTGGGCCCACAACCTATGTTTGGAAAGCTCTTTCAATTATCTACAACTTTCATTTTTTGTGTGTTTCCAAATTCCAAACTTATAATAGCGTTTTGGCCCCTCCGAAAACATATCCTTAAATCATCCTTTTGGAGGGCTTCTGCACATATTTGGCTTAAGGGTTTTTTTAAGACTTGCTCTACTTCCCATGTACTACTCATATCACTTTTCATATCTCCTTTATAAAACCCCGACATGTGGGCCCCACCTTAACTTAAGATTACGAGGGCTATTCATCAAGTAACGTGTTAACTGATTTACTCCATACGGTCATATATATATATATATATATATATATATATATATATATATATATTCTTATATTCAGATAATATAATCTTCATCTCTAATACTTGTATAACTTTACTCTCCCTTAAGCTCATACTAAGCCGCCTACAGTCTTGGTAATGCGAAATTTTCCGGGGTGTAACAGGATCAGACCCGTCTATCTGTCTGTCACACCCTTAATCCGATAGGGTGTGATGGGCACCCGACCCTTACCTAGGGCCGAGCGAACCCACTGACACTCGTGACACATATGATCGTACTGGGCTGGGCCCTTACGTCGTACAATGAAAACATAACAAAACTTTACAAAACATGCTTCTACCTTTTCCAAATCAAATAAAATCAGAATATATAGAACTTTTGAATACAATGCGTAATAATACATCGGTTTACATAGCCGTTTACATAACCGACATCTTATACCCACGACACTCACCGCAAAGTCTCTAACACGGAACATGAAACCATAACATAATAACCGACTCGGGCAAAGACTCCGTGAGAAAATGGAGCTCGCCAACCTTCGCCGGAACATCTTCGCTAATATCTTTACCACACAGGCGTGTCGCGCGGCATAAAACGCTTCGAAGAAAGGGGTCAAAGACGGAATATGACCGAGTATAAGGAAATACGAATACAGAAGCTTGGGATCATACCGAAGTAAAGAAAGTACCGAGAAATTAGAAGACTTGCCTTTAAAAACATTTATCATGCATATACATACATATGTCGGTAAGTAAAATCGTATCATAATCATGTCATCATATCACCGTATATATGTATCGCACTCCGGCCCTCTAGCGAGGGACTCGGTGAGTAAAATCATATCATAATCATGTATGCATGCATATATACATATATACATATACCGTACCCGGCCCTCTAGTGAGGGACTCGGTGAATAGCGTGTCCCGGCCCCGCTAGCAAGGGACTCGGTATGCCATCCTTGCCGCCATCCCCATATCATCATATATATATATAGCGTACCCGGCCCTCTAGTGAGGGACTCGGTGAACAATGCAAAGGAATGTGCACGAATACGTACCCGGCTCGGGACTCGGTGAAAGATACATCGAGGCCGGCACGAGTAGTAGTTGACAAACCATATGTATATAAAACATCATCATAGACTCAATGAAGTAGTCTAAACGGAATGTCATTTGAAAATCGGACCATAGTTATATCAAATATCTTTCTGACGTTATTCGGAAACATAGCATATATCATAAACGTATTAACAAAACCATAGGGATCATAGTCATATGCCAAACCAATCCGGGTCCGCCTCGGAAGGTTACGAACATTATTCACTTTCGAACTTTCTATTTAACAAATCGAAGCGATCCGAGCCTTTCGCGAAAGTTACGGACGTTCGTAGTTTCGGAATCGTTTAGGAAATAAACTCTTTTTTGAAAACAACTTTTATGCAATCTTTGAAATCCATTCATGCGAAAACATAAAGACCATAATTTGACTACATTAAGAGTATGAATATCAAGAAACAAATATGGATCATAAACATGCTCGGACCGCAAGAGTAGAATTACCTCGGGGTACGTGTCATAACTTACTTTTCACTAAGACATGCCAAAGAAAGAAGGGTGAAGCTTACATACCTTAGCCACTTCCTAAGCTAATCCAACTTGAGTCTCGACTTCCCACGGTCTACAATGATGTCATTAGGTATCAACCATTAGCCATAACACTTAAGAATCCAATTCCAAATTAACACTTTATCTACAAAAATTTCGGCAAAGATTTCCAAAAACTTCAACATCCCCGAGAATTCAACTCGGCCAAATCAACAACAACCAAACCAACAACCATACTAAAAATATCCATAAGTGATTCAAAACGCATTCTAACATTCATAATTCCTTTCTACACAATTCGACAACATTTCATTTATATTCAAATCAACTACATACGATCAATTCAATACCAATGCTCACATATTCGATTACTAATCCGCAACCATTCACACATGATTTAAGAACATTCCAAGCAATCCATACAATATTCAAGACAACCCAAAAATGGTCATTCCACCCGAAATCCTTCAACCACATTAGGGACATCAATAACACCTTTTCTTCTTCCAAACTCATAAACTATATCAACAATTCCATACGTTAGCAACATCATTTTCATCAATTCAAGCAATTATATTAAAATTACATTATGTTCTAAATCAGCCCACAACAACTACAACTTCCATTTGAGTCATCAAACTTTCATTTTCATCACATATTCCATAACAACAACAACCAAAACACTACATAAAATTAGTTCTACACTTTTACATGACATTACACATGCACGGCCAAGCACACACAACACCATATTTTTATGAAATTCATTCATCTCCACGTATGACAACATGTACCAATCACCCACAACACATGAAAGAAGATGAAATCCTTACCTTTTCCTTCAATTCCTCTTTCTCGGCTAGAAGTGGTCATAGCAACAACGAGTGATTTTCTTGTTCCAACAACTACTCCACGTCGACGAGGACCTTCCAATTAGTAGGAAAGCTGAGAGAAAATAATTTTTCTTGATCAAGTCTTCCATGACCAATTCGGCCAGCCCATGGCCGTTTTTCTCCTTCTTCCTTTTTTTCTTCAAGTTTCTTGAAATTTCCAAAGTGGAAAAGATGAATTTGGTCTTGCTTGGTTATAACTTATACATATATATATATATATATAAATATCAGTAGCACATGGCTGGTCATGTGCCCATTATTTTCCTCCAATTTTCCCCAATTTTTCTAGAATTTTCTTAACCATAAAAGATGAATTTGTAGTCTTGCTTAGTCATTCCATGCATGTGTATATATATAGCTCCACAAATATGTAATGTACATATGTGCCATCTCATGGCATGAAAATATTGGCCAACCATGGGTGGGGCCCACTTTCCACTATACATGGCCACTTTGGCTTTTCATGGCTATTTCATGAAATATTTTTATTTATTATTTTTCTTCCACTCTTTGCCCTTAATTTCCTTATTCCAAATTTGCCCTTAATGCTCCATACCAATACAAGGATGAATATGCAACTTATGCATTCTAAAAAAAAATTATAACCTTGTCCTGAACTTCCCGCCATTAACTCGGGACATCCAAATGTACAAAATGCGAGATATAACACTGTCTACCTGCGGGCATGAACGCAGCATCCACAAGAAAGGATGTCAGTACGAATAGTGTGCTGAGTATGTAAGGCATGAATAACCACATAATAAGAAATATAGAATATAACATGAGATAAGGATAACATGTATGTTTGATTACGTCTTAGGGCGAATATCATGCATCATTAGTCTCTTCATAAAAACATTTCTTGTACTTGTATAACATAATAGTGTTGCGAAACGTGTAGCCTGATCCGTAAATATTTTATATTGTTGCGGAACGTGCAACCCGATCCATACCCATTTATCTCGCGTCCCGGCATCCTGCATCCGGGACAATGTCATGATATACCAATTGATCAGGTGGCTATGCATATATAACGCCTCGCCCATTTCCCATATCCTTTATATACTTATATATATAAGTAGCACGCATGAGAGCCCAAATAAAAGTTACCACTTTATCGGAGTGATGTAAGGTCGGTAACCTCTGATATATATTATGGAACAATCATCATTGCTTTACCTCATCTTGAAGGAACAATGATTATAAGGTGAGATCAACAATAATGAATAAAATCATGGAAATCATGAAATAAGCCAATAATCTCATCATAGCATTAAAACCATAACTTTGGAACTTCTAGAAATAGGATCATCATCATCATCATTATCATCATGAAAACATAATCATCTTTAGTGTCATAAGAAACTTTAAGAATCATGAATCTCTAGCTTGAGGGAAAAAGACATCATGGAAAATATGTATGAGTTCACAAGAAAGGAGTCATCATTGTCATCACGGTCATCATAGAAAACATCTTGTCTTTAACATCATAAAAACCTTGAGAATCAGGAACTTCTTGCTTTGCGGGAACAAGGATATTGTGAAAGACATGTATAGAATCATAATGCAGGAATCATGCCTTTAGAAAGAAAGGGACTAGCCTTAACATACCATTTTGTCTCCTACTACTTACGCTTATCCTCCCAAGCTCGCAAATCTACATTTCAGAGAATTCATACTATCGTTAGACTTATCGTCGTATACTTATATTAAGCTTTCACATTAAACTACTTCATATCC
Source organism: Lycium ferocissimum (assembly GCF_029784015.1). Lineage (NCBI taxonomy): Eukaryota > Viridiplantae > Streptophyta > Magnoliopsida > Solanales > Solanaceae > Lycium > Lycium ferocissimum. Next base: position 32,438,813 of record NC_081342.1, on the reverse strand, counting down.
TGCCGAAAATCGGGCAGCATCTTCCCTGTTTATATGCCTAGCCCGAAATAATAATCCAACAACCAATAACAACAACAACAATACCAAAATCAACAATAATATTATTAATGCCAATATGCTCCATAAAACATCTCTCACGATGTTTTCCAAATTTCTCAACTAACCAACTCGTTATACGATTATTTAATAACTTTATCTCCATATCAAACCTAAATCAATATCAATAAAGGAAGATTCATACCTTACTTCAGCTAGAACCACAATATCTTCACTTTCCACCTTGAGTTCAAGCCAAGACTCGCTGTAATACGATTTTATAATCGCAACTGTCCGCTGTCTGAACTTAAATCCGGGGATTATACTTGATTTGGGCTAAAATTTGATATATGGAAGTTGGAGGAAAGTTTCCAGAATTTTGGAGAGGTTTAGAGTGTTTTTGGATGGAAAATGAGAGGGTGGGCCCCGTTTTATAGTATTCAAGAGTCTGCCTCAACCGACCTAAAAATTACTCATCGCATTCGCGCCACCTTGGGGCGCGTTCACGCTGAGTTGTCCTCTGGCTCCTCTGCGCATTCGCGCCAGCCTTAGGTCCATTCGCGTAGAGTTAATCCCTGCTTTGGCAACCTATCTTAAAATGCTCGTAACGCTTGATTTCGATGTCGGATCGATGCGCAATTTGTTGCATTGGAAACTATACTTCCCAAACATCATCTTAGGCTTTTGCTCTTCCTCAAAACCTTTCGTATACTAAGAGATTTTCTTTCTCCAAGTTACACAAAAATTTCCCCTCATAACCATAAGATAAGCGCATATAATCTCGTATATCCTTGGAGGTACCTCAAAATGTCCGCAACAAAGCCACTAACACCTAGCGAGTCTTAATGTGCAAATCTTACAAGGTGTAACAAGTTGAGTCTTGCGGATCGGTACGATGAGCTCCGTACTTATCTGCGATAGGCTATAGGACATTTAGGAAACTTCACATTCTTTCATTCTTTTGTGCTATTTTATTCAAATTGGTATCTGGAACTTTTAAATTGTTATCTGATTCATTTATGTTCTCTCACAGATGGTGAGGACACGCGCCACTATTGCGAGGGATGAGGTGCCCGAGCCCGCTACTGGGGCAGGCATTAGGGGATGAGGACAGGCGAGCGGTCGCGGCCAGGCTAGAGGCCATGAAGCTGCACCGGCAAGGGGCTGGGCCCCTGCAGCTGGACAGAGAGATGAGCACGATCAGCTTCTCTAGAGCCTTTACTGTCTGACGGTGGGTCTCTAGAGAGAGCACGAGCGGTCGGGGGCGGTATGGGGCCACCCCAGACCCTCCCCGAGGTAATGTATGACACAGACTTCCAGGATACCAGAATACTTTTTCATCTCCAGCGGCAGCATGCCGTAGGTGGTGCCACTACACCTGGTGGTGGGTCCCTAAATAGAGCAGGGGTACGGAGTTTCGAGCAGGGCCAGACTATGAGGATGCAGCTTACTGCTTCCATGTCCCCACATGCAGATACTATCCCAGCCCCTGAAGATGCTCCCAGACCAATAGCAGCTTAGACTCTGACAGTTAGGGATCAGGACCTCGTCGGCAAGTTTTTGAAGATGGAGCTACCTAAATTCTTAGGCACGCACAACGAGGATGCATACGAGTTCATAGTGGCGATGCATGAGAGGCTTTACAAGATGGGCATTATGGAGTCTCACGTCGTGGATTATATGTCCTTTCAGTTTCGCGGTGACTCAAAGACTTGGTGGAGGTACTATATTGAGGGCAGACCCATTGATGCACCTCCACTCACCTGGACCCAATTCTATCAGGCCTTCTTGGATAAATACGTGCTGCGTACTTTGAGGGACAAACGCAGAGATGAGTTCTCTCATTTGCAGCAAAGAGGGATGTCCGTGTCAAAGTATGAGGCTAGATTTCTATTTTTTGCTAGGTATCCGGCCCTTTTTGGATGTTTTTGTTATAGTATCCATTGACGATATCTTGGTATAATCTCGTTCGGAGACGGAACATCTTTGATGACCTCCGACAGCTGTTGCAAACATTGCGGGATCAAAGGCTGTTTGCCAAATTTTCCAAATGTGAATTTTGGCTAACTTTAGTGGCTTTTCTAGGCCACATCATGTCCGATGAATGTATAAAAGTTGATGATCGGAAGATCGAAACTGTTAAGAACAAGCCTCGACCCACAACTGCTTCGGAAGTCCGACGTTTCTTGGGTCTTGTTGGATACTATCGGAGATTTATGGAGGGATTTTCTTCTATAGCAGCTTCCCTTACAAAATTAACTCAGAAGGGGGCTAAGTTTCAATAGTCAAAAGCGTGCGAGCGGAGTTTCCAAAAATTGAAGGATAAGTTGACATCCGCTCTGGTTCTTACCCTTTCAGAAGGCACCGAGGGTTACACTATATCTTTGTGATGCATCACGCATAGGCCTGGGGTGTGTACTGATGCAAAATGGTAAGGTGATCGCTTATGCCTCTCGACAGTTACGGAAACATGAGCAAAATTATCCAACCCATGATTTGGAATTGGCCGCAGTGATTCACGCTCTGAAGATATGGTGGCATTACTTGTATGGAGTCCATGTTGATATCTATACAGACCATAAAAAGCCTTCAATATATATTCAAGCAAAAGGAACTGAACTTGAGGCAATGAAGGTGGCTCGAATTGCTCAAGGACTATGATGCTGAGATTTTGTACCACGCTGGCAACGCTAATATTATAGTTGATGCTCTAAGTTGCAAATCGATGGGTAGCCTATAGTATGTGCCAGTTGAAAAGTTGGAAATGACCAGAGAGCTTTATCGCTTGGCAAATCTGGGAGTTCGCCTCCTGGATTCCTAAGACACTGGGATTACCTTATAGATATATCCCAATCGACTCTTGTCTCAGATGTAAAGACTCAGTAGAATGAAGATCCAGTTTTAGCTAGCATTAAGGAAGGAGTGCAACAAATTCGAATCTTAGCCTTTGAACTGGATTCAAATGGGGTTCTCAAATATCGAGGCCAGTTGTGCGCTCCAAATATAACCGAGCTTCGAGACAGGATCATGTCAGAATTTCATTACTCTCAGTATTCAATTCATCTTGGATCCACCAAGATGTATCATGACCTCAAGGCCTATTGGTGGAATGGTATGAAGAAAGATATTGCTATGTTGTAGCTCAATGTCGCACTTGCCAGCAGGTAAAGATCGAACACCAGAAACGTTGTGGCTTCTTACAAGAAATGGAGATTCCATCATGGAAGTGAGAAGTGATTAATATGGATTTCATCACGGGATTGCCCCGTTCTCATAAAAAATTCGATTCTATTTGGGTGATCGTTGATAGGTTAACCAAATTAGCTCGTTTCTTGCTTGTAAGGACCACCTATCTTTGTTGGAGACTATGCTAAGTTATATCTTAAGGAGATTGTGTGTCTTTACGGCATTCCTGTGTCTATTATTTCAGACAGAGGCGCTCAGTTCACGACAAAGTTTTGGAAATCTTTCTAGGAAAGTCTTGGTACTCGGGTAAACCTTAGTATGGCTTTCCATCCGCAGTCAGATGGGCAAGCTGAGCAGACTATTCAGACTTTAGAAGACATGTTACGAGCCTGTGTATTGGATTTTTGAGGATGTTGGGATGATCATTTGCCTCTAACAGAGTTTGTCTATCATAATAACTACCATGCCAGTATCAAAATGGCTCCGTATGAGGCTTTATTTTGCAGAAAGTATAGGTCTCCTGCCGGTTGGTTTGAAGTCGGAGAAGCAAACTTATTCGGGCCAGACCTTGTTCATCAGGCGATGGAAAAGGTAAAGCTTATTCAAGGATGGTTGCACACAGCTCAGAGCCTCCAGAAATCTTATGTAGATATACGACGACGAGAATTGGAGCTTCAGGCAGGTGGTTGGGTATTTCTGAAAATATCACCTATGAAGGGCGTGATACGATTTGGTAAGAAGGGGAAGCTCAATCCCCTATATATCGGACCTTATAAGATCATCTGAAAGATAGGCCAGGTAGCATATGAATTGGAGTTACCATCAGACCTGCAAGCAGTTCATCCAGTATTTCATGTATCCATGCAGAGAAAATGTATTGGAGATCCCTCCAGTATCGTACTTGTTGACGATATACAATTTACAGAAAATCTGACATATGAGAAAGAACCAATTGTTATTCTCGATCGACAAGTCCGCAGACTCAGAAACAAAGATGTGGCTACAGTAAAGGTTCTATAAAGGAGTAAAGATGGGGAAGAGATGATGTGGGAAGCCAAAGCAGAAATGAAGTCCAAGTATCCCCATTTATTCCCTGTCACAGATGATACTATTCCAGAGGAATCCTTGCAAGATTCTGCTTTATCCGCAAATCTCCTACAAGGTAAAAGTCATATTTAAACCCCCTTTGAGAGTCAATGTGATGCGAGATATTATTCTAATTACTACATGTTTATGTGTCGTTGAGTACGGTAGACATATAAATTGGAAGTTAGGGTAGGCAAGAAATTAGCAATGCTCCAATGGCAAAGGATACTTTACTAAAGTTCTGGAAGATTTGGAATGTATAATTATACCTTAAGTATTCCAGCATTCGAGGACGAATGTTTCTATAAGGGGGAGAATGTTATACCCCGTAGTTCTGTATGTTAAGATTCGAGCTACCCTTCAGGAGGTATATGAGATTATATGCACTTATCATATGTTTATGAGGGTTTAAGTTTATATAATAAGTTACGAGAGGATTGGAGGGCAAGTGAATGAAGGAAATAAAGTTTGTTGGATTTTAGAGAAAGTATGAGGGGCAATTTTGGCCCTACTTGAGGAAAGGATATCTTTTAGTATATGAGGAGTCTTGGAGTGAAAAAAAAAAGCCTAAATTGAAGTTCGGGAAGTCTGGTTTCCAACGCAACAAACCGCGTGTCGATCCGATATCGGAATAGAGAATTATGAGTATCTTAAATTGGACTGCCAGCGCAGGGCCTAACCCTGCTCATACGCGCCAAAAGGTGGCACGAACGCACAAAGTAGCACTGGCCAACTCTGCGCGAACGCGCTCAAGGGCAGAGCGAATGCACAGAAGGATTTTAGAGTCAGTGCCAACCGACTCTAATTCACTATAAAAGGGTTTAAAACCCCATTTTCCCCCATAATAATCTCCTAAAATATTCTTGAAAGTTCAGCAACATACGAGGGCTTATATATAACATAAAAGTGAGGATTTTGAATAATTTCGAGTGACGGAGTATTAATCCAAGTCCGGCTAACGTATAGCCGTGATTATAGCTTTGTTTTGCGTTGGAGTTGGCTGGGTTTCAAAGTGAATATTGAAGATCTTCCTATTCTAGTAAAGGTAAGGTGTGAACCTCTCTTTATTAATATTGATGTAGGAATATTTACGAGAATAAGAGATATAGATTGTGGTATTGGTATCGTTGGCTTGTGGATTGAAGTTGAAGAAAGTTTTGGATGAAATTATACATATTTATCTTGTAGAATCTTGATGATATTGTTGTTGATGTTGTTGGTATTGTTTGGGAATTGTTTTGGTATTTGGAGGAAGTAGATAATATAGGGGAGATGCTGCCCAAATTTTTGTAACCCAAATTAGTCTTCGATAACTAGTATGAATAAGTTGATGGGAAAGTATGATTAAAGATGTATTTATCGTTATAAATAGGTTTGGGTAAAGGGCATGCACCAAGTAAAAGATCCCTTAAGAGGTAGCTTGAAGAATAAGATATGTAAGGTGTTCGTTTCTCTCTCTTTCCTTGGCATGAATCCAACTAGAGCATGAATATGAACATTCCATAATAAAAAAATTCACTCCATTCCTATGTCATGTAGCTCAAATCTTAATGTCTTAGTTATTTGATTGATTCTTGGTATATTATCATGTTTGTTATCGTTAAGTTATTTCTTTGGATTCGACATCGGAGGTTACCGATCTTACGTCACTCCGATAAAGTTGTAGCTTTCATCTGAGCTTTCATGCATACTATTCACATTATGTATATGTAACATATGATAATTATGGATTGGGTCGTACGTTCCTCAGCACTAACATATTATATTTATGGATCGGGTCGTACGTTCCTTGGCACTAACATATAATATATTTATGGATCGGGTCGTACGTTCCTCAGCACTAACATATAATATATTTATGGATCGGGCCGTATGTTCCTCGGCACTAACATGTGATATATATCGATCAGGCCGTATGTTCCTCGACACTAACATATATGGATTGGGCTGCACATTCCGCAGCACTAACACTTATATATATATATATATATATATATATATATATATATATATATATATATATATCTGTGTGTATGTGTGTGTGTGTGTGTGTGTGTGTGTGCTTACTTACTTATGATGTTTAAGATTCATGCATTGCACATTATATGTTCTCAGCTGAGAGGTTACCTCTACTCTCTTTATATTTCTGTCCTACTTATATTATTGCTTCCACCCTTACATACTCAGTACTTTTACCCGTACTAACGTCCCATTGCACGGGACGCTGCATTTCATCTTTGCAGTCTCTCATAGAGTTATTGGAGAGCATCCGCAGTAAGGCTTCCTGCTTCAGCGGTGTCAGCAAGTACCACAACTCCGGACTTGCTATATTTGGTACTTTTCTGCTAGGGTAATATATGTTCATATGTACACTCTTAGAGGCTCATAGACATAGTGGGGTATGTAAATATTGTGTATGGTCTTGTTGGCCTTGTTTTGGTCTGTGATACCTTCCTATAAGCTTTGCCGGCTTGATGATACACGTTATGTTGTGGCGACCTTGTCGGTCCGTATATGTACATATATGTGTTGGATTATCGAATATTTCTATGTTGGGCCTTTTCTACGTGTAGGTGTTCTCGAGTTACGGTATATGATGTTCAAAGTAACTATTAAGTCATGTGGTTTCCAGCCTATGGGTCGAAGCGCATCATACCCCTTGTTGGGGTGTGACACTACCTCTATCTCGTTGTTCCGTTTTGTCACATTGCTGAATTGGAGCTTTCTTCGAAGTGAAGTAAGATAGAAGAAGAGTAGTTCTTGGAATAGAAGGTAATAATTCTCCTCTACTACATATATTTAAGTTCGTCCAGGTTATAACTAAATTGTGGGATGAGAAATACAAAATTAATAGCAGGAAATCATATTTGATGTTGTTGTTGGCTTATGGGCTGTTTGGTGGCTGTTCAAAATAGTTTTATGGCTAAGATTGATAGACTTGATGCGATTGTTGTTATTTTAATTGTTTAAACATGGGAAAAGTGGAAACAAATAAAGGAGATGTTGTCCAATTCAATATAGAATGAGCTTGCAGGTGGATATACGTGATATACTAGTGTTTCCTTAGCATAATGGGAGCGTTGACGTTCTTATAGGTTAAGGCGCTAGACAAGCTACGTGGATTGTATTGTTAGGAAACTCGACACAGGTATATAAAGGCTATCCCTTTCTTCTCATTTTTAGCATGATTTCCTTTGTCGAGCCACCTTCGACTATTCACACAAAGATATGCTATTTTTTGAAAGATATACATGGGTTACCATAACCCTATTGTAGTACTTTTTCCTTGTTGGGGATGAGCTTATGTTTAGCCGAGTTAGTTAATGTCACGACCCAACCGCGTAGGCCGTGACTAGTGCCCGAGCTGGGCACTCGTACCTTCTACCAACCATAATCGACTCATAGTAAACATC
>NC_081342.1:32304624-32430992 GCF_029784015.1 Lycium ferocissimum | reverse complement strand
TTTTTTTTCTTGGCCTTTTCCCCCCCTTTTTTTCTCAAAGTTTTCGATTTTTCTCAAATTTTTGAAAAGATGAATATAGATGACTTAGTCATCTTTAGTCAAAATTAATTTTCTTGGGGCCATGGCCCGGGAAAAAGGGGGTTCCTGGGCCCCTTTTTCTTTTTTCTTTTTTTTGAATTTTCAACTTCCCAAAAATAACTTTTGACCCCAAATTTTCTTAATAATACATGCCAACAAATCATAAGCAATTCGTGCCTTGAAATAAAATCGTAGTTAAAATTCTACTTCGCCACCCAGAACGGTCTTGTTCTTAACTTTTCATAGTTAGTTCGGATTATCCCGACGTACAAAATACGGGATATAACAGTTAAGTAGTTAGAATGATAGAAAGCATGACTATAGAACGTATAGAGTCATGGTTACCTTCGGGGCTATGATGTTTGCCTTCGGGGCTATTATTTTTGCCTTATTATGTTTGCCTTTGGGGCTATGATGTTGCCTTCGAGGCTATGATGCTTGCCTATGGGGCTATTGGCCATACAGACTGCCTTAGGACTATGTTGCTTGCCTATAAAGCTATTGGCCATACAGACTGCCTTAGGGGCTATACAGATGCGCGCTTGCCTTCAGGGCTATGATTATACATACAGACTACTTTCGGGGCTACAATCATGCATGTCTAGATGCCTTATACGAGGCTAAGTACTTTAATGTCATATTATTAGTTACTAGACGTCAAGGGAAAGTAAGCACATCCTCTTTATTAACTCTTCAGTTTATGTTCAGTTATCTCAGCCAAAGCATAAATACGGTGCTGAGGACCACTAGAACTAGGAGCTCTGCCTCTACCTCTACCATGGCTGACTGGTGGCTGAGAACCTTACCCCATAGGGCGTATAGATGATGAAGACCCGACTACCGATCCTGAAGGATGGACCCTAACCCTACTACCAATCGAGGGGTAATCACGCATGATATGGCCTGGCCGACCACATGTATAGCAAACCTCTGAGCCCAGTTGACACTGGCCCCAATGTAACTTCCCGCACAGGGAACATCTTGGCACGGGTGGCCTCGCCTAACCTGAATCGCCTCTGAAATGAGAACCTGTGGCCTTAAAACTCTAACTCGTCCCGGAGTGAGTAGATCTATCAAATATCTAGCCTGTAAACCGTGGAGGCGCACTAATGATAGAATGACCTGAATGCCTAAAAAATTGTTGTCTTAGCCCTCTGCTGAATTCACTAATCGGACCCGAAGATCTAGCCTCTTGTTATACCCTATGTCATGCTCACGCTCACTCCTTTGTTATTGTTGGCTTTCCTCTAAATTTTGGGCATGGGCTTGAATGCGTGAAATATCCATGTTATCCTGAAGGGACGCAGTCAAGCATTTATCCATCAAATGTGGCCCCAAGCCACTCACAAATCAGTGCACTCAATCACCCATGTCCGCTACCATGGTCGGAGCATACCTAACCAAAGAATCGTCAGAGACTATACTCTAAAGCACTCATGCTTCCTTGCCGAAGATTCAAGAACTTATCGACCCTAGCCTGCCGAACTTTTGGAGGCAAGTAATGTCGGAGGAAGGCATCCACAAATTCTTGCCATACTGGGGAAGGTGCATTAACTCCCCTTAAAGCCATCCAAAGTGTATACCAACGAACCACGACATCCCGCAACCTATAGGATGCTAACTCTACCGATTAAACATCTGAAGCATGCATTAACCAAAGTGTCCTTAACATCCCATCAATAAAGCTCTGAGGGTCCTCATCTAGCTTTGACCCGAAGAATTCCAGCTGGTTTAAGAAAATAAAAATCACGGCTCTGCGCTAATAGCTTCCCATCACCTTGACTCGTACCTTGTCGGGTCCGAGCAAAGAACCAACCGAGTCGCAAATGAATGGCCTCTTCCACATCTTGGCCCGAAGCATCTAGTGGAGGAGCTGGGGCTGAGGCTCCCTCATGCTCCTCAGAAATGGGCAATGAGCGACAGGACTGAGATTGAGCCACATTCTGGGACTCACCCTCCTCTATAACCGTTGGCGGTACTCTTTTGGCCCGCTTTTCTGCCACTGTCTTGCCCTTTTAGGCTGCCGTAGCTTTCCTCTTTACAGGCATTTCTAAAATACATAATACACGTTAAGGAAAGAGAAATTCTTATATTATGGCTCTATCGTACGATCAAAGAATAAAGAAGGTCATTCATTCCTAAAAATACCTGCAGCCTCCTGTTTAGAAGTGTAGCGCGCAACACACCCATAAACAAGACTCTACTGGACACGGCTCGTAGACACACCTTAGGGCAGAACTGCTCTAATACCACTTTTGTCACGATCCAACCGGAGGGCCATGATGGGCACCCCGTGCTAACCAACCCGGGCACCTCTTATCATACTTTTATATTCACGTCTAGGTGAGCCACATGGCTTACTCATAATTTCCATACAGAAATAGTACTAATCTCATTAGGCAACAACACATTTATATCATCATCAACAGCAATTCCCATATCCATATACACAAGCTGACGAGGCTAACAAAATAATATGCAAAATGTGGGCCGACAAGGCCAAAGGACATCTAGCTATATACAACGGTCTACGAGCCTCTAAAGAGAGTATGTAACATCACATAGACGGGACAGGACCCCGCCATGCCCATATGTATGTACACAAAAGAATAATACCACAGCTGTAGCTCCGGATGAAATGGAGCTCCTCTATGCAGTTCCTGAACAAGAAATCTATGGATCAAGTCGATCTCCCTGTCCACCTGCGGGCATGACGCAGTGTCCACAAATAAAAGGACGTCAGTACAAATAACGTACTGAGTATGTAAAGCATGATCAATAACATAATGAAAGCATAAGAAATAGCATAAGATAGACAAATCATGAAATGAAAGAGCTAGGTATACCTCTAGCGACGTTCGTCATATTTACTTACCCTCTTCCTAATGGGAAAACTTCCATTTCATACATTCATACATTTAGGAGTATCATACCAGACCATAATAGGTTTGGTGTTACACGTACCTAGCCCTACCAAGGCTCAGTGTTATCCGTACCCAACTGCAGTGGTGTACGCGCGATAAATATTATACCCAGCCATATAAGCTTGGTGTTACATAATAGCCATTCATACTTATACACACATACATACTAGTCCATAAGTATCATCCATGTTATCGTTTCATTACATCTTTCCTTAGAGGATCAACTGTCATATAAAGGGGGCAATGGCATCATGAGAATATTGAGAGACATGTACTTTAGTAATGTTAAGGATGGAGTCATATGGAGAACATTTTGGAACCCATGAAAAAGGTATATAGCAAAGGAAGCATGCCTTAATGAAAGAAGGGTTAGCCTTACATACCTCATCGTCTTCTTAACTATTTAAAGTTCACCGTCGAGCTTGAGAAATCTACATTTAGAAGGATTCATACCATGGTTAAGCCTTAATGATATTCTTAACCCAAACTAGAATAATTCATGATCTAATGAAAATTGGGCAGCATTTCCCCTATTCCATTGACTTCCACTATATTATAATTTATACGGTCCGTACAAATGGCCATACAACTGGGAATTCCGAATTTCATTCTCGTCGACTCGTTTGACTGTCGATCCTCGTGGAACCTTCTTGGCACTTATATAACACTTCATTAACCATACAATAGGCCCTATAGCAGCCTTTCAAGATATTTCTAAATAAACATTAGCTCAATTATAGCGGAAACCTTTCCGAACACGACTTACATTTCACTTCCTTCTACGACTAAGTTCCACATATTCATATGACTTCAAAATCTTATAGTATGCGCCTTAATCTATCTAAACTCTCCTTAATCTTGTAAGAACTTCACGTTCATCTTAAGCTCGCATTAGTCTACTTTCAAGCAACAAGTCCGGAATTTTCGAGATATAACACAAGATCACCTCTAGCTTGTCATGTAATAGTCTGGAAATAATCTTGTTTATGAAATTGTTGAGGCTGATTGGTCTCAAGTCTAAGAAAGTGTTGATTATTTCTTTCTTAGGCAAGAGGACCAAGTTTGTATGAGTTACTGACTTTGGTAGAGAGTTTGTCCTCATAGAAGTTACCGATCACATTATACACATCAAGACTTCAACAATATTCCAAAGATCTTTGATAAAAAAAAAAAAAAACCGAAAAAACCATCGGTGTCCACAAGCACTATCACCTGAATGCAAAAATAACATTTTTAACCTATTCAAGAGTTGGTTTAGCATATTAGAATTTATTTTGATCCTCTGAAATTCTCTCAGGAATGTGATCCAGTAAGTTTGAGTCAATTACACCTCTTTCCTGAGAAAATTTATTCTGATAGAATGAAATAGCTTCAGTAGCAATATCATCCAAATTGTCCTCCCATTCACCATCTGCATTTTGTTTTCTTGTAAGAAACAACCTCTTTCGTATTCCTTTTACAAGACTTTAAAAATATCTTGTATTCCTATCTCCCTTTGAATGCCATTAGATGCCTACTTTTTGTCTCCAAAACTCTTCTTCAAAATACAGATACCTTTTGAATTCAGCCTGTGCCCTCTGCAACACCATTCTATTCTCTTCTGATGGGTCTTCCTCAAACAGTTGCTCCTTGATCTTCACAATATCCTCTCTGATTGTCAGCTATTTGAACAAGTCTCCAAATGTTTCTCTACTCCACCTAGACAAAGCAGCCTTTAAGCTTTTCATTTTTAGCTTAAATGTGATGAATGGATCTCCTATAAACTCAGTTCTCCAATGTTGTTCTACTGCATCCATGAATGACTCATGATCCAACTAGAATTTCAAAAATCTAAAAGCTTCTGACATTGCTGAGCCTGCTCTCCTGCTGAAAGTAAAAGTGGAGCATGATCTGAGCCTGTTCTTGATAGATGCTCCATGCTCAAGTTAGTAAACTAGTCCTGATACTGCTGATTAATTAGAATCCTATCCAATCTTTCGAATATACAATCTTGCCCATCTCGTCCATTCCACCAAGTAAAAGGACTTCCTCTAAATTCTACTTCAGCTAGTTCACACGAATTGACACAAAATGCAAAGTCTTCATATTCTGATGGATAAACAGGTAGACCGCCTATTTTTTCCTTTTCATTCAATATAACATTAAAGTCCCCACCAACCATCCATGGTAAATTCATAGAACTTGCCAAGGAATATATACTTTCCCACAACTCTAATCTTGCAGCAGAATCACACTTTGCATAAACCATTGTGGAGATTAGTTGCTTACCACTCTCCGAAATAAGCTTAATAGTCACCGTCGCTCGTTGTCCATTAATACTTCCACATCAATTCCATCAGTAAAAAAATACCAAATCTTGTTATTACAATTATGATTAGCAAACTGCATACCTAATCTTCTCTTATATCTGTCAACTTGCCTTGATTGTTGAAAAGGCTCCAATAAAGCTATGAGGACAAACTTATGATGTTTGTGCGGCATTTGAACTCTATGGAAAGCCTTTTGAGTATTAACTGATCTAATATTCCAAAAGAAGGACTTCATCATTGGAAATTAGATTTGTTAGTAGCATTTCTCTTTGGAAGAATCCTAGTTAGTTGCACCTCTCATTCACTTTTGGATCTTGTTTGAATTTTCTTACCTTGGATCTTAGTAGACCCAATTTCTCCCTCATTCTTGGTCTTCTTGCCCTTCTTAGTCTTGTTGACTCCTTTGTGAATCACATCAGCAGTTTTAGATATTTCAGTCTTGTGCTGCAATATGTCCTCTTCTTCTATCCTGCTGAAGTCTGAATTCTTTCCTGATTGATTCTTCAACAAATCTTTTTCATTGATTCTATCCATACTACTCAAATCATGAGAAACTAAAGCATGCAATTCTTTAGAAGTAGGAGATACTTTTTTAGGCACATGCATCATTTGATTATTTTCCATCCTCACCAGCATATCAATATCTGCCTTCAAGACACTGCCTTCTGTATCAGGTGGGTAACAACCTTTAGAATAAACCTTATCAATTTGGTTGCCTTGTGAATTTTCTACTGCATCATCTGTATTAACAATACTCTCCTTCTCTGCATCTACTGTATCTGCATCCAAAACTTCATCATTTAATCTGGCATTGTCAACAATACGATCCTCATAAGTGCTATTTTCCAATCCTATGATCTCCTTTCCTTCATTGGTAATATGAGCTGCTGTACTACATTCATCCATTACCACTGGATCATTATCCATGTCTTGATAGAGGACTATATCTAGTCCTGAAGCTTCCATAACATCATATGCTGACTCCTGATCCTCATGGCAAATTGGTAGAATGTCACCTGATTCTTCTTTTGCTATTGTCAGCTGATTAATACATTTCTCTTCCTATTTTTCACCTTCTTCCTTTGTGATATCATCTTCACCCTCATCAATACTATCCTTACATCCCAGTTGAGCAATATCTTCAAATTCTTGAAAATCCTTCCCAATCTCCACCTCACTTGGCCCTGAGACAGTTTGAATTGCCTCCTCTTCTACCACTTTAGCAGATGAAGAGCTTTCAGTAGCCCCTCCCCCTTTCTTCTTGAAATTCTTTTCCACCCAATCCTTCGTGTTCAACTCAGGAGTTTGCACTACCTGATCATCACCACTTTCCTGAGTATTATTTTCTACATTGGAATTAGCCACTTTTGCTGCATTATTCACTTTCCTGGATTCTTCCTCCTCATTAACTATTGATAGGACATCAAACTTGTTAGTGCTGACCACCATATCTTGATTCTTTGTCTTGTTACCCTTATCACCATTATGATTACTATTCTTAGCCTTGTTTTCCCCTCCAGTTGAATCTATATAATTCTTTGATCCAGGATAAGTCACCACCTTACCACTAGATAACACCTTAGGAAAATACTCTAAATAGGTTTTTGCTATCCTCTATAACCTCATCTATTCTCTTTCTTCCTTTGTTCTTGCCTAGGCTCTTCCACGCTCTCGTTATAATCACCTTGAACCTGATCAGCATCTTTGTTCGCTTGATCAGCAATTTTATCAATATCTGGATGCGGGACTCGACATTTATCATTAGAGTGACCTTGTAACATACATTCAGTACAGTACTTAGGGAGATGATCATATTGAATCTTCACTCTAACACTACTAATCTCCTTAGTATCTTCATCTTCTATATCCATCATCACAAACTTAGGAAAATCTGCCAATAAATCCACTTGCACTTTAACCCTAGCACAGTTTGGTCTAGTTTTATTAACAGTGGCAAGATCCAATTGTAATGGCTTTCCAACAGCAGAAGCTAGTGAGAATAATGATTGTTTCACAAAGAAAGTTGGAAGAAGGTTTGGGAACGAGATCCATGCCATAGCAGTCGTGGTTTCCTCATCAATCTTAAAGTTTGAATCATATATTAATGGTCTCATCTGATAAGAGAATCCATCCTTCGACTTGATCCAAAAAGCACCCTTGGATGAAATATTAATGAAATCTTCCAATCTAGTACATTATATTAAAACGTGCCTGTTTCTGAAAAATCCAACCTGACACTTTCCTTTAGCACTACATTGAGTTGGAATGATGTTCTTCAACTCTTCCAACTCAAGCCACCCGTATGAGAACTTTCCAACAATTTCATATTGTAAAGTCTCAATCACTCCCATTCTATCAACTTCACTTGATGTCTATTTTACGTAAGGAATCCCATCTATGTATGAATCTTCTTTAGTGGAATGGGATCACACTCATGCATGGATACAACATCTGGATCTATCAAAGTATTAGCATATGAAGTGGTAGGGATAGTTGGAGGTAACAAGTGAGTAGGTTTGTTAGCGGGTAGTGTCACTGATAGTAGAGGTGGGAAATGGGAAGGTAACGAAATATCCAAAGGCTAGCCAACCGCCGTTGACGGCTGGCCAGTAGGTGGCGCCACCATGTGACTACGTTAGGTTAAGGGTTTGCATGGGATAGGAGAGAGAAGAGAGCTTTTTTCGGTTCAAGAAGGATCGACTTCTCTGACATCGTAGAATACTACTTTCACTAGATTAATTACATTTTGCAAATTTAGATGTGGTAGAGCTTTTGGAAGGCTTAATCTTCGCTCGGATCGAGATTGGAATTGTTTGGAGGCATTCCCGAAGGGCAATCCATTTGTGAGCTATGGCACTTCAAAAATAACCCAAGTCGAGACTTTAGAGGCAATTAAAATGCTCTTTTTAATTAGATACGCCCTTGGTAGTACTTGAATCTATTTGAATGGTGGTATTGTTGTCTAATATGGAATAGATGAGCTTATGATTGTTTTGTGATTTGAGAAAGTAAGTTTATGGAATAGGTAAGTGATAAGAAGTTGTGACCAGTGGTTGAGTGAGAAGTGAGATTTCAGATAATCGACATGTTGAATTTATCGGAAGTGGCTTGTGTGGTACCCCTTTGGATAGTTTCGCAGTACTTTGCAGTAAATGAGTGAATGTGTGTATTAGAGAAAGGATTTGTAAAAATTCTAAGTATGTTATGGCTATCAGTGTTTTCGAGATGGGATCATGTTGTACTAAGTGTTTCATGTTATGAACAACGTTGATGGAATGACTTCGGATATTATGGGTCCGAAGTGATTATGCTTGTTAGCACAAGGGGTTATGAGAATTTGATGCTTTCGAAAGTACTATGGGTTATTGAGGTATTACAATGGAATGTTTGATAGTTAAAAGATTGATTTATGAGTACATATGTCTTGAGTGTCGAAAAAATCGGGTTGTACCAGATCTGCGTATTGCATAATGTTAAGGAATTTGAGGTTGCATTCGCAAGATTTAGTTAACTGGTACCTTGAGAACAATTTGGATAAGTGTCAGCTTTTAGAGCCGAGAGCGGTAACTCATGGTCTGCTATGCACGGTAAGAATGTGATGGGTTCCGGATCTTGGAATCAATTTATATGGTTGCTGATATATTCTGAAATGGTGCGTTCATTGTGGGTCATTATGGTGTGAATGGAAGTGGTTAGATCGAGTTTGTAACTCCAAGGGAACTTATGAGTTCTAAGTAAATCAGTTTAATGGATGTGATAAGGAACGCCTGATTTTTTTAGGTTTGTTATTAGTAGTCCTTGTGGTGTCTCACCAGAGTCAGCCTTTCGATTAGTACAATAGGTTGTAATGATAATGGTTGTGCTTCGAAGAGATTCTAGGATTGTGATAAGGCTCCGTTTACGATCATTGGATGTTGGCAAATCTTGATCTACGCGGTACTCGATGGTATGTTCCTAGGTAAGGGAGTTGATGAATTAAGAAGACTTAAGACTGACCAAGTTAGCTATAAGAAAGATAAGTTTCGATGAAATATCTTAGAGTTTTCTAGAGGATTTAGGATCCTTTTTTAGGAAGAGTAAGTCCTGGTTTCGGTTCGTATTGTGTACTTCTAAGAAATTGTGATTCAAGGAACAACTTGGAAAAAAAAAAGTGAAACAAAAGGATTATCTAGCTCAGAATATCTTACCAGTTAGGAATGTTTTATGTTTAGTTATGTCCAAAGGGTCGTGCTATTTGATTTATCTGTGTGAGATCTATTGTGTGTTTTAGAGGCATGGTAATTGGGTCTTTTGGCTGAATTCGAACGAATTGCGGTTTGGGTTTGCATCTTGTTGAAAGAGTTTCGTGTTGGTTGTGATATGATTTCCTTGGTTATCGTAAGCTAGTCTCGAGGATGAGCGATTGTTTAATTGGTATCTGATGTAACGACCTGTTTTGTTGTTACCATGATTATTCCATTTTTTCCCTCGTTGACCCGTTTCTGAGTCTCGTTAGAACTATTTTGACCTGAAGAGATAGTTGGCATGACTTCCTAGGCATCGTTGTGGGCTTTAGAATGTTTTCTAGAAAAATTGGGCTTTAAGCGAAAATGAGTTGACTCAAAGATGACTTTTGAGTAAACGGACTTTTTTCGAAAATTTGTCAATTTCGAGAGGTCCGCATGGTCGTTTAGAACTTGTGTGCATATTCGTTTCGGTTCCCAATGCACTCGGGTGCATTTTGAAACCTGAGTTGGAAAGTTAGTTTTGATGTAGCAGGGGTTGACTCGGTTAACGAGACCTCTTATGGGAATTCTGAGGCTATGAGTACGTTCGTAGCTCATTTTTATATATATCAGCATATTTGGTTTGTGTCCGGGAGGTTCCGGGATAGTTCTAAGGGTCGATTACAAATTTGGAAGACACCAGAAAAATTTGGTGTTTGGTGACCGCTTTGGCTCCAAAGCCAGCGCAACAGCGCGGCTGAACCGCTGGAGTGCTGGCCGAGCCGCTGGAGTACTTGAACGGTCGCGCTGGCCGAACCGCCGGAGCTACCGACGGGCCAGATTTTCTATTTAAAAACTTTACAAAACCCTTCTTCCTCAAACAACTTCTATTAAATTTTCTTACCACCTTGGAGGCGACTTGAGGGGTTTATGGTCAAATTTCTCTTGGAAGTAAGTGTCACGACCCAACCCCGTAGTCCGTGACTAGTGCCCGAGTTAGGCACCCAAACACATTAATCAAATTCGAATCACACACAGATGATTTATACAGACACAAATATCAAACGCTGTCTCAGATTATACCAAACTGCCTCAGACACATCTCAAACACAACATATGTATATCAAAAGCCGACAAGGCTATCAAATGGCGCAACGGCCCCAAAACATGTACAGAGGCTAGCCGACAAGGCTGCCACGGCGAATGGGTTCGCCCAGAACATAGAACATACAAACACACCTGTACAGAATAGGCCTAACCCACATATACGTCTACAGACCTCTAAACAAACCAACAGAATCATATGACGGGACAGGGCCCCGCCGTACCCCTGAACAAATAAATACATATGCCACGAACGAATATGTACCAAAAGTGGGCTCCGAGACAAAGGAGCACTCCAAGACCGCTGATGGGAATCCTAAGCCGGCGGATCACCAAAATCTGTACCTGCGGGCATGAAACGCAACCCCCGAAGAAAGGGGGTCAGTACGAAATATGTACTGAGCGTGTAAAGCATGAAATATCATAAACAGAATCGTACTGAAACGAGAAGGGCAGAAAAGTAGCACAATAACCAGAAAATTATAACACTTGCCTTTGAAACATAAATCATACGTATCCATTTCATATTCAGCTCGTCATAGAAACGAGAAGAGTCGAAGAAAATCATCTCGTACACATGCATAGATATAACGTGCCCCGGCCCTCTAGTGAGGGGGCGCGTAAGTAAAATCATCATATCGTGTACATATAACGTGCCCGCCTTTAATGAGGGACGCGGTAAGTAAAATCATCATATCATATACATATAACGTGCCCGGCCCCGTAGTGAGGGACGCGGTGAATGAAGTCATCATATGCCATCCCGGCCACCTCCCCATATCATCATATCATAATCATATCATATAACATGCCCCGGCCCTAGTGAGTGAGGGCTGTGTGTGTGTGTGTGTGTGTGTGTGTGTGTGTCGTGCACGAATACATGCCACACTGGCGGGACGCAAGGAAAGAGATCATAATGGCTCGCACGAGCAGAGTAGTGAGAAACCATACACACAAGTCATCATCACAGATTCAACAACATAATCGAACGAAATCTTATTTAAAAGTTAAATAATCGTCAAGTCAAGTTCTTTCCAAAAATCATTCGAGAACATATCAAGTAGCAGTTTAGAAATTGTAGGTACGTGTCAAGATCATATGACATAGCTTGTGGAAATCAAAAACATAGTCGTCATTACAGACTCAATAAAATAGTCGGAGCGAACTATTATTCCAAAACCAAAACAATAGTCAAATCGAATTTTCTTTCAAACACCACTCGGGAACATATCAACCCGAACTTCAGAAACCATAGTTATGTATCAAAATCATATGCGCGAGATCATTATCATAGACTCAAAAGGTAAGTAAACCGATCGTACTTGAAATCGGGATCATACTCATATCATATTCTTTCAAAAGTCGTCGAAGTACATAAAGAAAGTCGCGGGACCCACGAACGGGTGTCGACCGGCCGGCCCGCCTATGGAAAACATAATCATCATACATCAAGGAATCATTTTTGAGCATATCGAGGCGATCCGGTTCGGTCTACCGTGAAAGTTACGGACTTTCGTAGTTTTCGAATCATTTAGGAACAAAACTCTTTAAAAACCAAACTTTTTATGCAACTTTTGAACGTAGTCATACAAAAGCCATAAGGGCCAATATTTCATCATATCATGCATACGAAGACCAAGAAACAAATAATAATCACGTACATGGTCGGATCGCGAGAGTAGAATTTCCTCGAGGCTCGTATCATAGCCTATTTACGACTAAGGCATGCCAAAAGAAGGAAGGGTTGCGCTTTACATACCTCGATCTCTCTCAACGCTAATCCAAACTCAAGCTAACTCCAACTTACGTCTCGGGCTGCCCAAGGTCTACAAACAATTCATAATATGCCAACCATTAGCTATAAGCATTTGGGCATTTAATTCCACATTAGCCCTTAATTCTACAGAAATTTGGGCAGTATTTCCCCTGTAAATAGACCAACCCCGAGAATTTAACTCGGCCAAATCAACAATAACAACAACAACCAACCTAGCAACATTAATAATCAATCCGAAAGGCAATACAACATTAATAACTCTCTTTTCCATCATTCAACAACTTTTAATATATTCAATTCAACGGCTTACCTTCAAGACAACATCGACGCTCATACATTCAAATACTAACCCGAACCCCTACCAACAATATTCAAAGACATTCTAAGCAAGTCATACAACATTTCCAACAATCCAACAATTGTTCCAATCTACCCGAAATCTGTCCCCAAACCCGAGAACACAACTATACTCCATCCCTCACTTCCAAATCATGATTTGCACCAACAATTCTCATTCTAACAATGTCATACTCATAATTACACAAGTTACATCAAATGCACAATAACCTCCAAATCAGTCCGCAACAATTACAACATCAATTTGAGTCATTAAACATTCATTTCCAACATAGAATTCATAACGACGACGACTAAAACATTAAGCGATATTAATTCATTTCTTGTCACATAAATGGCCTACATTCGGCCAACACCTCCCACCAACATATATAGATGATTCTCATTCATTACTCCACTCTACAACAATCACAACATGCTACATAAGATCAATTCATCACCTCAACACAACACAACATACACACACCTCACACGGCTAACACACCATGCACACGACTCACTTCCAACATACTATTTTTCATGATTTTCATCCATTTTAACATACTACAACATGCATACAACCTTTATAACATATAAAACATGATCAATTCTTACCTTTCTTCTTCAACTCCACAATTTGCCTAGGGTTTGCAATTGACACAACGAATGGTTGGATGACCCGAACAACACTTCCACGTTACTTAGGGACCTCAAATTAGTGGGTTTACATCAAGGAAATAATTTTGGGATGGCTTGAATTGATCTTGGTTTTTCTCCTCTCTTGGCCGAGAGCCTCACTTTTGTGGTTCTTCAACTTCTTGTTTTATTTTCTAAGTGTTGGATGATGAGAATGACTTAGAAGTCATCTTTTAAGCTCTAAGATGATTCATACATGTGTCTCTTCCACACAAGTGCTGACCAATTAAAATTGTCCACAAATGGTGGGCCTTCTTCAAGGCCACACGGCCAAGACCATGAAAAAATGCATGATTTTCAAGTTTCACAAATTCCATTTTTGGTCCCAAATTTTTCCTAATTGTTCCATACCAATAAACTCATGAACAACTTGTGTCTCAAAACGAAATCAAAGGTCAAAAGTCTCGACATTGTATCCCGGAATGGTTTTGTCTCTGACCTATCATAGTTAATCCGGATGGTCCCAATGTACAAAATGTGGGATATAAAAGTAAGTTTCCTAATCCTAATGTCTTCCATTTTCTTTCCTAAGTAAGAATCCATGCTAGAAATTCCTAGAAACTTAAGATTAAAAGAGGGTTTATGGGTTTTTCATAAAAGGGTTTTAAGAAAAATTTGGATTCCTAAGTTATGGTTAAATGTTATGGTTCATGCTAGATAATGTCATATCTAGGCTTGTTAATCATTAATCTTCGATTCTAGAGTTGATTTCCATGATTTAAGTTAGGGTTCTTAGACCCAAATTTGGGAGTTTTCATAATAATGACGATTTTGAGAATTAACTGAGTATTCTTATGATTAAAGTAATGGGTTTTGACCTTTTGATATTGAATTTGATATTTTAGTCATAAAATTCTTGTTTTGCCCTTGAGACCCGTTTTTCCTAAATTAAGGGTTGGAATTTGACCCTAATAGAATGTAGCCAATATGGGTATCATTATTCATGGTTTCTCACATAGAATTCATATGTGATAGAATTTGATTATTTGGAGACGCTTCGAAAGACAAGGTAACGTGTGGGTTCGTGGCACGTGTTCGGCTGCCAAGTAAGTTATGGCTTTCCTTTTCGGTAGACTCCAATTAGTTTCATATATTTGTGTATTAGAAGGAACGGAGAATGCATGCGTAGAAATTGGAGATTTGGGATGGAATCCTAGGATGGTATTGTTGTGTGATTTGTGTGTTCGGGCCAGGGCTCCGTAGGACTCCTTAGGATGTTTGGTGTGGTTCCTTGAATATTGGTGGATTTTATGTGACTTGGGAGTAGTGGATAGTACATAATTTGTTTATGCTCACGATGGGAAATCCTGTAAATGCAGTAAATTGTGTTATACCATTAATAGCAAACCTAGTTGCTAAATGGAAGGATAAAATGTACCAAAGATTGCGACTGAGTTCTAGATTGAGTTGTGAGGAATGACTGTGAGTAGAAGGTGAAATTACTTGTTCTAAGCTATTAGGATGAGTTAGGGGAAGTAGGAATAATGTGTATCAATTGTTTAACCTGTTGTGTGTTTGGCACTAGCCACCCCGTTACGTCGTGATTTGATTGTTCTGTTGTGTTGACCTGATGCCATGAGTTGTTGATTGATATTGGATTCTGTTTTATCATCTTGATTACGATATTGTTGGCATACCCACCGTTGGTACTTGTGATTCGGTTATATTGTTGGCATACCCACCGTTGGTACTTGTGATTCGGTTATATTGTTGGCATACCCACTGCTGGTATTTTTGATTCATTTATATCGTTGGCATACCCAATATAGGTATTTGTGATTCGGATATATTATTGGCGTACCATTATTGGTACTTGTGATATTGAGCATGATTATCAATGTTGATCCATGCATTACATGCACTCTCATTTTCATGATACACTATTGCATGGCCGATATCCGAGGTTCATCCCGGAATCGTTGATTGAGTGAAATTGATACTTGATAAAACTCTTTTACTTGAGTGATGTGAGATGGCTGATGTCCTATGTTCATCCCGAAATCGTTGATTGAGTGAAGTTGATCCTTGATAAAACTCTTTTACTTGAGTGACGTGAGGTGGCCAATGTCTGATAATCAATTCCGGAATCGTTGATTGCATGGCCGATATCCGATGTTAGTTCCGGAATCATTGATAGTGCATGGACTTCGCAGGTCCCCTGAGTGGTGCCGGTGAGAACCCCCCGTGGGCAAAGATCCGGGATCCTGTCTGTCTGTTGGGCAAAGATCCGGGACGGGTGACACTTAGACTTCGCGAGTCACACTGGGTTGTGCTACCGAGACATTGATATTTCCATCCGAAGTACATGTGTACACAGCATTGGCATGGCATTGCATTGCATTCATACACTATTGCATTGCATTGCATTCCTACACTATTGCATTGCATTGCATTGCATTATGATTTGATTTTGAGGTGTTGGTGTTGTACTTGTGGTGTTGGATTCGGACTTGATATATTCAGACTTGGCACATTTGGGATTAGATGCTTTACTTAGGCAATGATGTGTACTTGGATCCGGATTTATTGATTGAACTTGTTGAAGTATCCCATAGACCGTCCGTAAGATTAGTTATATGTTTGATCTCGATGTGATGTAGGATAATGGGTGTCTTAATGATGAGTTGACTACTAGACTAAAACGAACGATTTAATGAGATGTGAGTTGTGAGATTGGCTGGTGATTATTGGGGTGAAATTAATGATTAAAAGGTATTGATGTACAGTGTGTGGTAGATAGACGTATGACTTGATTGGGTTGTTATCATGTTTATTTGTGAATTCTTTTACTGATATGTGTTACTAACCATTGTCAGCCTATGATACTTACTCAGTACGCGTGGATTGTAATTATATTGCACTTGCTACACCCTTTTTGGGGTGTAGATTGTTTCAGGTGGTTGATTGTGACATGAAGCGGAAATGTGCGGTGCCTATCTGGAAAGCCTCCTACCATTTCATTCCGGGACAGAGGTTGAGTCTTAGAATGTAGTGGTAATCTAAAATCATTAGTTGCTCTTGTACTAGTCTAGACTAGGTCATGGGAAAATGGATTGAGTCTGTAATCATGTATTGTTATAATCATATGAACACTTGAGTTTATCAAATATATATTATCATGTTCCGATGTTACTATTGTTATAGCCCGTAGTTCGTACGCCCGGATGTTGCAAGACAATGGTGAGAAATTAAGGACAAGACTATGCTGAATTAATTTTAATGTCGGAGTTGTTGTGAATATTATTTATGAACCTTATTAGTATGGAAATATTGGAAAAGGCCAAGGGTAAAGAGGGGTATTCGCAAAATGGTTCATGGTAATATTATGGAAGCCTAGGGGTAAAATGGTAATCTCACAAATATTCAAGAAAATTCTTGAAATTTCCAAGATGGCCATGTGATGAATATATATGGACCAAAGTGTATAAAATAAGACAAGTGGCCACATTTGGCTATTGCAGGAAAATTAGTCTTCTTTGACTAATTCAAAGAAAAATTCAAGAAAAAAAAAGGAAGAAATCTCTAGAAAAATGAAGAAGGGGGCATGTGGCCATTTTATATTTAAAGGGGGCAAGTATATATATAGAGAAAGATGGCCTATTCTTCATAATTAATTTGGAGAGAAAGAAAGAACAAAAAAAAAAAAAAGATGAAGAGAGAATATAGTAGTTTCGGCCATAGCTTGCAAAATTCCAAGATCAACAATCTTGATCCAAAAAAAAAATATTTCTTCACATATTCCTACTAATTCAAGAGTCCTCTTCGACGTGGTACAATTGTTGGAGCAAGAAAATCATTCTTTGTTGCAAGTTCATGATCATAGTCAAGTGAGAAGTTGAAGGAAAAAGGTAAGAACTAATCCTCTTTTATATGTTATGGATAGTTATGCATGTTGAAGTATGGAAAAGTGAATGAAATTCATGGAAAATATGGATGTAGTAGTGTTGGCCGAATGGAGGAATTGTGATGTAGGAATGATGAATTAATGTTAGTTAGTATTCTAGTTGTTGTTGTGATGGATTCTATGTAATGAAAATGAAAGTTTGATGATTCAAATGGAAGTTGTGATGGTTATGGGCTGATTTGGAACATAATATGATTTGAATATGCTTTCTTGAATTTATGGAAATAACGTTACAAGCATGTGAATTGGTAATATAGTTTATGAATTGGAAGGTGTTGGGCGAAGTAGTATGTTGACTGAATCGTTTTGAAAGTCATATGAATCGAATTGAATATGAATTGAATGTTGTTAGTAAGATTGTTGGCATTGTTGTTGATATTGTGGCCGAGTTCCATTCTCGGGTTGTTGTTGATTAAAATTTGGCCGAGTTAGAATCTCGGGGATGGTGTATTTACAGGGGAAGTGCTGCCGAAATTTCGGTAGCCAAGCGCTATTTGAAGAATCTAGTTCTAAATGCACTAATCAAGTTTTGGTAAACATGACCAAATTGTAGATTTTGGCGAATTTGGAGCTTGAATTTGGAACAAAGATATGGAGCGGAAAGAGGTATGTAAGACTTCACCCTTCTTTCTATGGCATGTCTTAGATGTACTAAGTCGGACATGAGCCTCGGGGACAACCCTATTCCCCGGAATCCGCACCTAAAGTTTTCCCTTCTTCATTCAGTGGAATTGAACTAGGACATGTGCAAAATGTTGAAAAACCTTCCCAAGCCTCTAGAACTTGCATAAAGAGGACCCGAATACTTTAAGATCCTCATAAGTAACGTCATGACACGTAACATCTGTAAATTAGGTACGCTACTTCATTCGGCCCGAGGTGGGCCCATTGTTCCCGGATTTTCCTATCGCTTCGTTTGACTTATTTTGGAGTAGAATCCTAAGGAAACTTTTGATCCTCGTCCCGATTATTAAACGATAGGTACAGCACTGTCCTAATGTAAAAATGTCTACGATGACCGTGATAACGATAATGCTAAGAAAGAACATACGTCCATGATAAGTACGACAAGGATGATTCCTTGACTAAGGTGAAGAATATGATCTTATAATGATAATGATGGAGTCGAAAATGAGAAAAATGCCTACGATAGATATGTTGACGATATGTTACGCTATAAAATGAAAATATGGAAATGTTAAACGATTTCTTGATATCTCAACTCTATTATAGGGAATGACTGCCATAAAGGTTCTAAGAAGATGAAACTATACCTTATGACCCTATTCGATGTTTTTCTCATAATGACACTTTTCATTGGTAACCTCGCCTTATGATACACGTATATGTGCATGGAAATGTATATGTATATGTATATGTGAATGTATATGTATATAGGGAATGGGGAGGGCAACTGTGTCCACCTGATTCAGCTGGCTTATCATCCCGGACGCGGGATGCCCGGACGCGGGATATGGGAGAGCCGGATACGGCGTCTGTATATGTGATATGTATACTATGTTGGGACAACGTCGGGGAGGGGGTGGGAGAGCCGATGTACTCGGCGTACGTGGAACGTAAGTAAAGAACACCGTTTTCTGGAATGTTCCGTTTTCTGTATATGTGAGATGTATAATATGTTGGGACACTGTTGGGGAAGGAGGTGGGAGAGCCGATGTATTCGGCATCCGTAACTGCAAGTAAAAAGTGCCGTTTTCCGTAAAGTATTTGTTTTCTATGTATAAGAACAAGAAACACCGTGTTCAGAAAAAGAAAGAGAAAAAGCTAGGCGTGCATGGCCTCCGCCCTGAAAGGCACTCACATGTACAGGTTACATCTACCCCAGCTAAGCTCCGTATGTTTGTGCCGTTATTATTCGTACCGCATATGCCTTTATCATATTACTATTCATGTCTTACATACTCAGTACAATGCTCGTACTGACCCCCTCTTCTTCGGGGGCTGCGTTCATGCCGCGCAGGTACACCCAGGCGAATCGAAGCTAGTATACAAGATGTTCCGGCGGGGTTGGTAGGCTCCACTTATTCCGAGTGCCGCCGAGTCGAGTACATGAGCCATGATGTTTTGTTTGGTGTTAGAGACTTTGCGGACGAGTCGAGGTATAGAGTGACAGCTTGCGTACGGTTTCGCCGGTTAATATGTTATTATGTTTCATGTCAGGGTCCCACATGACAATAGACTTTACTTATAGAAAAAATTTGAGTTCACTATGCATTCTATTTTTAATTGATACAGGAATTTATCTATGTAATAAGAGTCAGAGGGTTCGCTCGGCTCCAGATATGGGGTCGGGTGCCCATCACACCCTGATCAAGATCGGGGTGTGACAAAGTGGTATCAGAGCAGGTCGGTCTAAGGGTTGTCTGCAAAGTCGTGTCCGGTAGAGTCCTGTTTATGGGTGTGAAGCCGGCCACATCTATAGACGAGGAGGTCATGTGGGCATCTAGGAATGGTTGACCTTCTTCCGTCATTAGATCGTGCGATAGAGCCAAGACATAGGAAGTAAGATTCATCATATTAATCGTTGATTTCCGCAGCGCCCGCATCGGCGGAAAGAGGCGCGAGGATGATATGGAAGTCAAACGAGGTGAGACTCGGATGGATATATTTGTTCTGTTACGTGGGCCGGGCGCCAGACAGGAAATAGTCATACATGTGGGCGGAAGGTGAACATCAGGAATTAAAAAGGGCAAAACGGTCATTGTAGAAGAAAGGACGTATTACGAAAATATCTCGGAAGTTGAAAGGTTTTGATTGGCTTCAGATCGAGTAATAAAGGTCATGTGAGGAAGCGGACGCGAAAATATCGGCGTTAAGGCACCGAATTCCAGTGAAGTTTTTGGGTTAAGCGTGCTCAGGTGAGAGTAATTCCATGATGGGTGACCCCCTGGGAAGTTTACAAGGAATTCTGCATATTCGGACATAAGAGACAAATAAGAGGTTAGAGTAACCTAAGGGATACTAGAGTGTATGGGATGGTTGGAAACCATAAGAAGACGCGTGGGACGAAGCAGACTAGCTCGGTGAAGAAGATAAAAGGCGCACCACAGCCCTGAGAATTAAGATAGGCTTGAACAGCGTTTGGACGTATTTTGTGGGCTAGTTAATAGTAATTATACATATGTATATATGAAGGTGTAGGACATCCCAAACATGATTGTATCGGTGGACAGGTGAATCCCAGCGACCGAAGTTACGATATCAAAGGCATTAATCGAGGAAGGGTACCGAAGTTCGAGTGACAGCAAGAGTAAATGGTACAAGTGTTGCAAAGTAAGCTATTATTATTCTACTATAGATTGAGATTGAGAATGAGGATATGAGACGAAGTATAAATGGACAATGGTATTGGTACACCCCAAAAGGGGGGAAGCGGGTGAGAGGAATGTGAGGATGAAATATAGACAGTTGATACGGTAGTGTATTTAATATGAACGTTTGAGCTGCTAAGGAGACCCTTTACTGAAGTGAATTAGTAAGGTCGGGGAAACCGACAATGACGGATAGAAGCCAGGATACTTGGGAGAGAAGTAGAAACGAAGTAATAGTGAGTGTACCAAGAGACGGATATGAGAAGTAAGGAAGTAGCCTACAGCCGATCATTAAATGAAGACTGCGTACCAAGACATGGCTTTCGTTAAGATGCGGTGACGAACAGTAACAGGGAAGAAATGACCTGGAAAGGACATGGATAGCAAGTTGATGTGGCGAAATAGGAAAACCTATGGCATGGAGCAAGGACTCATGAAAAGGTCAAGGAGTTCAATTATAAGGAAAACAGGGTAAAAGATAAAGGTCGGGCATAAAGGAAAAAGAGCCGCTATAAAACGAGACCCCCCGAAGTACTACAAGACTTTATAAGATCAGTTGAACATTCGAGGACGAATGTTCTAAAGGGGGGGAGGATGTTATAGCCCGTAGTTCGTACGCCCGGATGTTGCGAGACAATGGTGAGAAATTAAGGACAAGACTATGTTCTGAAATAATTTTAATGTCGGAGTTGTTGTGAATATTATTTATGAACCTTATTAGTATGGAAATATTGGAAAAGGCCAAGGGTAAAGAGGGGTATTCGCAAAATGGTTCATGGTAATATTATGGAAGCCTAGGGGTAAAATGGTAATCTCACAAATATTCAAGAAAATTCTTGAAATTTCCAAGATGGCCATGTGATGAATATATATGGACCAAAGTGTATAAAATAAGACAAGTGGCCACATTTGGCTATTGCAGGAAAATTAGTCTTCTTTGACTAATTCAAAGAAAAATTCAAGAAAAAAAAAGGAAGAAATCTCTAGAAAAATGAAGAAGGGGGCATGTGGCCATTTTATATTTAAAGGGGGCAAGTATATATATAGAGAAAGATGGCCTATTCTTCATAATTAATTTGGAGAGAAAGAAAAAGAAAAAAAAAAAAAAAGAAGATGAAGAGAGAATATAGTAGTTTCGGCCATAGCTTGCAAAATTCCAAGATCAACAATCTTGATCCAAAAAAAAAATATTTCTTCACATATTCCTACTAATTCAAGAGTCCTCTTCGACGTGGTACAATTGTTGGAGCAAGAAAATCATTCTTTGTTGCAAGTTCATGATCATAGTCAAGTGAGAAGTTGAAGGAAAAAGGTAAGAACTAATCCTCTTTTATATGTTATGGATAGTTATGCATGTTGAAGTATGGAAAAGTGAATGAAATTCATGGAAAATATGGATGTAGTAGTGTTGGCCGAATGGAGGAATTGTGATGTAGGAATGATGAATTAATGTTAGTTAGTATTCTAGTTGTTGTTGTGATGGATTCTATGTAATGAAAATGAAAGTTTGATGATTCAAATGGAAGTTGTGATGGTTATGGGCTGATTTGGAACATAATATGATTTGAATATGCTTTCTTGAATTTATGGAAATAACGTTACAAGCATGTGAATTGGTAATATAGTTTATGAATTGGAAGGTGTTGGGCGAAGTAGTATGTTGATCGAATCGTTTTGAAAGTCATATGAATCGAATTGAATATGAATTGAATGTTGTTAGTAAGATTGTTGGCATTGTTGTTGATATTGTGGCCGAGTTCCATTCTCGGGTTGTTGTTGATTAAAATTTAGCCGAGTTAGAATCTCGGGGATGGTGTATTTACAGGGGAAGTGCTGCCGAAATTTCGGTAGCCAAGCGCTATTTGAAGAATCTAGTTCTAAATGCACTAATCAAGTTTTGGTAAACATGACCAAATTGTAGATTTTGGCGAATTTGGAGCTTGAATTTGGAACAGCATATGGAGCGGAAAGAGGTATGTAAGACTTCACCCTTCTTTCTATGGCATGTCTTAGATGTACTAAGTTGGACATGAGCCTCGGGGACAACCCTATTCCCCGGAATCCGCACCTAAAGTTTTCCCTTCTTCATTCAGTGGAATTGAACTAGGACATGTGCAAAATGTTGAAAAACCTTCCCAAGCCTCTAGAACTTGCATAAAGAGGACCCGAATACTTTAAGATCCTCATAAGTAACGTCATGACACGTAACATCTGTAAATTAGGTACGCTACTTCATTCGGCCCGAGGTGGGCCCATTGTTCCCGGATTTTCCTATCGCTTCGTTTGACTTATTTTGGAGTAGAATCCTAAGGAAACTTTTGATCCTCGTCCCGATTATTAAACGATAGGTACAAAGATCGTCCTAATGTAAAAATGTCTACGATGACCGTGATAACGATAATGCTAAGAAAGAACATACGTCCATGATAAGTACGACAAGGATGATTCCTTGACTAAGGTGAAGAATATGATCTTATAATGATAATGATGGAGTCGAAAATGAGAAAAATGCCTACGATAGATATGTTGACGATATGTTTCGCTATAAAAATGAAAATATGGAAATGTTAAACGATTTCTTGATATCTCAACTCTATTATAGGGAATGACTGCCATAAAGGTTCTAAGAAGATGAAACTATACCTTATGACCCTATTCGATGTTTTTCTCATAATGACACTTTTCATTGGTAACCTCGCCTTATGATACACGTATATGTGCATGGAAATGTATATGTATATGTATATGTGAATGTATATGTATATAGGGAATGGGGAGGGCAACTGTGTCCACCTGATTCAGCTGGCTTATCATCCCGGACGCGGGATGCCCGGACGCGGGATGCCCGGACGCGGGATGCCCGGACGCGGGATATGGGAGAGCCGGATACGGCGTCTGTATATGTGATATGTATACTATGTTGGGACACTGTTGGGGAGGGGGGTGGGAGAGCCGATGTACTCGGCGTCTGTGAACGTAAGTAAAGAACACCGTTTTCTGGAATGTTCCGTTTTCTGTATATGTGAGATGTATAATATGTTGGGACACTGTTGGGGAAGGGGGTGGGAGAGCCGATGTATTCGGCATCCGTAACTGCAAGTAAAAAGTGCCGTTTTCCGAAAAGTATTTGTTTTCTATGTATAAGAACAAGAAACACCGTGTTCAGAAAAAGAAAGAGAAAAGCTAGGCGTGCATGGCCTCCGCCCCGAAAGGCACTCACATGTACAAAGTTACATCTACCCTGGGCCTAAGCTCCGTATGTTTGTGCCGTTATTATTCGTACCGCATATGCCTTTATCATATTACTATTCATGTCTTACATACTCGGTACAATGCTCGTATCGACCCCTCTTCTTCGGGGGCCGCGTTCATGCCGCGTTGTGCACACCCTGTGCGAATCGAAGCTAGTATACAAGATGTTCCGGCGGGGGTTGGTAGGCTCCACTTATTCGGAGTGCCGCCGAGTCGAGTACATGAGCCATGATGTTTTGTTTGGTGTTAGAGACTTTGCGTACGGAGTCGAGGGTATAGAGTGACAGCTTTGCAGACGGTTTCGCCGGTTAATATGTTATTATGTTTCATGTCACGGGTCCCACATGACAATAGACTTTACTTATAGAAAAAATTTGAGTTCACTATGTATTCTATTTTTAATTGATACAGGAATTTATCTATGTAATAAGAGTCAGAGGGTTCGCTCGGCTCCAGATATGGGGTCGGGTGCCCATCACACCCTGATCAAGATCGGGGTGTGACAACTATCAATTATGTTTTAGTGAGAATGATTGTCCTAGTTCAATAGTATGTTACTTGATAGAGGGTTTGCCTATCGAGGTGGAAAAGGCAGGTGCCCGCGCGACCCCGAATTGGGTCGTGACATAGAGGAAAATTTGATGGAGGTCATCACCGACCAATTAATAGGCCAGTTGTTGGAGTGCCTGTTTCTGAGAGAGGTCAGTCATCGCGTACTTTTTATGGCACAGGGCAGTTGTCTTGGAGTTCTTATAGGCCATCTGGATGAAATTAGTTGATTATCTAGATTTAGAACCTATGGGCTATGGGTAAATCAATTTTATAATGAAATTCCAATTTTGCCCTTATGAGCTCGGGGTTGGCTTTTTGGGTTCGTTTTTGGGTTCCAAAATAAAGTGTAGCAATATGGGTATCGTTGGAATCGTCTAATATCGTAGAATACTACTTTCACAAGATTAATTACATTTTGCAAATTTAGATGCGGTAGAGCTTTCAGAAGGCTTAATCTTTGCTCAGATCGAGATTGGGATTGTTTAGAGGCATTGACGAAGGGCAATCCATTCGTGAACTATGGCACTTCAAATATAAGGCAAGTTGAGACTTTAGAGGCAATTAAAATGCTCTTTAGCAGCAATACCGCAAAAACCTTTATCGGCAATTACTTATTGGCTGGCGTTGTTTGCGTCGCTAAAGATTTTAGCGGCCATTATTGGCTAGAAAGTTATACTCTTCTGTGCAAGACCAATGGTAACGTCATTACCAAAGAGCCAAAATTTCAAGAAAAAGTTAATAAAGCTAGCACCTTCAATTCTTCAAAGAAGTCTCTTTCATTTTCTTCTTTCACCCTCACGATGTGTGTTAACCCTGAGAACACAAGTCTGCAACAAGGAGAAGGAAAAAGATATAACACATTCAGGGAAAAAGGGGGAAAGGAAAGCAAAATATTTATGAACAATATGATTAAGAAGAAAGGGGTACAATCTAACTCTATGACACACTAGTAAAAAAGGTGGCTTCAAAGAGAGGAATACCTGGATCTGAGAAGCTTAAACTCTTCATCTTTAGTCATTTCTTTGGTGCAAATTCAAATGAATGATCTACTACCAAACTAGTAAAATATGGAATGTCACTTCATGTGATTATGTGTCGAAACAATGTATTGCTTTCTTTTACATTCTTCTCATTTGCTTGAGTTCCTCCTGTAAAAGACATAGGAAAAAGTACATGAGAAAGTGATTCGAAATGGGAGGGAAAAGGATTACAATACAATGAAAATCATATTATACTTTATAGAAAGAAGAAAATGCAGGGAAAGAAATGAAATGCCAATTGGAATAAAAATAATGCATATTCAAACTAGAATAGTTACATAGGGTACGACTCTTCAAGTTTGAATAGTTATACATATTCAAGAAGTCTTTAGTGATTTGATATATGCTATAGTGAAATGGAACATTCAACTAGAATAGCTATATCAACACTCTGATACATGTCTCATTATGTAACGACTCGTTTTGTCGTTACTGTGACTTCCTAGAAATTCGCGACCTTGACCTCCTTAAAAACACCTTTGGACCTTCACGCTCTTAAATTGCTAACTTGATCGGACGAGTCACGTGTAAATATTGA
Source organism: Lycium ferocissimum (assembly GCF_029784015.1). NCBI lineage: Eukaryota > Viridiplantae > Streptophyta > Magnoliopsida > Solanales > Solanaceae > Lycium > Lycium ferocissimum. The sequence goes on along the minus strand of NC_081342.1, from coordinate 32,404,945 downwards.
ATTTGGGCCACTGGGCCCAGTTATGTCGCTATAGCGGCAGACCTGCAACCCCAGCGCTAGCGCCACAGCGGCATGGTGCTCTGTCGAAGCAGAGGTGCAGTATTACTAATGGACCGTCCCAGCAATGGGTCTACCACTGAAGCGGTGCCGCCACAGCGACCATTGGACCGCCACGGCGGTTGACAGGCAGTTATTTCCCTATTTAAAACCCCATTTATTGACTTGACCTAATATTCATTTACCCAAGTTACAGCCGCCAACTAGAGATATTTTTCAGCTTCTTGAGACCAAAATGTTGGGAAGTTAATCCCCTTATATCCCTCATCTCTTCTCCTTCAATCCCTCTTTTTCTTCTCACACCATCAGTGATTATGGTAGAATACTAAATGAAGATTCTTTGCTAAATCTTCTAATTTTTCCTAAATGGGCTAAATTGCTAGAGGCTAATACAGGCTTATGAGAATTAGTAAGGTAAGTTTGACCTAGGAAAAACTTGTTTCCCATAATGGTGGTATAATAGCATATGCAATAATCTAGTTGAGTATGTCGGAAATGATGATTTTACCCCTATAACCCTGATATTCCTCAATTGTTTCTCACTTGAGTGTATCCATCGTTCTTAGACCTCTTGGATCTACAAATTCCCTGCGAAGATGGAAGATGGAATCCAAGTGGAGATTCGCTCACCTGTTCGGCCTGAGGTAGGTTATGGCTTCCTTCTTTGGTAGGCTCCTGTTAGACTTACATATTCATATATTAAATTAAATGGAGAATGCATGTATAGGATTTTGGAGATTGGCATGGAATTCTTAGGATGGAACTACTATGCGATTTATGTGTTCAGGCTTGTGGCCTGTAGATTCCCTAGGTTCATGTGTTGGTATTCCCTTGCGTATTGGTGGCTTTTATGTGACTTGGAAGACTGGTTGTTCAGTACTTGCCTTGCTATGTTCCATTGATAAGGAGTTTTCGTATGGTGTGCATAAATATAACCTGTGTTATTTAATGTTGAATCATAATTTGGTATTGTAATTGATAAATGTGCCAAAGGAATGTGAAATGATTCCATACTAGCTGTTTAGTGGCGACTTTATAAGTAGAAAGCGCATTTATCAAATATTGATGCCATTAGGAAGCAAGGGAATAATGTGATTTTGTTATTGTGATTCTGTCCGTGCTGGACATTGGTGACTAATACTAATCCTGTTCATGATATTGTAGTATCCTACGTGTTGTCGTTTGATACGAGTATAGAGATTCTGTCAACCCTCGCTCTCCGCAACTCTGGGGGCAAAAAGTGACGAAGAAAAGCAGCTGTAAACTCATCCCACGTGGCTGGGGGAGCACCCTCACCCCGGGATAGCTCCCAGGACTCATACCAATTAAGGGCGATATCCCGTAATCTGTGTGAAGCTAGCTCGACAGACTCGGTCGCTGAAGCCCTGGCCAATCTCAACGAGCGCTGCATCTGCCGGATAAAGTCATGGGGGTCCTCCTCGGGCTTGGACCCGAAAAACTCTAGGGGACTGCATGTCAGAAAATCGCGGACCCTCGATCGTCACGTACGTCATCATCATCACCTCTCGGCCCGCGTCCACGAACCTGTCCCGCTACCAAAGTCGTCAACAACTGTACCGCCTCCCTCAACGTCCTATCCTCCGCCCCAGGCTGGGGAGCTGGAGGTGCGGGCGCTGGAATCGCTGGAGCTGCTGAGGGACCTACTCCGGCCTCCTCCGATGGTGGAGTGGTTGAACCCTCTCGGCGAAGTACGACACGGCGTAGTCCGAGCACGAGCCCGTGTAACTCTCGGCGCCCGACTAGTCTCTCCTCGCCGATGCCTTGCCCTTCGCGCCGTTTCTTTCGGAGGCATCACCGAAAAATATAACATTCGGTCGAAAGGAGTCATCCTAATAGAGAACGCTCTATCGTACTATCTAAGATTCAAAGAAAAGTAACACCCTAAATGTCTTGTAGCCTCCTGTTTATAGATGTGGTGCACAACACACCGATAAACAAGACTCTACGAGACACGGCCTGTAGACATTCCGAGGACAAACCGCTCTAATACCACTTTTGTCACGACCCAGCCCCGTGGGCCGTGACTGGCGCCCTACTTGGACACCCAAACGGACATTCATATCGATCATCATAATTTATCATAGCTCGTACGTCATAATCATTAATTAAAGCAGGCGTGAAAATAAATACCAATTTAAGCGGTCGCGGATGTAAAATACCATATCAAAGTCAGAAGAGCGGCGGAATATACATCGCCGAACACATATATACACATATACTGACATATGGGCCGCTATGGCCCCCAGACCAAACGGGACCGCATAAAGATACAAATCTCAACCAAAACAAACATACATAGGACCCTCGACCCACATAGATGACTACAGGCCTCTACAGACTCCGAACAGCAACATATGACGGGACAGGGCCCCGTCGTACCCAAATAGTCCAAATGTACAGAAGTATATACATAACAGAAGCATATATACCAACAAACAAGCTCCCGGATCAAAAGGAGCAATCCAAGACAGCAGTGAAGCCTACACCGGCGGGTCTCCGGACGTATATCGGTACTGCGGGCATGAAACGCGGCCCCCCGAAGAAAGGGGTCGTACGAAGGAAGTACTGAGTATGTAAAGCATAGAGTACAGAAATCCAAACCGCAGGTGAAATATGAGTACAAAGAGAAATACCCAACCAAGTATCAAACCTGTGCAAAAACATATACAAATAATGCAAATCAAAATCGTGCATAACGCTCAGGAACGTGGCTACCACCCGACACTGGTGCCACAACACAGCATACTCCAGAAGGTTTCAAATCTCCGTACAAACTCCAAACATATCATATCACACATATCATATCGCGACATACAAATCGAATCATATCAGCCCATATCACAAAGATAACTCCATATACGGTAACCGGCCCTATGGCGAGGTCTCGAAACCGAAACACAACATACCGCCGAATTTATCATAAGGCGCACGATTACAAAGCCGGCCCGGAACCGGCGAACGAAATCATAATCATTGGCACGAGCGGAGTAGTGCAGAAACCATATGCATATCAAAAATAAATTTCAGGACTCGACACTTAGTTTCATATTCATATACATATACATTCGTATCGAGTTAATCGGAATTAGTATACGAAAATTTCGGACTTTTAAGTTATCCATTTTTCAAAAAATACATCCTAGATCATTCTCGGAAAATTCAGTGTCATTCATTGTGAAGAACGTTCAATAACATTATAGGATATTTCAAACGGACCTTAAATTCATAGGCAAATGTTTTCTTTTCATATTATACGAAAATGAGACAAACGAACCAAATAAGGGGATTCTCGGGACTTGCGGGCCCACCTCGTGTCAAGTTGAGGGGCGGACCTAAATTACAAACATTAGGCTCCATAAAGTCACCTATGCGAGTTTGGGAACAATTTGGACACATTAGCAAAGGTTATGGAGGCTTGAGCACTCTTTTAACTAAATATAAAGATTATAGTTCAATTGAATGAATATAGTATGCAAAATCCAACTCGGATTTCCAAGAGCGTAACTATTCCCGAGGTTCCAATCTTAACCTAGTATGACTAGGACATGCCAAAAGAAGGACAGGTAGGCTTTACATACCTTACGCGCGTCTTACGCTCGCTTAAACTCAATTCCCGTTTCGCCTAGAATCTACAAATGGTCAAGATTACCAAAGGTAAGTTATAGATTCTAAGTATTCAACTTAAGGTCATGTTGATCTACCGAAATTTTGGCAGCACTTCCCCTATCTATATGACATCCCCGAGAATCATCTCGGCTCAAAATATCAACAACAACAACCCAACAACATCAACAATCATCATAAATTACATTATGGCACCAATAGTCTTCTTTCTACATAGTTCGATAATTTCCATCCAAACTTCACATTTCCAAACCAATATCAATATTATCATACTCATTAATCATCAAGATCATTCCAACATCATTTGGAGGCACCACATATCATTTTTCATATTATTCGCAAAATATACAATCTTTCCCATAATAACACATATGCAATTCTAATGCCAAACTTAATTTGTTAAACCTTTACTTATGCTATAACGATCACAACAACGCAACTAACATATTAAACAAAATAAATTCAACATGTTTCCTCCTACCATATACCACACGGCCATAGGCCAAACTCCCATCTTATCAAATTTTCATCCATCTTTCACTTCCAATGCAAATTCTACAATGACCACAACTATAATGTAACATAAAATTCAACATGATTATACTACACACTAGGACACATGGCCACTTACATGCATGCCCTTCCTCCATGCAAACTTCCATATTTCCTTATGCTCTACTCATTTACATACACTACAACACATACAAGCCTTCATAACATAATTAGAAGGAATGAATTCTTAACTTTCTCTTCAAACTTCTTCACTAAAACAACTTGTCAACTTGGAGAATTGAATGCTCCTTCTTCCAAACCAACTACACCAAGTTGTAAAGGAGGCTTGATTTAGTAGGAAAATCACAAGATACCAATTTTGGAACAAGATTAAAGGACTTGGAAAATTCTCTTTTTTTTTTTTTTTTTTTGTTCGGCCGAAAGCTCCCCTTGTTGGAGTTCTTCAACTTTTTTTTTGTTTCTTGAGTTTTTCTTGAATTTTCTTGAAGCTACTCCTTCTTATAATTAATTAGTTGGTCAATGTGTGAAGCACATGACCAACTTCTTGGACTTGGGCCAAGGCAAGCCATGGCCGGCCACCCCCTAGGTTTGGGCCTCAATTTTTTTTTTTTTTTGTATTAATTGAGCCCCAATTCATTAGAATTCTCGTGTTGTAATTTTCAAAACTAATTTCCAAAATTCCAAATTTTGCCCTTGGCCTTCTCCGATATCTTGCACCAATAGTTTTTCCATAAAACAACATAAACATATTAACTAAAATCAACATATTGACTTATAACATACAAGTCACAATTATTTCAAGATTTTTCGAATATGCGAAAACACGGGATATAACATCCTCCCCCCCTTTATAACATTCGTCCTCGAATGTTAGACTAGCCTTACGAGGTCTTATAAGCATAACGGGGGAGTTTGTTTTTTGTAAATAGTACATATACATCATTTATTCCTTAACGCAATAAGTTTAAAAACTTGAATTACCTGTAGGTGCGAGGAACAAGTGAGGATATTTCTTTTTCATTTCATTCTCCGCCTCCCAGGTTATTTCTTCCCGGCTATTCGCCACCGGACTTTTACTGCACATCCTTAGTGCGCATTCTCCTTATTTGTCGATCCGAATAGCTACGGGTTGCTTTCTTCATAAGATAAATCCTCCGTCACCTGAATATCACCGGCTGGAAATATTCTGGAAGGGTCACCAATACATTTACGGATCATGGATACATGAAATACCGGGTGTACCGCCTCCAGATCGGATGGCAAATCTAGCTCATAGGCAACCTGACCTATCCTTCGAATAATCTGATACGGCCCGATATACCGCGGGCTAAGCTTACCCTTCTTACCAAATCGCATTACCCCTTTCATAGGCGGCACCTTTAGAAAAACCCAGTCGCCAATTTTGAATTCTAGCGGTCGACGCCGTTTATCAGCATAAGATTTCTTCGCTTCCGGGCGGCCAATAACCGCTCCGGATAAGTTTCACTTTATCATTCGAGTCGAACTACATCCGGGCCAATTAATTTAGTTTTGCCCACGTCAAACCAACCAATTGGAGATCTGCACTTCCTGCCGTACAGAGCCTCATATGGTGCCATCTGAATGCTGGAATTGTTATATCCCGTGCTTTTGCACATTCGGGAAATTTGGACACAATTGTGATTTGTAAGAATAAGGCCACGTTTTGACTTTATGTGGTGTGTATGTTGTTACTTATGGAAAATGGTGACACGAGAACATTGGAGACTACGAGGGCAAATTGGAATTTCGGAAATTAGTTTCGGAAATTGCGAAACGAGATTTCTAATGGATTGGGCTCAAAAAAAAAAAAGAAAAATGAAGGCCCAAAAGAGATGGGGTGGCCGGCCAACATGGCCCAAGCCCATAGGATTTTATTAATTTCCATGTGTTAAATTAAGATAAGGGACCATATATGAGTCATATTTCACTAGAAACTTCAAGAGAATTAGACAAGGAGAAAAACAAGAACAACAAAAAGAAAAAAAAAGCCTATACGGCTTTGGCCATGGAAAATTAGCCCTTTGAAATCCTTCTCTAAAAATTGTTTTCTTGCGGTATTTCCACCAATTCAAGGGTCCCTTATAACTTGGTGTAGTTGTTTTGGAAGAAAGAGCACTTGTTTCTTTAAGTTGACAACTTGGTCAAGTGAAGAAGATTGTGGAAAGAGGTAAGAATTCATTCCTTTTTATATGTTATGGATGATTCTATGTGTTGTAGCATGAAAGAGTGGATGAAATTCATGGAAGGGGAAGAAACTATGTGTGGCCGTGTACTTATAGGTGTGTGTAGGAATGATGATTTAACTATTTCATCTAATATATGGTTGTTGTTATTGTGAATGCTATGTGGATAATGGAAATTGAATGATTTTGGAGAGGTCGTAGTTGTGTATATATATATATGTGTTGTGGCCAGTATGGTATATGGTAGGTATAGCCGTGTATATGTGTTGAACTATGAAGAAATGGTGAGCAAGTTTTATTTAGTATGTTGGTTGTTGTGTTGTGAATTGCATGTTCTAAATAAAAGTTTAATGAGTTTGGAGAAGTTGTGGTGGTTGGAGACTTGTTGTGCAAAGTTTATGTAAATGGAATATAATGTTCTTGAATGTATGGAGGATTATGAGACTTATATGATATTGTTGGTATATGAATTATTAGTTTGTTATTGTTTTCATTGGAATTGGAAGGTCTTGATGGAAGTAGTATATTGATTAAGTTGTTGGAATGCATCTTGGATTGAAATTGGAAATTGTTAATATGGTTGTGATATTATGATTGCTAGTTTGGCCGGGTTGAATTCCCGGATTGTTGTTGATGAGAATTGGCTAAGATGATTCTTGGGGAATGATGTATTTACAGAGGAAGTGCTGCCGAAATTTTGGTAGCCAAGTGTTGTTTTAAGAATTCAATTCTAAAGGCACTAATCATGTTTGGTAAACATGACCAATTTGTAGATTTTGGCGAAGTTGGAGCTTGAATTTGGAGTGCCATAAGGAGCGGAACGAGGTATGTAAGGCTTCACCCTTCTTTCTATGGCATGTCTTGGACGTACTAAGTCGACTACGTGTCCCGAGGACCATTCCTTTTCTCGGAATCTAAGATTGAAAATAGTTACTATTCATTCAAGAGAATTGAATTAGAACTTGCATAAAATGTTGGAAAAACTTCTTGGACATCCGTAACTTACACAAATAGGACTCTATCACCCTAAGACCCTCCCAAGTGACGCCATGAATTGTAATATACGTAAATTTGATATGCCGCCTCATTTGACTCGAGGTGGGCCCACTATTCCGAATTCTTTCCTATTGTCCCCATCGACTTATTTTCATTCTATAGTTAAGAAAAGTTTTTGGTTATTATTTTAACTACTAAATCATAGTTGTTTTAACTAATCCCTCGATTTCAAAACATGATTTTCTTTTCTAAAAGTTTACAAATGTTTTCCAAAATACTCGTTTGCTCCAAAAACTAAGTTTTACATTATTGCAAGCCTTAATGACTAAGACGACGACTATGACTGTATGATGAAAAAAAATGATGATTCTATGATTAAAGGTTCCAAGTCTATGATTCCAGTGCCGAGATGAGAACGTTAAACTATTTCTTGAATCCTCGGCTTTACTCATGAATAGTGTTTTCCTTTAAAGATTCTAAGTACACGAACGATGCTCTATGATCCTATGTTATACTTTCTCATGATATTGCTCTCCACTAATAGTCTCGCCTTATATTAATCATCCCTTCAAGGTGAGATAAGCGCCCTTAATTACTCTATAATATAATCGGAGGTTCCCGACCTTACGTCACTCCGATGGATACACGATTTTCTTGGGCTCCCCTGCATGCTATGATATATATATATATATGTATAAAAATGTATTTGGGGGAAAAATCGGGAAAAAAAGGGCAGAGCGCTAGGCGAGCGCCGGGCTATACTCACGGTGCATGTATCCGTACTTGACTTGATATCATCCCGGACGCGGGATGCCCGACGCGGAATTATACTATGTGGGCGAGCCGAATTTGTTCGGTGCTATGATATACTATGCTATGCTATGATACTATGATATACTATGCTATGCTATGATACTATGATATACTATGCTATGCTATGATGCTATGATATTTTACGCCATGCTATGATACTATGACATAAATTCTATTTTCTATGCCTATGAAAAGAAATGTTTGTTTTCAAAAGGAAAAACCAGCATGCATGATATCCGGCCTGAAAAAGGTGTTCCTATGCACAGGTTACATTCTTATCTCGCATATATATATCCACGACCCCACGATATTGTTACTTATAATCTATGCTCTTGTTTATGTTATTTTCCATGTCTTACATACTCGGTACATTATTCGTACTGACGCCCCTTCATGTGGGCGCTGCGTTTCATGCCGCGCAGGTCAGCAGACAGCCGGAGTTGATCCTTAGGAGTTCACTCAGCAGTACTTTTGCAGCGCTCCAGTTGTTTCGGAGCCCCAGTTCCCTTGGTACTACTTTTGTGTATGTATTCGGGCACGGCAGTACTCGGCCCTTCCTATGTATATGGTGCACTATGTTTAGAGGCTCGTAGACAGATATGTACAGTAGCCATCTTGTACTTCTGATTGTCCCCGTCGCTGTATAGTATGATCGCAAAGCTTATTAGCTTATGTTCATGTTTGTGCTGTTTATGTTAATGCTAGTAAAAAAAAAACACGGCGTAGTTCATATGTGCAATAAGAGTCAGCGGGTTCGCTCGGCTCCGAATATGGGGTCGGGTGCCCATCACACCCTAGTAAGATCGGGGTGTGACAGAATGATAACTATTATTATAAGCAAATTCAATAAGTTTGATGAATGGTGTGTGTGATACTTTGAAATCAATAATGCGGTACCGCAACATATCTTCCAATGTCCGAATAGATGCGCTCGGCTTCGTCCGTCGGACCGAGGATGAAATCTTTGTACTAAGACTCACGAGTCCCCAATCCCTCGAAATGACCTCCGAAGTTCGCCGTTCCGGGAACCTCCGTCGGTTATAATAGATACGGGAACTCCGTGAAGTCTTACTATTTCTTTAATATACAGTCTGGCATAATCCTCAGCCGAATATGTAGTCCTAACCGGTAGGAAATGTGCTGACTTCGTCAATCTATCAACGATAACCCAAATAGAATCATACCTGCGTGGAGTGCGCGGTAACCCTATGACGAAATCCATATTAATCATCTCCCATTTCCAGGCTGGAATTTGCATCTCCTGTAGTAACCGGGGCTTCGATGCTCAATCTTGACTTGGCCGACAATTTGGGCACCGACCGACAAATTCCGCAATGTCTCTTTTCATACCGTCCCACCAATACAAATATTTAAGATCATGGTACATTTTAGTGGAGCCAGGATGAATAGAATACCGAGCATTATGTGCTTCGCCCAAAATTTTCCGCCGCAATGTGAAGAACGTCGGTACACATACTCGCCTTCATATAATAATACTCGTCCGGAGAAATTCCAACTGGGTCTTTTCTTTGCTGAGGGCCACATCTCTATACTGGACCAGAATGGGATCTTCGAATTGGCGCTGTTTTACTTCTTCCATAATGGATGATTCGGCAATTTCTCGAACGGAAACCCCAGCATTTCCAGAATCTGCCAAACGAACTCCAAGGCTGGCTAACTGATGAATTTCACGAACCAATTCTTTCTTGTCGATTGTGGCACATCGGTCAATGATTTGGACTTACGGCTAAGTGCATCGGCTACGACGTTGGCTTTCCGGATGATAAGAATATCAACATCATAGTCTTTTAGCAGCTCGAGCCACCTCCGTTGCCGTAGATTCAACTCCTTTTGTTTAAAAATATATTGGAGGCTTTTATGATCAGTGTAAATATCAACATGAACTCCATATAAATAGTGCCGCCATATTTTCGGGCATGGATTACCGCGGCTAATTCCGGTGTCAGGAGTGGGATAATTTCTCTCGTGCGGTCCGAGTTGCCGGGAAGCATAGGCTATGACTCGACCGTGCCGCATCAAAACTTTTGAGCCTATTCCGGTACAGGCAGGCATCACGGTAAACAACGTACCCGTCCGATCCTTGGTGGGGCTAAGAGCGGAGCCGTGATTAATTTCTCCTTCAACGTCCGAAAGGCCGCGCCACGGAGCATCGATCCACCGGAATTTTGCTGCTTTTCGAGTCGACTTCGTTAGTGGTGCCGCAAAGAAGCAAAATTCTCCACAAACCTTCCGTAATATCCAACTAACCCCGTAAAACCTGCGTACCGAAACGTTTTCATTGTCACGACCCAGCCCCGTAGGCCGTGACTAGCGCCCGACCTGGGCACCCGTACGCACCAAAAGCCCAAAAATAGTAACTCATCTATCTAGACAAATTTGGGCAGAGTTTCCTCTGTTTTTCTTACTAACCAAAATTAACCTGGACGCAGAAAATACCAACATATTCACATACACATATATAGGCGAGCCGGCAAGGCTGTCGTGGCGGGGGAAACGCCCAGAACATATCGCATATACATATACCGTACGTCACATAGCCATAACCCGCGTACATGCCTACGGTGCCTCTAACATAGGCGAACGAAGAATCGAGAAGACGGGACGGGCCCCGCCGTACCCAATTGACCATATGTGCAAAAGCATACGAAACAACAAAAGATATATACAAAAATATCAGGCTCCGGATCAAAGGAGCACTCTCCGACAGCAATACCACTAAGGCGCGGCGTGTCTCGAGGCGCGTCCGTACACTGCGCGGCATGTAGCGCGACCCCCGAAGAATATGGGGTCATAGTACGGAAAATGTCGTCAAGTATGTAAAAGCGGAACAGTCACATATAATCGTAATCAAGGACAGAAGTACGGAAGTATAACTGACAGAACCAAAAATCAGAATCTGAAATACAAAAGGTATACCCTGTCCGAGACCTCAGGAAAACATGATGTCAAAAGATAAGTAATACATATCAAATTATGTAATGTCATATAAACATGTATCGTGTCCCGGCCCTTTGATAAGGGACTCGGTAGGTAGAACTATGCATAACAAAATCATGTATCGTGTGTGCAGATGACGTGTCCCGGCCACTTTATTAAGGGACTCGGTAATATGGAATCATACATCGGGATCAAATATCATGTATACATAACGTGTCCCGGCCCTCTCATCGCGGGTCTCGGTGAATAATAATCATGTGCCATCTGGCCACCATCCCGTATCATCATATCACAAACATACAAATAACGTGTCCCGCCCGCAAGTACGAGGGACTCGGTGAATAGTGCAAAACACGAGAACATGTCCTGGCCCGGGCTCAGTGAAGAGACATATCATAACTTGCACGAACGGAGTAATGCAGAAACATGTGCAGATAAGACCAGACTCAATAATCAAATCAAATGATAAATCATAACACGTACCTTTCAAATGTCGCGACGGTTATGTCAAAATAGCACTTTCGAGAGTGTTCGTTCGTATCAAACATATATCACGAGATTCAACAAAATATTCGAGAATGATCATGTTTCTCAAAACGAATGATTCACATAAGACGGATCGTTTCAAAAAGTCAGACGTCAGTCATAGTATACATGTATGTTCTTTTTGGGGATGGCACAATTACTTACGTCGAATCATGTTTCTAGGATCATAACGCATATCAGAATATATTATCGATTCGTCATATTTACCATTTGACAACAGTACAATTATCAAAGATTCTTTTAGGCATTGTATAGAAATAAATCATTTAAAACCGTAGTAAGAGGTCTCGGATTCTATGGGCCCACCTCGGGTCAAATCGAGGCGGCGGGCATAAGTTATGGATTTTAGACTTTATGAAATCATTTATAAGCGTTTGGGACAATCTAGGTCCATTTGGGAAGGTTTCGTACATATAAACCATGTTGACAACAATTTGTGAGGGAACAGGTTCACTCTTACTGAAGGATTTGGCGCTATTTTCAATCTTGGATTATGGGACGAGAAGTGCAATCAAGGCTCGCTTTCAAGCCTATTACACTCGAACATGCCAAAGAAGGATAGGAAAGGCTTTACATACCTTCGATATGCCTTACGCTTGTCCAATCTTAATTCCCGTTTCGCCAAAAACCGCAAATGGTCATCCTTACCAGTTACTATTCATGCAAGTTAACATTTCAACTTTAGTTAAGTATTTGGCTACCGAAATTTCGCACCTCCCCTATAGATGTGACACCCCCCGAGATTCAACTCGGCTCAAAACAACCAACATCAACCAACAACAACATCAAGAACATCAACATCCACAACATAATACAATATAACCTATTTAGTCATTTTTCCAACATAAAGTTATAACCCTCATTCCAACCTCGCATTTCCAACTCAAATCCAATATTTTCACATCCATTATTTATCAAAATCATTACAACACCATTCGGAAACATATCATAACATTTCCACAATATATACACAAGATATACAAATCATGCCAATTTTCCACCAAAGTCATAACTTATTCAATTCTTCCAATCTTTAACATATAAGTTCATAACACACTTCCATCTTCCAAATTCATCAACATTACTCACAATTTGCACCTTAAGCACTTCATTTTCATAATTTCATAAAATCATGCTAAGACAACATAGGCTTCCACATTCCATTTTTATGCAAACTTACATCATTTCTCCTACACTTACATTGCAAGGATCACAACTACACAACTAACACATTAAACCACATTAATTCCTTTCTATTCCAATTTCACTACATCACACGGCCATACCACATATTTCTAACTTCAACCAAATTCATTCATCCTTCATTTACAATATAAATTCTACCATAACCACGACTAGAATACAACAAAAAATTCAACACATCTTGCTTATATAACCATGCACACTCACGGCTACATACATGCATGGACACCTACCATATAAACTTCTATATTTTCATAGTTTCCACTCATTTATACATACTACAACATAACCCAACCATCATAACATAATAAAAAGAGATTAATTCTTACCTTTTTCCAATAAATTCTCCTTGCTACCACAACCACTTTCTTGCCAAACTAATTATACCAACTTGGAGAGCACCTTGCACTTGCTATGAATACAAGAAGAACCAAATTTTTGGATCAACAATCAAGCTCCAAGATTTTTTTTTTTCCTTTCTCCCTTTTTTTTCTCCAAGGGCCGACGGCCTCTTGTTCTTTCTCTCCTCTTGATTTTGTTTTGATTTCTTGAATTTTCTAGAGGTTTATCTCCCTTTATCTTAGTTGGTCACATGACTAATCATGTGACCAACTCGTAATGGCTTGGCCGGCCACCTATGGTTTGGGCCTCATTTTTTTCTTTTTTTTAGCCCAACTCATTGTAGTTCTCGTTTTATAATTCCCGAAATAAATTTCCAAAATTCCAAATTTGCCCTTGGCCTTCTCCGATATCTTTACGCCAATATTTTTCCATAAACAACATAGATACGTCAATTAAGATAAAAAATATTAACTTATGACGTACGAGCCACAATTGTTTCAAATTTTCCAAATAGGCGAAAATGCCGGATATAACAGTATGGTAGGCACAGGCCAGTACATACAAACTTCAATTTTACGTGTATCAACCCGAATACCATACGCTCCGACAATATGCCCAAGAACGCTACGAGGTCAACCGGAATTCACATTTAGAGAATTTAGCATATAATTTATCTTTGCCCGAAGCGTGCCTAGGGTCCTTAAGTGATACGAATGCTCCTGCGCGATCGTGAATAGACCAATATATCATCGATAAACACAATCACGAACATATCGAGGAATGGCGAAATACCCGATTCATCAAGTCCATGAATACGCGGGAGCATTTGTTAGCCAAAAGACATTACCCCGAATTCATAATGCCGTCTGCAAGGTCCGAAAGATCTTCGGAATATCGAGACTCTCGCACCCGTGCTCGATGATAACCGAGCGTAGATCTATCTTCGAAAAATGTTTGGCACCCCTGCAACCGGTCAAATAAATCATCGATCGGGGGGAGGGGTATTTATTCTTAATAGTCACCTTATTTAGGCACCGTAGTCGATACACATTCGGGCCGAACCATCTTTCTTTCTTACAAATAATACCGGCGCTCCCCGGGCGATGTGCGGGTACGATAAAGCCACTTGTCCAATAGATCTTTTAGTGCTCTTTCAATTCTTTCGGCTACTGCCGGTGCCATTACGTATGGAGGGATAGATATGGGCTGCGTGTCGGCAATAAATCTATTGTGAATTCTATTTCCGTTCGGGGGAAGACCAGGAAGTTCATGCGGGAATACGTCGGGAATTCATTTACAACCGAAACCGACCGGAGAGAATGGCGTCGCTTTAGTATCGTGCACACGAACCAAATGATAAATATAGCCTTTCTGGATCATCTTTCTGGCCTTAAGGTACGAAATAAATTTACCCTTTGGCGACGCTGTGTTACCTGCCCATTCTATGACTGGTTCCCCTGGAAACCCGGAAACGAACTACCTTTTTTACGGCGGTCAACATTAGCATAACGGAGAAGCTAACCACCCATACCCATAATAACATCAAATTCGGTCATATCTAATTCTACCAGATCAGCTTTGGTGCAACGATCACATATAATCACAGAACAATTTTTATATACCTTCGGGCTATAAGAAAATCACCAACCGGTGTGTACGCTCTACTTCAAATGGCTCAATAGGTTCGAAATTATTCCAATTTTATGAGCGACGAGCGGGGAGATATATGATAAAGTAGAACCAGGATCAATTAAAGCATACACGGATCGAGAGAAAACCGAATGTACCGTGACAACATTCGGCGAAGCCTGCCGGTCCGTGCGGGTAGCCAATGCGCATATATGCGGTTCGAAGGACCGCTAGAATACGAAAACCCCGCCCACGGCCTCGACCGCGGCCAGCCCGTGCGGCGCACCTCATCCGGAGAACGTGTAATTGAAGGAGTAGAGGATGAACCGCGGCGATCCGTTGTCGAACGGGTACTACCAAAACCACCCGCCATCGGACAATCGCGCATAATATGGCCACGACGGCCACAAAAAAAACGAGCCTCGGTGGCTCGGTAGCACTCCCCCCGGGTGTGATCTCCCACAATAAGAACAACGGGCACGGGTGGTGCGGGTCGGCCGGGAACCTCCGGTCGTCCTGTGAACCTCGCACTGCGGAACTACGGCGCTATAGATGGTCTGCACCATCAAATCGCCTACGGTGGACCGTGCCCGGTCGACGGAGGAGGATATCGTTCGACCGCCGTGACCGGGGACCGTCCGCCTAAAATCTCGAGAATGCCCCGCAAACCGGCCCTCTTGGGCGGCCTCCTCGTCACGATCTCTCGGAAGGACCGATACGCTCGATGCGGTCCCCTCCATCCCTCGGGCGTAACCGTAACCGGGCGATGTCCATATCAGTCTGGGACGCCATCGCCATGCAGCTGTCAACTAAATAGCGGTCCAACTGTCACACCCCGATCTCACTAGGGTGTGATGGGCACCCGACCCCGTAATCGGAGCCGAGCGAACCCTCTGACTCTTTCTACGTACTAATTTTTTTTGAAATCTCTACGTCAAGTATACATAACAAATTTCTTGAAATATTCCTTCGTTGCTTTAGAATCAAATAAAATATGTAACTATACGAACGTGTATCGCAAAGACAACCGACTCTCGAAACCCACGACTACGTCGCAAGTCTCTCCGTAATCGGATATCGGCACGTGTGCTATGACTCGGCTACACTCCGGAGCCAAATGGAGCTTGCCAACTTTCGCCGGAACATCTTCTATCCCGGCTTCTATCCATCCGAGTGTACTCGCGTGGCATGAACGCACCCCGAAGAAGAGGGGTCGGTACGAGCGATGTCGAGTATGTAAGACATGAACGAGAACAACATAGTAAGAGTCGTAGAGTATATCATGTAAAGAGAGTATTACGTGCATACGAGATATATCATGGAAGGCGTGTCCGTACATATGGAACATATCACGTGTAAAACAAGAATCTTTGTGCAGAGCAATAAGCGTATGGAAACATAGACGGTATCATAGGATAAAGGAGTAACACCGTACATGTGAGTGCCACTCGGGCGGAGGCCACGCATGCCTAGCTTTTTCTTTTCTTTTTCGAACACGGTGTTTCTTGTTTTTGTACATAGAAAACAGATATTTTTCGAAAACGGTACTTTTTGCTTGCGTACGTACGCCGATTCATCGGCTCTCCTCCCCCCTCCCCGACGGTGTCCCAAATATATCATAGTATATATATATATATATCACGCAAACGTACGCGCGTACGGCTCTCCCATATCCGCGTCCGGGCATCCCGCGTCCGGATGATAAACGGTGAATCGGTGGACACGGTTGCCCTCCCCATTCCCCACACATACAATGTATACATATACATTCATCAATATCGAGGTATTATATATATTATCATATAAACGGCATGCGTAGGAGCCCAAGGAAAGTCGTATGCAATACATCGAGTGACGTAAGGTCGGTATCCTCCGATTACATTATGGATTGACCGGGATCGCTTTGTCTCACTTGAAGGAACGAGTATTTTAAGGCGAGACTATCAATGAAAAGCAACATCATGAACAACGTAGAATAGGGTCACAAGACAAAAATTATTTCGTGCACTTTGGAATCTTAGGAAAACAGTCATCATACTTTTTCTTATCTCTAGCATCATCATTATCATCATAGGACCATAATCGTTGTCTTAGTCTTTAAGGCTTTCAATATTATAAAACTTGGTTTTTGGAGAACAATGAAAATTTTGGAAAACATTTGTAACCTTTCGGGAAGGAAAATCATGCCTTGGGATCAATGGTTTAGTTAGAACAGCTATCGTTATAATAACCAAGAATCTTTCATTGACTATAATACGGAAATAAGCCTAATGGAACAATAGGAGGGAATTCGGGAATAGTGGGCCCACCTCGAATCAAATGAGGCGGCATACACCATTTGCGTATAATACGTTTCGTGTCATTACTTATGAGGGTTTTAGGATGGTCGGGTGTGGTTCGTACAAGTTCTAGGTGTTTAGGAAGCTTTTCAAAGATTTCACACAATTTCTAGTTCAATTCCTACCGAATGAATAGTAACGGATTTCAATCTTGGTTTTCTAGGAAAGGAATTATCCCCGAGGCCCGTGTTCAAGCCTACTACGTCTACGACATGCCATAGAAAGAAGGTAAAGTCTTACATACCTTTTTCCGCCGCGTACGCCGCTCCAAATGCGACTTCAATTTCGCCAAAATCTACAAATTGGTCACATATACCAAATAGTGATTAGAACCTTTAGGGGGTTAAACCTTGAGTCGACACTTGCTTACGAGAAATTTCGACGACTATTTCCCACATGCAAATGCGCCATCCCGAGATTCTAACTCGCCCGATTCAACAACAACCCGAGAATGGAACTGCACAATATCAACAACAATGCCAGACAATTCAAGTCATGTAACTTTCAAACGATTCAATCATTATACTACTTCATCCAATACTTTACAATTTCAACAAAAACAATAACAACTTAATTCCTTCTTTCAAATTCATAAACTACATCCACACTTCCATACATCAACAACATTACTTCCATAAATTCAAGAAAGCGTATTAAAATCATATTAAGCTCCAAATCATCCCACAACACCACAACTTCAACATAAGACATCAAATATTCATTTTACACCATGAAATTCACAACCACGACAAGCAAAATACTAAATGACATTGGTTCATCTTGCATACCAAACAGCCCCTATTCGGCTAAACATCAACATACAACACTCCACGAGTTTCATTCATCTTCTATGCATTACAACAACACAAGGACATGCTAAATTCAATTAACTCATCACTCGTAACATACAACAAACATACACGACCAAATGCCCACTTCCACGGTTCAATCTCCACATCCATATTTTCATGTTCTTCATTCATTTCTACATACTACAACACCAATAAATCATGCATAACACATGAAAAGAGAATTAAAACTTACGAGTTCCACCTCCTTCTTCATTCGGCCATGGTAGTGAATGGCAAGATCAAGGGGTTTGCTTGATTCAACAACTACCCCATGTTGTTTAGCACCTTCAAAGAGTGGAAAACATGGAAGGAAATAATTTTTTCTTCATCAATCTCTCATGGCCAAATCGCTGCTTGACCGAAAACGACTCCCTCTCTTTTTTTTTTTTTTTTTTTCTTTCACTCTCTTGAATTCTCTAGACCTAAAATGAATTATTGGCTCCTTTTGTCATCACCTCCTCTATATATATAATATGGAGCACATGACCATGCACGTGGCCAAAGCACGTAGCCGGTCATGTGCATGTATTTTCCCTCAAATTTTTTTTTCAATTTTCTAGATTTTTCTTTCCCTCAAGTTTCTTCAAACTTCTTGAAATTTCCAAGTAGAAAAGATGACTAACTAAATTGGGCTTAGTCATCCCTTGGCCCGTACATACATATTTAGCCCACAAATATATAGTATACACTTGTGCCCTTTCATGGAATTATTAGCCTCTAGTTTTCCTTATTCCAAATTTGTCCTTATCGCTCCACTCAATAATACCTACTAGCAACTTGCACCCTAAAACAAAGTCGGAAACTAGCCTTGTCCTTAACTTTCCGCCATTACCTCGGAATATTCGAATGTACAAAAATGCGAGGTGTAACACCAACCCTGACGCATATCGGTGAATCCAGATCGGCCATATCTGCCACTAAAGCTGGTGCATATCGAGCCAGAGAATTAAACTCCATATTATACTCACGAACACTCACCCTCTGTCGTATATGCAAATCGTCAACCCTCGCTCTCCTTCTCAACTCGGGGGCAAAAAGTGACGAAGAAAAGCGACGAAACTCATCCCACGTGGCTGCCGGGAGCACCCTCACCCCGGGATAGCTCCCGGGACTCATACTAATTAAGGGCGATATCCGTAATACGTGTGAAGCTAGCTCGACGACTCGGTCGGCGAAGCCACGGGCCAATCTCAACGAGCGCCGCATCTGGATAAAGTCATGGGGGGTCCTCCTCGGGCTTGGACCCGAAAAACTCTGGGGGACTGCATGTCAGAAAATCGCGGACCCTCGGACGCTCTCGTCATCATCATCACCTCTCGGCCCGCGTCCACGAACCTGTCCCGCTACCAAAGTCGTCAACAACTGTATCGCCTCCCTCAACGTCTTATTCTCCACCCCAGGCTGGGGAGCTGGAGGTGCGGGCGGCTGGAATCGGCGGAGTGGCCGGGACCTACTCCGGCCTCCTCCGGTGGTGGAGTGGCCGAACCCTACGGCGAAGTACGATACCGGCGTAGTCCGAGCACGAGCCCGTGTAACTCTCGGCGCCGACTAGTCTCTCCTTGCCTTTCCCCGGGCGGCCGTTGCCTTCTTCGGAGGCATCCCGAAAAATATAACATTCGGTCGAAAAGGAGTCATCCTAATAGCACGTTCTATCGCACGATCTAAGATTCAAAGAAAAGTAACACCCTAAATGTCCTGTAGCCTCCGTTTATAGATGTGGTGCAAAACACCGATAAACAAGACTACGAGACACGGCACGTAGACATTCCGAGGACAAACCGCTCTAATACCACTTTTGTCACGACCCAGCCCCGTGGGCCGTGACTGGCGCCCTACTTGGACACCCAAACGGACATTCATATCAGATCATCATAATTTATCATAGCTCAGACGTCATAATCATTAATTAAAGCAGGCGTAAAAATAAATACCAATTTAAGCGGTCGCGGATGTAAAATACCATATCAAAGTCAGAAGAGCGGCGGAATATACATCGCCGAACACATATATACACATATACTGACATATAGCCGCTATGGCCCCGGACCAAATGGGACCGCATAAAGATACAAATCTCAACCAAAACAAACATACATAGGACCCTCGACCCACATAGATGACTACGGGCCTCTCGGACTCCGAACGAAACATATGACGGGACGGGGCCCCGTCGTACCCAAATAGTCCAAAATGTACATATACATAACGGAAGCATATATACCAACAAAACGGGCTCCGGGATCAAAAGGAGCAATCCAAGACAGCAGTGTGTAGCCTACTTTGGCGGGTCTCACGGACGTATATCGGTACTGCGGGCATGAAACGCAGCCCGAAGAAAGGGGGTCGGTACGAAGGAAGTGCGAGTATGTAAAGCATAAGTACAGAAATCCAAACCGCGAGTGAAATATGAGTACAAAGAGAAATACCCAACCAAGTATCAAACACTCGTGCAAAAACATATACAAATAATGCAAATCAAAATCGTGCATAACACTCGGGAACGTGGCTACCACCCGACCGGTGCCTGACACGACAATACTCCAGAAGGTTTCAAATCTCCGTACAAACCCCAAACATATCATATCGCGACATATCGCGTCAGCAGAACGGATCATATCATCAGCCATATCACAGCATAACTCCATATACGGTAACCGGCCCTATGGCGAGGTCTCGGAAACCGAAACACAACATACTGCCGAATTTATCATAAGGCGCACGATTACAAAGCGGCCCGAATGCCGGCGAACGAAATCATAATCATTGGCACGAGCGAGTAGTACGAAACCATATGCATATCAAAAATAAATTTCGGGACTCGACACTTAGTTTCATATTCATATACATATACATTCGTATCGAGTTAATCGGAATTAGTATACGAAAATTTCGGACTTTTAAGTTATCCATTTTTCAAAAAATACATCGTAGATCATTCTCGGAAAATTCAGTGTCATTCATAGTGAAGAACGTTCAATAACATTATAGGATATTTCAAATGGACCTTAAATTCATAGGCAAATGTTTTCTTTTCATATTATACGAAAATGAGACAAACGAACCAAATAAGGGGATTCTCGGGATTTGCGGGCCCACCTCAGGTCAAGTTGAGGCGGCAGACCTAAATTACAAACATTAGGCTCCATAAAGTCACCTATGCGAGTTTGGGAACAATTTGGACACATTAGCAAAGGTTATGGAGGCTTGAGCACTCTTTTAACTAAATATAAAGATTATAGTTCGATTCTTGTTGAATGAATAGTATGCAAAATCCAACTCGGATTTCCAAGAGCGGGGTATTCCCGAGGTTCCAATCTTAACCTAGTATGACTAGGACATGCCAAAAGAAGGACGGGTAGGCTTTACATACCTTACGCGCGTCTTACGCTCGCTTAAACTCAATTCCCGTTTCGCCCGAATCTACAAATGGTCAAGATTACCAAAGGTAAGTTATAGATTCTAAGTATTCAACTTAAGGTCATGTTGGTCTACCGAAATTTTGCGCACTTCCCTATCTATATGACATCCCCGAGAATCATCTCGGCTCAAAATATCAACAACAACAACCCAACAACATCAACAATCATCATAAATTACATTATGGCACCAATAGTCTTCTTTCTACATAGTTCGATAATTTCCATCAAACTTCACATTTCCAAACCAATATCAATATTTTCATACTCATTAATCATCAAGATCATTCCAACATCATTTGGAGGCACCACATATCATTTTTCATATTATTTGCAAAATCTACAATCTTTCCCATAATAACACATATGCAATTCTAATGCCAAACTTAATTTGTTAAACCTTTACTTATGCTATAACGATCACAACAACGCAACTAACATATTAAACAAAATAAATTCAACATGTTTCCTCCTACCATATACCACACGGCCATAGGCCAAACTCCCATCTTATCAAATTTTCATCCATCTTTCACTTCCAATGCAAATTCTACAATGGCCACAACTATAATGTAACATAAAATTCAACATGATTATACTACACACTAGGACACACGGCCACTTACATGCATGCCCTTCCTCCATGCAAACTTCCATATTTCCTTATGCTCTACTCATTTACATACACTACAACACATACAAGCCTTCATAGCATAATTAGAAGGAATGAATTCTTACCTTTCTCTTCAAACTTCTTCACTAAAACAACTTGTCAACTTGGAGAATTGAATGCTCCTTCTTCCAAACCAACTACACCAAGTTGTAAAGGAGGCTTGATTTAGTAGGAAAATCACAAGATACCAATTTTGGAACAAGATTAAAGGACTTGGAAAATTCTCTTTTTTTTTTTTTTGTTCGAAAGCTCCCCCTTGTTGGAGTTCTTCAACTTTTTTGTTTCTTGAGTTTTTCTTGAATTTTCTTGAAGCTACTCCTTCTTATAATTAATTAGTTGGTCTCATGTGAAGCACATGACCAACTTCTTGGACTTGGGCCAAGGCAAGCCATGGCCGGCCACCCCCTAGGTTTGGGCCTCAATTTTTTTTTTTTTTTTTGTATTAATTGAGCCCCAATTCATTAGAATTCTCGTGTTGTAATTTCCAAAACTAATTTTCAAAATTCCAAATTTTGCCCTTGGCCTTCTCCGATAGCTTGCACCAATAGTTTTTCCATAAAACAACATAAACATATTAACTAAAATCAACATATTGACTTATAACATACAAGTCACAATTATTTCAAGATTTTCCGAATATGCGAAAACACGGGATATAACATTTTACCTATCATCCTTAGTTTCGAATGTTATACCTCGCACTTTTTGCACATTCGGATATTCCGAGTTAATGGCGGAAGGTTAAGGACAAGGCTAGTTTCCGATTTTGTTTTAGGGTGCAAGTTGCTTGTAAGTATTAGTGGCGTGGAGTGTTAAGGGTAAATGTGGAATAAGGAAAACTAGGAGGCTAAAAGTGGGAAAAAATAATTTCATGAAATGGCACAAGCGTATAATATATATTTGTGGAGCTAGATATATATGTATGGACCAAGGGATGACTAAGCCCAATTTAGTTATGGACAAAGATGACCAAGCCCAATTTAATTAGTCATCTTTTAACCATTAAGGAAAAATCTAGAAAAATTGAGAAAAAAAGGGGGAAGGCCGGCCATGTGATGGCCATGTGCCACATATTTTTTATATATATGTATAAGTGAAGATCATGCAAGACATATTTTCATTCCACACTAGAAAATTCAAGAAGCAAGGAGAAAAAAAAAAAAAGGGAGACCTATTCGGCCAAGCATGGCTGAACTTGGGTCTTGGAAATTGATCATAGGAAATTATTTTCTTCAAGTTTTCATACTAAATGGAAGGTCCTCTATCATATGGAGTGGTTGTTGGAAGAGGAAAACCATTTGTATTGCAAGGAGCATGTTCTAGCCGAGAAAAAGGAAGTGAAGGAACAAGGTAAGGTTCAATCTTTCTTGCATGTTTTATAGGTGTTTATGCATGTTGTGATGTGTAGAAAGGAATAAAGTTCATGAGATTGTGGTGTTGTGTTGTATGGCCGTGTATATGTAGTATGGCATAGAAGTGAAAAACTAATTTATTTAGCATGTTGGATGATTGTATTATGAATGGTTGTCCATGTTGTAATGTAAAGGAATGGATGAAATTCATTAAGTTGTGTGTGTGTGTGTGTTGGCCGAAGGCATGGGTGGTTTGTGTAGAAAAGATGAACTAATGCTATTTAGTGTTCTAGTGATGTTGTGGTGAATATTATGATGAAAGAATGGATGTTTGATGACTCGAGTTGAAGTTATAGTTGTGTGGCTGATTTGGAGCTTAATGTGATGTTAATATAATTTCTTGAATTTATGAAAATATTGTTGAAGACGTATGGAATTGTTGACATAAGTCTATGAATTTGAAAGTAGGAAATGTGTTACGAATGTTTCTTGTTGAAGTTGGAGGATTCGGGTAGCCTTGGATTATTATGAGTATTATGGTTTTGTTAGAATAATTGTTGACACTATTGTTGATAGTTTGGCCGGGTTGAATTCACAGGGTTCTTGTTGATTGAAATTGGCCAAGTTGAACTTGGTGGGATGGCGCATTTACGGGGGAAATCTTTGTTGAAATTTCTGTAGGCAAGTGTCAATTCAAGATTTAACCTCTAAAGGTTCTAATCACTATCTGGTATATGTGACCAATTTGTAGATTTTGGCGGATTTGGAACTTGAATGTGGAGTCGCGCATGAGGCGGAAAAAGGTATGTAAGACTTCACTTTCCTTCTTTGGCATGTCTTAGACGTAATAGGCTTGAAAACGTGTCTCGGGGGAAATTCCTTTCCTAGAAATCCGAGATTGAAATTAGTTACTATTCATTCAGTAGAATTGAAGCAAATGTTCACGAAAAGTTGAAAGAAGTGCCTAAACATCTAGAACTCGCACAAGTAGGACCCGATCACCTTAAAACTCTCATAAGTGACGTCTTGAAATGTATTATACGTAAATTGTGTACGCCGCCTCATTTGATCCGAGGTGGGCCCACTATTCCCGAATCCCCTCCTATTGTTCCATTAGGCTTATTTCCGTACTATAGCCAATGAAAGTTCTTGGTTATCATTCCGACTACCAAACAATAGCTGTGTTAACTAAACCCTTGACCCCAAGGCATGATTTTCCTTCCTAAAAGTTTACAAATGTTTTCCAAATTACTCATTTTTTTTTCCAAAAACCAAGTTTTACAATGTTGAAAGTCTTAATGACTAAAACGACAACTATGGCTCTATGATGATAATGATGATGCCAGATAAGAGAAGAAGTATATGATGAATATGTCAAGGATATGTTCTTACCACGAATATGACGATATGGAATGTTAAGCTATTTCTTAAGTTTCGGCTCTACTCATGAACGATGACTATTTTTAAAGATTCCAAAGTACATGAAGCTGCTACTTATGGTCCTATCCTATGTTTGCTCATGATGTCACTCTCCGTTGATAGTCTCACCTTATTACTAGTTCTTTCAAGGTGAGATAAAGCGCCCATGATTATTCCATAATACAATCGGAGGTTACCGACCTTACTTCACTCCGTTAATGTTATAGCTTTTCTTCGGGCTCCCTTGCATGCTATGATATATGTATATATGTATATATATGTATATGGGGAAGTTGGGGAAAAGGGCAGAGCGCTATAGACGCTGGGTTACACACGGTATATGTAGCCGTATCTATCATGATATCATCCCGGACGCGGGATGCCGGACGCGGGACATCTATATATTTATGGTTAAATGGATCGGCTGCTAACACCTCGGCAATATACCATGTTATATTTTCTATATATATGAAAGAAATGTTTTTCAAAGACAGCTTATCATGCATGGCATCCGCCCCCCGGGGCACTCAGATACACAGGTTACTCTGTGGCCCGATGATATGTTCTATGTTTCCATGCAGTTATTGTTCACATGTACAGGTTATTCCTTTATCTCACGATATGATATCCCGTTATTGTTCATGCTTATATCTCTTACTATGTTACTATTCATGCCTTACATACTCAGTACATTGCTCGTACTGACCCCTCTTCTTCGGGGGCTGCGTTTCATGCCGCGCAGGTACACCCAGATGATCAGAAGCCAGTATAGAAGATGTTCCAGCGGAGTTGGCATCTCCATTTGCTCTGGAGAGTTGCCGGGTCAAGAGTCCTATGCTATGATGTCATGTTCGAGTTAGAGACTTTGCAGACAGAGTCGTGAGTCCAGAGTGTCAGTTTTGAGAGTGGGTCCATTAACTAATATATTTTTTTACTATGCATTACGTTACAGAGTCTTTATGCTTACAGACTGTGTTTAAATTGAGAAACGACAAAAAGAAATTTTGAAAATTTTACTATGTATTTTACCTTCAGTTGATTTAAGAATCTAAAGAGATTAGATAGGTAATAAGAGTTAGCGGGTTCGCTCGGCTCCGTATATGGGGTCGGGTGCCCATCACACCCTAGTAAAGACGGGGTGTGACATTGAACTCTATTACTGATATATTCTTCTAACCATTATCGGCCTATGATGCTTACCAGTACTAGTGTTGTACTGATAGTACTCTTGCTACATCCCTTTTTGGGATGTGGAGATTTTCAGTTTATTGATGTTGGAATTTTCCGGAAGATGTACGGTGCCTATCTTGAAGGCCTCCATCATTTTCATTCCGAGATGGAGGTTGGGTTTTAGAGTTATTGTTGTATTCTAGTTTAATCTTAGCTGCTCTTGTACTAGTCTAGACCAGGTCATGGGGAATTGAGTCGGTGTATTTATCAAATTGTTGTAAAAACTTTCGCCATTTGATTAATATATTGGTTTGAATCCTGCTGTTGATTATAACATATCCTGAAGGATAATAAATCTCATTCTTTACTTGTAAATGTTTTGTTTTGGGTTGAGAGTTCGCCTACCGAGGTAGGAACGATAGGTGCCCGCGCGATCCCAAAATGAGTCGTGACACATTAATTCTTATTATTTGAAAAATGGTACTTGAGAAAACTGAAAATGCATATATTTCCAAGCTCCAATGATTTAGCCAGCAGTCTAATATCAAACTATTGCAGCCGAAGTTATTCACAAAGCAGTCATTACTGTTATGACCTCGCCAGAAGGTAAGCCAATTGTGGAGGATTTGTTGAAAATTTTCAAGGTGATGCACGTGAGATTTTTAATGCAAAACGGAATAGGAAAAAAGAGAAGCGAGTTACTTAGATACAATTAGGTCGAATTGAAGCTGTTCTGGACAAGCTGATAAAGGTTCAAAGTCTGGCTAGCATTGGCTAATGTCTCAGATGTGGCTGTGAAACAAGGATAAGGTACAACTTCTAAAGTTGTTGATTTGGCAATTGTTTAGCACCCTATTGATACTCAGATTGCTAATTTCAGCAATGAACAAGTTGTTCAAGAAAGTGAAAATTGTAAGCAAATTGGTGCAAAGAATAATGTGCCTTCTAGTCCTAGTCAGCCGGGGGTTTTCACATAAAACTAAGTAGATTAAGGGTGCAAAACAAGAGAAGGAGATTGGACATGATATAGTGCAGCAACTGGAGAATAGCAATAGAGTGCTACAGCTTTCACATAAAAATAATATTTTATACTTAATAAACTGTTCATAGTCTAAAAAAATTTCCCCCTTAACAATGGTGTCATATCAGTTCCAAATGTAATTAAGACAAATGAAAACTCTTTTCTTGCTTATCAATTTTTCAAACATTTTTTAGCTTTAAGAGTTATCGTTTAACAGATTCATAAACACCTACTTCATATAGAAACAATATTACTAGTTATTGCATAAAAATTGGTACTCCCTCCGTTTCAATTTATTTGTCTTATTTTCTTTTAGTTTGTTTTAAAAAAAAAATTGCCTCTTTCCTTTTTCGGCAACTCTTTAGTTTCAACTTTCCACATGGAATGTTTAAGACCACAAGATTAAAGCGCATTTTGGTACATTCTACATATCGTTAGTTTAAGACCACAAGATTAAAAAGACTTCTTTACTTTCTTAAACTCAGTGCTAAGTCAAAACCAGACAAACAAATTAAAACGGAGGGAGTAATATATTATTCCTCCATTGTATCTAACGCTACACGGAATTCATCTTTCACACATTCAAGAAACTAAGACATCCTTTATGGGTATTGATGAACAAGGGCGTGTTATATCTCTAAAACCGGATTTGACAACACGAGATGTCGATCACGATCGACTATTAAAAAAATCTACACATTTTACTGATGGGCAGGTGCAAACTACAAGTGAAACATCAAGGATGCAGCTTAATAATGTGGATCAAGATTTTTCTGGTGAAACAATGCTACTGGCCAAGAAACTTTGACAATCGTTATGGTTATAGATCAATGGGGTGAATAGTCCAAGGATGCACAACATGGACAATACTTAATGAGCTAAATGAGAATGAAGTTGTACATGATATTTAACATAGAAGTTGTACATGATATTTAACATAGATCAGTAAGCCTGGAACAAAAAAAATTATTTCTTTAATTAATTTAGAAATTTTCCATTATATGCAAGTACCATAACTCCTACTCTAACCCTCTGTTTGGATGGTTGTTTCTCGTGGTTCATTAATGTATAGTATGATATGATATAGTATGGTGTTGTATTGTATTGTACTGTATTAATGAACACAATGTTTGGATAGACTGTATCGTTTGTTATGGTTTAATAACATTTGTATTGTTTGGTTTGACTGTATGATACTGTATAATAACTTGAAAGTTTATTAAAATACCCTTAACTCTTAATTAGAAATTAGTTTTTATATATTAATAAAACTTAGATAAAGAATAAAATAGGAACATTAAAAAATAAGTAGGTAGTGGGTGAGGGTGGAGGGGTGGGTGGTTATGGGATGAGAGTGGGGGTAGTGGGTGGTAAGGTGGGGGTGAGTGGGTATGAGGGTGGGGTTAGGTAGTAGTGAGAGGCAGTGGGTAGGGGTGGTGGAGGGGTGGGTGGTTATGCGATAAGGGGGGGGGTGAGCGGTTGGGGGGTGGGGTTGGGCGATGGTGAGGGGTAATGGGTGGTGGTTAGGGTGGGTGGCGGAGAGTGGGGTAGTTGGGGGTAGGGGTGGTTAGTAAGGACGGGGTGGGGTGGGGTGAGGGTGAGTGGTAGCGTGGGGGTGGGGTGGGTGGATGGCGAAGGGGTGGATGGTGGGGTATAATGGAGAAATGAAATATGTAACCACGGAAAAACCACCAAATCTGTGGTTACAAAAATTGGGACTTTTCATGATTATATAATCATGGAATGAACCACGGGTTTACAACACCATACCACATAATTTTAAGAACAATGGAAACAAACATGGTTTCATAAAGACCATACATTAATGAACCACGGGAAACCACCATCCAAACAGGGGGTAAAAACTAACCAACGTTGCATCAAATTTTATTATGAAGTTCATCTTCAACTACTATTGTAGAACTTTGACAAGACAATTATATTGTCTACTGTTTCCTACAAGGCATAATTATCCAACAAACCCTAGATTAAAAGTCCCATGATATCTACATTAGAGATGAAAGTCTGCAAGTGATATCTCACAAAAGTATACGAAGGGAAGAGAAAATAGAGAATGCACAGTACCGGCAGTGTTTCGAGAAAGAGTAGTGAAAAAAAGGAGAGAGATGAATCTGCAAAAACCAAAAGTAGAAGAAAGACGAGGGGGGAAGGAGTACAATGAAAAATTAGAATTAAAATAAAATGGAAAGAGAGGGAGTACAGATTTTACCGATAATGGTGAAAGAGGCCACACTAGAGCACCAACGATGATGAGGGAGAGAGGCCTAACCTATTCGATATCGACATCGTGAATGTGGCAGTAGAGGGAATATGTTGCAGCGAAATTAATTGGAGGGAGAATAAATATTTCATGCAAGTTGAATTGGTATTAATTTCTACTACTAATACTCTGGACTTGCAGTAAATGAAGCATTTTTTACCAGCCAATCTTCAAAGGCCGGTAATACTTGCGTCTTATTCATAGTATTGTGACAAATGTTTTATTGCCGCTAAATAATTGCCAATAAAGACCTTTTTGTAGTAGTTTATGTAGTGTTATGTGTTGATTAATATAATAACGGGGTTAATGGGAAATTGTGGGTCCCATACACGTGAGGTGACGAGCTGTCACGACCCAACTAGCATAGTCGTGATGGCACCCACTCTATCCCTCCCTGGTGGGCGTACCATCCCCTCATTTCATTACTTAACCAATTTTTAGATGAATCAACAAGATAAGCCATACGGAGTCTAAATCATGATATAAATAACAAGTGTGGAAATACTAAGTCAAATACAACCCAAGGACGTGAAATCACAAGTACAAGAAAATCTACTCAAACCATGTCTAGGAATAGTGCACAAGTCTGAACATAATAAAATACTGCCTAATGGATAGAGTAGTAGACAATCGAAGATAAGAGTCCAGGGCTGTAGGCTAGACAATACCGTTGACCCTCGAAATCTCAGTCAAATAGCCTCAAGGCTAGAAAGAGGGTCTCGATGAAGGTCCTGCCTCACAATCTGCACTAAAAAAAAAAGTGCAGCAAGGTAGTATTAGTACACACACGTACTGGTAAGCATCATAGGCCGATTAAGATTAGCTCACGCATATAAAACACAGATTCAGACAAGATAAGCAGACAGGCACAACATCCACATACAAGTCACAAATAATAAATAGTCGAGTCATAGCCTATGGCGTAGCACCTAAACACAAGTCTGCTAAGTATTTCAATATTTTTTAGAATAGCCACAACACAAGTACAACCACAATCCAATCAATAGATGTAAAATGAGATGATGATAGATGCAATACAATGAGATGGATGTCAATGCAATGCAATGGCCAATAATACAACCTATACACAAATGATCCGAACGAAAATCTTGACATCTCGCCAGTCATGACCTGTGAGGGACCCATGGTGTCCATGTACCAGTCACTTCGTACAAAGCCCAGAGGTGACTTCCATAAAACTATCCACTCCGCACAAAGCCCAGCGATGACTTTCTATCATATGTTTCCAAAGTCCTTTTCCATCAATTGTTCCATAATTCTTTCATCACGTTGTGTTCCACAACATTTCTATCATGCAAGAATGTATGAATGCAAGAATAAGATATCAATGAAATCAAGCTAATGAGTATGCTATGGAGATCACAAACCACCATAAGCCATAACAAGACTGGCATAAATCAAAACAACCATGGAAAAATGGAAACAACATAGAGTTCAATCATCATAGTGAATCTATCACCTCACATCACCCAATCACATCAACAAGTACACCATATGTCACAATGCGTAAAATAACGGCAACAAGCCCACATAATCAGAAGTCATTCCAACCTAAGAGTATATCCATCCCGACGTTATGTCCGAAGACCTAATCATGCTTTCTTTCGTCAATAATACGCATACATACATTTCACTAATCAAAGTCCAACTAAAGTAAGTCGTAATCTACCTCAAATGTCGAACAGGAGCTACGTACTACTCCACCTAAGCCTTTCCCTTCCGAAGTGCTTCAGAACGATCAAAGTCTAATAATATCAATGCTAAGTAAGTAAATGACCACATCAAGCACTGATCAGAGAAAGAAACGGGTATAGAATTACTACAAAATATCCCTATCGACTCGCGAAGGTAAAATCAGAAATTAAGGATGAAGTTACACTACCCATAATCCGTTTAGTCAGTATCCTTAATTATATGGAGTTCTAACCACAACAAGTCCTTCAATTTCATCAATTAAGCCATAACCCCCAAATTAGCAAGAACTCCAAATTCATGAATTGATGCAGAAGCTAAGAGAGATTCAATCCTAGAATCTATTACTCCACAATATTAGATGATAGAATCAGTGATTAGGTCAACAATAACCAATTTGATTAGAGGGTTTAATCATTAACACCCTAGGTTCCATAACCCATCACCCTCAATAGCCATTAACAACCATGGATACTAGTAAAGGAAAGATAAAAGCAAGATTGAGGTTCAAGAACTTGCTCAAGATGATTCCACGAAAAGTTCTCTTAGACTTAGGTTTTTGGTGAATGGAACTAATGATTCGAAATTAGGAACAAAATAGGGATTCTGGTTCAGCAATCTTCGCAGGGGCGAACCATTTCCGCTTTCGCGATCCCGCCTCGGCGGATACCTATACGCTGGGGCGAAACTCATTAAACACGTTAGACTTTCGCTTCTGCGGACCAAATCCCGCTGAGGCGAATCCGCAGAGGCGAACACCCTCTGCTAGGGCGAGACACAAGAACCAGCAAATTTTTAGTTTCACCAAGTCTCAACCTAAAATCTTGGCAACCATCTGTGACCTCCCAGATACAAACAAAACCTTCAAACGCAAGTAAAACATGCTACGAATCCATCCGTGACCTCAAAATTCCTAACAGAGGTCGCATTGAATCGGTCAACCCCTAAACGGCTAAAACCAAGTTTCCAACCAGGTATCCAAAATGCACCCAAAATTCTCGGGAACCGAACCAACCACCCCACTAAATCATAAACAACCCTCCGGTCCTCACAAATTGACAGAATTCCTAAAAAGGTCATTTGCCTAAAAGTCAACTATTGGTAAACTCTTTCACTTAAGGGTTCTAATTCTTTCAACTTCCACTAGTCCGAATACCTCGGAAGCTGGGTCGACGGTGGTAATATCATCAAAATACACATAATGACCGAACAGGTCATTACATCAGATTCCAATTAAATAACCGTTCGTCCTCGAACGAACAAGGAATGAAACAAAGAAAGGTTACCAGCCTAGGTGAAAAGCTGGGCATATCTACTACACATATCAGACTCCTAAGTAGCCTCCTCGACTAGACAGTGCTTCCACTAAACCTTCACCGAAGCTATTTTCTTTGATCTCAACTTTTAAACCTCTCTATCTAAGATGGTTATCAGCTCATCCTCATAAGACAAATTCTGATCAAATAGAATCGAATCCCACCGAATGATATAAGAACAGTCCGAGTGATATTTCTTCAGCATAGACACATGAAACATCGGATGAACACCCGCTACCTGGCAGATAAAGCCAACTCATAAGCTACCTCTCCCACACGACGAAGGATATCAAATGGACCAATGAACCTAGGGCTAAGCTTGTCCTTCTTCCCAAACCTCATCACACCCTTCATGGGCGAAATCTTCTCTCCAACCACGAACTCAAGATCTCGGACCTTCCGATCCGCATGCTCTTTCTGCCTACTCTGAGCCGTTAGAAGCTTCTCCTGAATCACTTTCACCTTATCCAACGACTTTCTTAAAAAATCGGTACCCTAAGGTCTCACCTCAAAAGCATTAAACCGGCTAATCGAAGATCGGCACCTCCTCCCATATAACGCCTCGAATGGAGCCATGTTGATATTCGAATGATAGTTGTTGTTGTACGCAAACTCTGCCAAAGGTAAGAACTGGTCCCAATGGCCACAAAAGTCGATCACACAAGCTCGGAGCATATCCTCTAAAACCTTAATCGTCCGCTCTGACTGACTATCTGTCTGAGCTTGAAAAGCTTTACTGAGATCCAATTGAGCCCCCAACTTAGTCTGTAAACTCCAAAAAAAATGGAACGTAAACTGAGTGCCTCTATCTGAGATCATGGAAATGGGCACTCCATGCAATCGAACAACCTCACAGATATTGATTTTGACCAAAGTCTCTGCAATGTAGGTAATCTAGACTGGAATAAAATGTGAAGACTTAGTCAACCTATCAATAACAACCCAAATCGAATTGAACTTGCCCAAGGTCTTCGGAAGACCAACAACAAAATACATGGCTATCCTCTCCCCCTTCCACTCAGGAATGGGCATTCTCTAAAGCGTACCCCCTGGTCTCTGGTGCTCATACTTAACCTGCTGGCAATTCAAAAAACTAAGAAATGAACTCAACAATATCACGCTTCATCCTTGTCACGACCCAACCCCGTGGTCGCGCCCGGTGTCCTATCCGGA
The DNA here is from genome assembly GCF_029784015.1 of Lycium ferocissimum. Lineage (NCBI taxonomy): Eukaryota > Viridiplantae > Streptophyta > Magnoliopsida > Solanales > Solanaceae > Lycium > Lycium ferocissimum. The sequence continues at coordinate 32,371,315 of NC_081342.1, read as the reverse complement.
CACCCATACGTACCTACGACGGTCCCGGCATACCAAATAGCCGAATCCGATCGGACATACATAAATACGTACGTATATAAAATCCATCGCGCGAAATATACATACATAAACATACTTAGACACCGTACATAAGCCGTTAGGGTCGCATATAATAAACGTAAAAATACTCGGATCGCGTACTCGTACTCACACCCAAACAGTGACAACCCACAACCCACGAACATGTCTACAGGCCTCTAACATACAGAACAAAATCAGAAGACGGGACAGGGCCCCGCCGTACCCAAATGACCCTATATACAGAACATACAAACAACAGAAGATATATACCAAAAGTATCAGCTCCGGATCAAAGGGAGCCCTTCAAACAGCAGACTGATGTCCTACACTGGCGGCGTATCACGCTGCGCGCGTACGTACCTGCGGGCATGTAGCGCAGCCCCCGAAGAACAGGGGGTCAGTACGGAAATGTACCGAGTATGTAAAGCGGAAACAAAATATACATAATCATAATCAGAGTCGGATATGTAAAATCATAACAGACAGAATCGGGTTCGTAGCGGAGTCATACTTACAGAGTGTACAGACAGAATCGTAATATGTCAGATTTAGGGAAAGTAGCGGACGGAGTGTCAATACGGACCAGAGGTACAGAATGTAGGCGACGGATTCTCGCTACGAGAACCGAACTCGGAAGCATGACCAGACGAGTTAGAATCCGAATCGGACGTACGTAAACATGACCGACAGAATCGAGTTCGAATCGGATTTCCCGGAAGTGCGACGAACAGTCATGATCCAAATCGGACATACGGTAATCGCAACGGACGAGAATCATGCATGCGAGTCATAAGCATATACGTACATACATATCATAATCGGATCCGGCCCTTTAATAAGGGACGCGGTAACGTAACCCGCCCTCGTAGTACGGGACGCGGTGGACGAACGAATCGGATCAAATGCCATCCGGCCGCCATCCCCATAATACCACATAATCGCATCATAATCGATACGACACGGATCCCGCCCGCACATCCGAGGGACGCGGTGAACAATGCGGTGGAAGTGCACGAATCACGGAACCCGGCCCGGCGCGGTGAAGGAAGCATCGAGACATCCACGAACAGATAATGAGAAACCATATACATACGGACCGACATACGTACTTAATAAACCGAAATAGTTCAGAAAATAGATCAAATCAGAGTAGGCAGATTATATCAGAACGTAGTGTCCATAAGTCAGAATAATGTCACGATTCAGAAAGATAGACATAATACTTATTGGTTAACGGACGGAACATAGTCAGGAGGTACCCATGAAGAACGGACAGAAATAGACCAATTTAAGCCATACCGGGAGTATCAGGGTTTTGTGGGCCCACCTCGGACCCAACCATAGTGAAATACGTAAATTATGGATAATAAACCTTAGGGAGTCGTCCATAACCATCTTAGAGTGTTTCGACTCCATTTATGGAAGTTGCATACTTATAGGTCAATTTAGAAGAAATTGGTTCAATCTTACTGAATGATTTGGCGCTATTTTCAATCTTGGATTGTGAATCGCAGAAGTGCAATCAAGGCTCGCTTCCAAGCCTGTTACACTCAGAACATGCCAAAGAAAGATAGGGAAGGCTTTACATACCTTGGTTGTGCCTTACGCTCCTCAAGTCTCAATTCCCGTTTCGTCCAAAAATCTGCAAATGGTCACTCTTACCAATTACTATTCAAGAAAGTTAACATTTTAGTCTTGGGGTTATACTTGGCTACCGAAATTTTGGCAGCACTTCCCCTATACATACCACACCCCCGAGACTTTAGCTCGGCCACTATATCAACAACAACAACCCAACAACAACATCAATAACAACAACAAGTATCACAAAACACATAATATGGCTTAACTAGCCATCTTTCCGGCATAACATAACATCTTTCATTCCGACCTTACACTTCCAAACCAATCTTACCATTTTCTCATTCATCACTTATCAAGATCACTACAACATAATTCGGAGGCATATCATATCGTTTTCACCAAACATACATAAGGTATACACAATATACAAGTTTCCTACCAAAGGCATAATTCACCCACAACTTCCAATCTTTTAGCAAACTTGTTCATAACTTATTTCTATCTTCCAACTTCATCAATGACAATCATAATTTGCATCTTATTACTTTCATTCCACATTTACTTAAGTTACAATAAACTTGCATGTTTTCCTACAACAACTTAACAACCAAATTTTTCCATAACAAGAACCATTATTCTTCCATTCATTTCACAATACACAATTGACATACTAATGGGATTTAATTCACATTCCATCATCAACATAAAACCACACGGCCACACACTACAATTTCCAACTTCCATGAATTTTACAACTTTCACTTCCAATATAATTTCTACCATAACCACAACTAGATTATAACATAAATTCAACACCAATTCCATGCACAACCATGCACACACACACACGGCCACATATCTATATACACACACACACGGCCTACTTCCACACACCACACTTCCATCATCTTTATCTAATTCTAATCATTCTAACATGCATACTTATTCCATAACATAAAAGAATAGAATCCATACCTTTTTCAATCTTTCCTTCACTTGCCAAAGAACACCTCTTTGCCTTAAAAATTATATCAACTTGTAGAGCACCTTGAACTTAGTAAGAATATAGGAAGATTTCAATTTTTGAACCAAGGTTGAAGGGCTAGAAATTTTTTTCCTTTCTTTTCTTTTCTTTTTCTCCTTGGCCGTTTCTCTCTTGTTCTTTCTCCTCTCAATTTTTCTTGAAAGTTCATGAATATGAATAAGGATAACCTCTCCTTATTAATTTATCACATGCCCAAATAATTAAAAAAATATCATGGGCTTGGGTCTCCCTTCATGGACCATGGCCGGCCACACACACACACTTGGGCCTCTTTTTTTTTTTTTTTTTTTTAAGTCTTCCAAGCCCAATTATTTGTGACCAATTTTATAATTCATGAAACTAATTTCCAAAATTCCAATTTTGTCCTTAACCTTCCTCGATAATTCCGCACCAATGTTTCCATAGCCAACATATCCCTACTAGTAAGATCCAAATATGGCCTCATTTCTTGCAAACAAAGATTATTCCGAACTTTCCAAATATGCAAAAATGTCGGATGTAACATCCTCCCCCCCTTTAAAACATTCGTCCTCGAATGTTAACTCAACCTTATGGATTTTACAAACACTTCGGGGGAGGTCTTCTATCATTCTTCGATATCACCGCATTAGGGCTGTTCGGGGTCCTTATTAGTCTAGCGGTCCGTACAATCTTAGATCGGATATAGGGCGGACAGAGTCTTTGTCAGAACCAGAAGATTAGAAATATGTCAGATGGAGTCATATCCAAAATCAGAAGCACGAAGGTACGACAGACAGAATCATATTCCGACGATTATCTTAAGCGAATTCAAATTCGGGAGCGTACGTACAGAAGCATATCGAACGGGTCCATAGTCAAAGTCGGACATAAATCCGTAGTCAGAATCATACACATAGGAGTATTTCAGACAGGGCTATAATCAGAGTCAGACGTATGGAAATTTGTATCAAATAGATTTGGTCGAATCGACGTACCGTGGTATATCGGACAGAATTATGACCGAAATCAGACGCACAGAGATATATTAAACAGAAACGTAATCAGATCCAGAAGCACTAAGGTATAGTAAACAGAGTTTCACCGAACACAGGGACGCGGAGATGTGGCGTACAGAATCACGATCAGAGATACAGAATATACCTTAACACGTACGCAGACGATGCACATATTTTTCGGAAAAAGATTAATTGCATACGGGTCCACATTTGGCGACGCATCCGGGCCCGTCGACTAGTCAAAGCTATATGCGGTTCGAAGGACCGCTCGAACTTTCGCCGCGACCCTCCGATCTCGTCGGCGTCTTGCCCCGCCATGTGGGGTCTCGGGGCCATCCCACATACTCAAATTCCGCTTAAGTTACTCTAAGTCCTCATTTAGTCTCCGTATCTTCATTCGTGAAAACCGACCCTTGTGGGGTCACTCTCTCAGAATGCTCGGTCTTGGCACTAACTTCGAAACTTCTATGCATTCCCGACGGGGGCTTATCGGTAATACACTGGGCATAGGTGGCCCTGGGCCCGACCCGTCAATTGCCTCCCACGATGCCACGAAATCGGCCGGCCCCGCACGGACCTTAATAAATTCATCGTAAATTTTCGTAGCGGGTCCCACCCCGGATTCAAACTACACAATTACCATCCGCCTCGGGATTCCTCAATATCTACTTCCACTTGGGGGCCGCCTAATTATCCTCCACCCGGGTTTCTAGATTCCTCCTTATGGCGGGGACCTCTACGCCCGTGCATAAGCTCGCAACCGGCGATGTCCATTTTTTCGGCATCGCCATACACACATAGGAAAGAACCTAGGGAAGCCGCATCATACTGCATCCGGTCCTCCATATCGGCCACAATCGTCGGCGCATATCGGGCCGCAGAATCAAACTCCAAATTATACTCTCGAATACTCTCGCCCCTACCTATCCGCAAAAACCGATCAACACCCACCCCGCGGCTCGGGTGGTAAAAAGTGGCGGAGCGATCGTACAACCCGTCCCACGTGGGCGGGGAGAAGTCTCATAGCACTCTCCGAGGACTCATACGACATGAGGGCGACGTCCCGTAAAATCGGTGCAAGCAAGCTCGAAATCCTCTCCTCCGTAGCCCGAACCAATCCCAACGAGCGCCGTCCGCCGAATGAAATCTAGGGTCCTCCTCGGAGACCTCGTAAAAACTCGGGGGACCACATGTCAGTCGCGAACCCTCGGCTATCACGCTTGTCATCATTATCACCTCTCCGTCCACGTCCGAAATCCTGGAGGAATCGTCCGCCCACTATCGTCGGGTCCACCGGACCGCCTCCTCAACTATCCTCCGTAGGATCCTCCGCCCCCGGCCGGGAGCGGGCGCCGAGCCGCCGAGGCTCCGCCCCGGCCAAGTGACATCCGGTGGCGGAGTGGCCGAACCCTCCGACCGGGGCACAACATCGGCATAGCCCGGGCGCGGCCCTAGTAATCTTTATCGAGGCCTACAGTCTCTCTCGTCAAAAGAGAGGGATCGAAATAATTTCCCTTTGGGCGCCGATCGCCTTCTTCTCGAGGCATCGCCGAAAACAAGCTAGTTCGTCGAAGGGAAAACATCCTCGATAACACGCCTCTAACGCACGATCTAAGAGTCAAAGAAAGGGTAACATAACATCCTAGATGCCCCGTAGCCTCCTCGTTTATAGATGTGGGGCCCAACACACCGATAAACAAGACTCTACTAGACACGGCCTGCAGACATTCCGAGAACCGACCGCTCTGATACCACTTTTGTCACGACCCAACCCCGTGGGCCGCGACTGGTGTCCTATCTGGACACCCATACGTACCTACCTGACAGATCTGGCATACCAAATAGCTGAATCCGATCAGACATACATAAATACGTACAGATATAAAATCCATCGCGCAGAAATATACATACATAAACATACTTAGACCTGTACATAAGCCGTTAGGGCTGTCATAATAAACAGAAATACTCAGATCGCAGACTCGTACTCACTTACCCAAACAGTGACAACCCACAACCCACGAACATGTTGCTGTGCCTCTAACATACGTAACAAAATCGAAGATGGGACAGGCCCCGCCGTACCCAAATGACCCTATATACGTAACATACAAACAACGAAGATATATACCAAAAGTATCGTTCTCCGATCAAAGGGAGCTCTTCAAACAAACAGACCGATGTCCTACACTGCGCGTATCACGCGCGCGCGTCCGTACCGTGCGGGCATGTAGCGCCCCGAAGAACGAGGGGGTCGGCACGGAAATGTACCGAGTATGTAAGCGGAAACAAAATATACATAATCATAATCAGAGTCGGATATGTAAAATCATAACAGACAGAATCGGGTTCGTAGCGGAGTCATACTTACGAGTGTACGTACGTAATCGTAATATGTCGTATTTAGGGAAAGTAGCGGACGGAGTGTCAATACGGACCGTAGGTACAGTAATGTGGATGTATTCTCGTATGCAATCCGTAACTCGAAGCATGACCGACGAGTTAGAATCCGAATCGACGTACGTAAACATGACCGATGAATCGCAGTTCGAATCGATTTTAAGTGCGACAGACGAGCCATGATCCAAATCGACATACGAATCGTAATACAGAATCATGCATGCGAGTCATAAGCATATACGTACACATACATATCATAATTAGATCCCGCCCTTTAATAAGGGACGCGATAATGTAACCCGCCCTCGTAGTACGGGACGCGGTGGACGAAAGAATCGATCAAATGCCATCCCGGCCGCCATCCCCATAATACCACATAATCGCATCATAATCGCATCATACGATACGCATATCCCGCCCGCACATCCGAGGGACGCGGTGAACAATGCAGGTGGAAGTGCACGAATCACGAGAACTCCGGCCCGGCGCAAGGAAGGAAGCATTGAGACATCCACGAACGCATCCATGAGAAACCATATATACATACGTACCGACATACGTACTTAATAAACCGAAATAGTTCGTAAAAATAGATCAAATCGAGTAGGCGTATTATATCGAACGAGTGTCCATAAGTCGAATAATGTCACGATTCGTAAAGATAGACATAATACTTATTGGTTAACGGACGGAACATAGTCGGGAGGTACCCATGAAGAACGGACGTAAATAGACCAATTTAAGCCATACCGGGAGTATCGGGTTTTGTGGGCCCACCTCGGACCCAACCATAGTGAAATACGTAAATTATGGATAATAAACCTTAGGGAGTCGTCCATAACCATCTTAGAGTGTTTCGACTCCATTTATGGAAGTTGCATACTTATAGGTCAATTTAGAAGAAATTGGTTCAATCTTACTGAATGATTTGGCGCTATTTTCAATCTTGGATTGTGAATCGCAGAAGTGCAATCAAGGCTCGCTTCCAAGCCTGTTACACTCAGAACATGCCAAAGAAAGATAGGGAAGGCTTTACATACCTTGATTGTGCCTTACGCTCGTTCAATCTCAATTCCCGTTTCGTCAGAAATCTGCAAATGGTCACTCTTACCAGTTACTATTCATGCAAGTTAACATTTTAGTCTTGGGGTTATACTTGGCTACCGAAATTTCGGCAGCACTTCCCCTATACATACCACACCCCCGAGACTTTAGCTCGGCCACTATATCAACAACAACAACCCAACAACAACATCAATAACAACAACAAGTATCACAAAACACATAATATGGCTTAACTAGCCATCTTTCCGGCATAACATAACATCTTTCATTCCGACCTTACACTTCCAAACCAATCTTACCATTTTCTTATTCATCACTTATCAAGATCACTACAACATAATTCGGAGGCATATCATATCGTTTTCACCAAACATACATAAGGTATACACAATATACAAGTTTCCTACCAAAGGCATAATTCACCCACAACTTCCAATCTTTTAGCAAACTTGTTCATAACTTATTTCTATCTTCCAACTTCATCAATGATAATCATAATTTGCATCTTACTACTTTCATTCCACATTTACTTAAGTTACAATAAACTTGCATGTTTTCCTACAACAACTTAACAACCAAATTTTTCCATAACAAGAACCATTATTCTTCCATTCATTTCACAATACACAATTGACATACTAATGGGATTTAATTCACATTCCATCATCAACATAAAACCACACGGCCACACACTACAATTTCCAACTTCCATGAATTTTACAACTTTCACTTCCAATACAATTTCTACCATAACCACAACTAGATTATAACATAAATTCAACACCAATTCCATGCACAACCATGCACACACACACGGCCACATATCTATATACACACACACACGGCCTACTTCCACACACCACACTTCCATCATCTTTATCTAATTCTAATCATTCTAACATGCATACTTATTCCATAACATAAAAGAATAGAATCCATACCTTTTTCAATCTTTCCTTCACTTGCCAAAAGAACACCTCTTTGCCTTAAAAATTATATCAACTTGTAGAGCACCTTGAACTTAGTAAGAATATAGGAAGATTTCAATTTTTGAACCAAGGTTGAAGGGCTAGAAATTTTTTTCCTTTCTTTTCTTTTCTTTTTCTCCTTGGCCGTTTCTCTCTTGTTCTTTCTCCTCTCAATTTTTCTTGAAAGTTCTTGAATATGAATAAGGATAACCTCTCCTTATTAATTTATCACATGCCCAAATAATTAAAAAAAATATCATGGGCTTGGGTCTCCCTTCATGGACCATGGCCGGCCACACACACACACTTGGGCCTCTTCTTTTTCTTTTTTTTTTAAGTCTTCCAAGCCCAATTATTTGTGACCAATTTTATAATTCATGAAACTAATTTCCAAAATTCCGATTTTGTCCTTAACCTTCCTCGATAATTCCGCACCAATGTTTCCATAGCCAACATATCCCTACTAGTAAGATCCAAATATGGCCTCATTTCTTGCAAACAAAGATTATTCCGAACTTTCCAAATATGCAAAAATGTCGGATGTAACAATCCTACCCTACTAATAGTGTTGTCTTAAATCACGATACATCTTGGTAGCACCAGGATGAATAGAATATCTAGAACTGTGAGCCTTCTCTAAAATCAACTTGATCAAGCCACCAACCAACCTGAGGAACACAAACACGACCTTTAATCCTCAAAACCCCCTTACTATCAAGAATGGCCTCCTTAGCCTTTACACTCAACACTTTATCACGAATCTTGCACAACTTAGTATCCTCAAATTGTTTTGCCATAATCTGATCCAGAAGCAATAACCTCGCCTCAACACAAGCCAAAACTCGACCAGAATCTGATATATCAAGTCTCACCAACCCATTTTCCAAAGCCTGAACATCCCTAGCCAAAGGACTCTCTTCAGATACCAACCAGTCTAAACTACCCATACTCACAGTCTTTCGGCTCAAAGCATCCACCACCATATTGGCCTTGCCCGGATGGTACAAAATAGTCAAATCATAGTCCGTAAGTAACTCCATCCATTTGCACTGTATAGAGCTCAAATTCCTCTAATTGAACACATGCTAAAGGCTACGGTGATTGGTGAAAACCTCACAATGAATGCCATAAAAATAGTGCCTGCCAACTCCAAGTCATGGGTGAGGTAATTCTTCTCGTGAACCTTCAATTACCTCGAAACATAGGCAATAACCTTACCATCCTGCATCAGAACACAACCCAAATCTATACGCGAAGCATCATAATTGTCACGACCCAACCCCGTGGGCCGTGACTGGTGCCCTACTCAGGCACCCAAACGAACTGACGAACCAAATCATCAAAATAAGGCATGCTCGCATTTAACAGACATAACTCGTACCGAAAATCAAAAGCTGATATCATACAAATGCTACCCTAGCGGTCGCCCGTATCAAAATATCACATCAGAATCAAAGCTGGCGGAATGGACATCGCCCAAACATACTCACACAAACATGTGGGCCATATCGGCCGTAGTAGCGTACGGGACCGCTTAAGGGCGCAAAACAAAACTATATACGCACAATCCGGATCACATACAAACAAACTGGACCCACGACCCACAAATATGACTACAGGCCTCTACAAACCGAACAAAACATGTGAACATATGACGGGACAGGGCCCCGCCGTACCCGAACAGTAGCAGATGTACAAAATATACAACAGAAAAGGTATATACCAAAAGTGTGAGCTCCGGATCAAGGGAGCAATCCAGACAGCAGAACAGAGGTCCTAAACTGGTGGCGTACCACGCGAAGCGTCTGTACCTGCGGGCATGTAGCGCGCCCCCGAGGAATGGGGGTCAGTACGAAAGAAGTACTGAGTATGTAAAGCAGGAGGTACAATAGCTCAAATCATAACTGGGTTTAGGAGATACAGAAACAAATGCAGACGTAACCGATCAAACCTGTGCGAAATGCAAATGTACAGAATGTAAATAAAAAATCATGCATAAAGCTCGGAATACGTGGTCACCCCCGACGCTGGTGCCACGACACATCATACTCCAGAAGCTTTCAAATCTCCGTACGTCTCCGAACACATCATACCATCACACACATCACATCATCAGAATATATCAGAAGCCATATCACATCATAACACCATAGACGGTAACCGGCCCTATGGCGAGGTCTCGGAAACCGTAACACATCATACTGCCGAATATGTCATAATGCGCACGATCACGTAACCGGCCCGGTACCGACGAACGAAACCATAGTAAATGGCACGAGCGGAGTAGTGCAGAAACTATATGCATATCAAAAGTAACTTTCCAGACTCAACACATAATTTCATATATATATATATAGTAGCCTCAGAAGGCTCAAAACGAATATCGAGTACATCGGAATTAGTATACAAAAGTTACGGACTTTTAACTTATCAATTTTCTCAAAAATACACCGTAGATCATTTTCAGAAAATTTTAGCATCATTCATAGTAACGAACTTTCAAATATCATTATCGGACATTTCAAACGGACCTCAATGTCATAAGCGAACACTTCTTTTTCATATCGAACGAAAACGAGCCAAACAAATCAAATAGGAGAAGTCTCGGGACTTGCGGGCCCACCTCGGGTCGAGTCGAGGCGGCGAACATAATTTACAGACATTAGGCTCCGTAAAGCTATCTGTGGGAGTTTCGGAGCGATTTGGACTTATTTGCGAAAGTTATGAAGGTTAGGCATTCTTTTTAATCAAACATAAAGTTCATAGTTCAATCGCACTGAATGAATAGTGACCAAAATCAAACTCGGATTTCTGGGAGCAGAATTAGTCCCGAGGTTTCGTTTTCGGCCTAGGGGGTCTAGGACATGCCTTATGAAAGATAGGTGAGCGTTACATACCTTACGGACGTCCCTACGCTCGCTTAATCTCCAATCCCGTTTCGCCAAAATCTGCAAATGGTCATCTTTACCAGTTACTATTCATGAGAGTTAACATTTCAATCGTGGGGTTATATTTGTCTGCCGAAATTTCGGCAGCACCTCCCCTACTAATATGACACCCCCGAGGTTCAACTCGGCTCAAAACAACCAACAACAACCCAACAACAACATCAATAACATTAACAATCACAACATAACACAACTAGTCAACTTTCCGACCTAATGCATTAGTTTCCATTCCGACTTCACACTTCCAACTTCATGTCTACGTTCTCATATTTATTTACTAATCCAAAACCATTCAAATACAAATTGGACATATTTCTCATATTCCATAAAATGTACAAAGTTTCCATCAAACCATAACTCCTCCAAAACTTTCAATTCTCAACATGCATATTCATAACATTCTTCCATCTCCCAATTTCATAAATCATAACCACAATTCACATCTAAGATCTTACTTTCATCATTATATAAAAATTATATCAAATTCACATAGATTTCTCATAACAACATACAACCAACTTTCAAGCTAACTTAATTCATTAAACCTTCCTTTACATCACAAAGGCAACAACAACATAATTAACATGCTAAATAAATTTAATTCATCTTCCCCCACCAAAACAACATCACACGGCCACACATACTTGCACACACCACACGGCCTCATGCACACACACGCAATTTCCATAATTCTCATTCCATTCCAACCATTATAACATACCTACATCTTCCATAACATAAAAGAACAAGATTCTTACCTTTTTCTTGAAATTTCCACTCGCCGCAAACGTGGTTCTTTCGCCAAACTAATTGTACCACGTTGAAGAGCGTCTTGAACTTGTTAAGAATTCACAAAGAACAAGAATTTTGGATCAAGATTGAAGGCTAGGAAATTTTTTTTTTTTTTCTCTCTTCTTTCTCTTCTTGGCCGATTGCTCTTCCCCTTTTTTTTTCTCTTTTGTTCTTTGTTTTTCTTGCTAAATCTTGAAACTTCTAGGCTAATATAACATTTATCACATGGGTAAAAATTTAATTAAAACCCCATGGGCTTGGGCCATGTTGGCCGGCCACCCCTCTCAACTTGGGCCTTATTTTCCTTTTTTTTTTTTCAAGCCCAATTCATCATGAATCATCTTTCATAAATTCCCGAAACAAATTTTCAAAATTCCAACTTTGCCCTTAGGCCTTCTCCGGTGTTCTCACATCAATATTTTCCACAAGTAGCCACATACACACCACATAAAATCAAAGCATGGCCTTATTCTTACGAATCACCATTGTGTCCAAATTTCCCGAATATGCGAAAACACGGGATATAACAATAATACATTGTGAAATCCTTCCTCTCAACTGGTAGAGATAGAGTGGAAGCTAAAGTCAACAAGGTCTTGAGATTTTGGAAGCTCTCTTCACACTCATCGGAATACTAAAAGGGAACATTCTTCTGAGTAAGACGAGTCAAATAAGAAGCTATCAAAGAAAAACCCTTCACAAACTGACAGTAATAACTAGCCAGAACCATAAAACTCCGGATCTCGATCACTAAAGTAGGCCTAGCCCAATCTCAAACTGCCTCAATCTTCTTGGGATCCAACTGTCATGCCCCGAACTGTGGCCTGGACGTAACACGGCACTCGGCACCTTACTGCATGTGACTAAGCGAACCACATGGCTTGCTGAATCATCATTAGGCATAACATGAGCGGAATACGACATAAACATGATGAGCCTTAATAAACATGAGATTTAAAAATATCAAATAAAATACTTGTTTAAAAATATGAATATGGATTGTCACAGATAATGAGCCAAAGATGGCTATACGACTCTGAACATCTGACATAACGTAACTGTCTAGTCTATGAAACCTCTAGCATGAGTCTGAACTGCTAAACATAACTATTGGGACAAGGCCCCCATCATACCTTAAATGCATAACTATCATAAAAGTAAATAATGACTAAATCCCGAAGGAGATAGGGCTCACCAAAAGCTGATACGTGGTTGATCCTATAGAGTAAATCCGTCATCCTATAAGTCCGCACCTGCATCGTGAAATGTAGGCCCCCGAGAAATAGAACGGGAATGTCAGCACATTGAATGTACTGGTATATAAAGCAACCGAATGGAATAAATATGGCACATAAAATAACATGCTAAGAGCTGAAACTGAAACTGAAACATGGTCATGAACATGAGTATCTGACATGGACATAAATACATATATAACATGGGTAAAAACATTATAAGTTGGGAGAGCATAAATATATAACCGACAACATGGTCGGGTACATGCATCCTACCAGCAGAACACTCACACCTTGCCAAGGAAATGAGATTTAATTATAACATGAAAGGATCCAATCATTATGAGAAATCGTCCTAAATGGGCGGAGCGATCCTCATCCTACGGTGGCTAACGTAGTTTCAGGCTGCTTGAAGCCTTCTCGGTAATCTATGCAACTCCCAAAAATATAAACATGATATAGTTGGCTAAGAAGCCCATGGATTTCATGAAAGCATGACTTGTATTTAACTTGAATGTATCTTGTATCATGGCATGAAAATAATCATAATGTAATTCTGTGAAAACTGGTAGACATGTAGGATATTCATGAAATAAGCATTTTATTTAAAAACTTGCATGTAAAAACCCATGAATTTCAAAGTATGGGTCTTCATGGATTACAAAAAGATTCTCAATAATCGGAATGATGTATCAAGAACACAATAATGGATTAAGAATAATAATTCAACACATAGTATAACATAGTACATGGACCTAGGGTTATCATAAACACGGCTAAAACCCTAGTTTTTGGAGAACTTTCGTATAATCATGGAAGAACGTGGCGTGGGGAAGAACAAAGATGTTCCCACACATAGATAGTAACCCTAAATACCTGGTAATGCTCTAAACTTGAAATAAAGGCCTGGACTTGAAGAGGAACTCCTAAAGCCTTAGTCTTGAATCCCTTTAATTGGGTTTTCTTGAAAACCCTAGGTTAAGAATGATGAATTTTTGCATAATGATCATGAATGTATGTTGGAATTGACTTGGAATGTATGGAATAGGCTTGCCTTGAAGTATCTTGAAAGTTGGGAGAGAAGAGCTTCATCCTTAGGGCTTGAGAGACTTATTTAGGGTTCTTTTCCTCAGAAAAATTGGTTTAAAACGAAGTGAGAATGAATATAACGAAGTTAGACTTTTAAAAAGTCGTGTTCGGTGCGTGGCCGCGCAGCTGGAGGCCCACTTCGCATAGGTGATCACGCAGCGAAGGTAGTAACACTGCCTCTGGTGCGCAATCGCGCAGCTGAAGGGCACTTCACACAGCACTTCGTGCATCGCGTAGCGTCTAGTAAAATGGGCATAACGTCTAGTACAGAGCTCCGTTTGAGCTCCATAATATATGGTTGGAAAGCTATATCAAAGACCTACAACTTTTATGTTTTGAGTTGTCTCAAATTCCTATCGTAAATACCCGAAAACAGGCCATTAATACAGACCGTCTCAGACTTAGATAGATTTAGAAGGCCTTAAGAACTTCACCTTTTGGTTTGACTTCAAAACGACTGTTTATCACCCGAATTCATCCCGAATGGATTCATATAGCTACAATCTCATCTTTATACTAGTTTCATACATTTATACATAACTCGGATTTACGGGATGTTACACCACCATAATTCTGTCCTTAGACACAACATGCCCCAAGAATGCTCTTTTGAATTAAGCCAAAACTCACACCTAGAAAACTTAGCATAAAGCTTCTTTTCCCTCAACAAACCAAGAACAATCCTCAAGTGTTTTCCATTATCTTCCTTGTTGCACAAATACACCAAAACATCATCAATGAATACTATGACGAAGGAATCCAAATATGACGTCAAAATGCCATTCATCAAGTCCATAAAAGCTGCTGGAGCATTAGTAAGCCCAAATGACATAACAAGAAACTCATAATGACCATAACGAATCCTAAAGGCCATCTTGGGAATATCTTCGGCCCGAATTTTTAATTGGTGATAGCCTGACCTGAAATCAATCTTGAAAAACACAGAAGTTCCCTGAAACTGGTCAAACAAATCATCAATGAGGGAATAGGATACTTATTTTGATGGTAAACTTGTTCAACTGGCGGTAATTAATACACATCCATATCGACCCATCCTTCTTCTTCACAAAAAGTACGGGAGCGCCCTAATGGGAGACGCTCGATCTAATGAATCCCTTGCTAAGAAGATCCTTCAACTCTCTGAACTCAGTCGGTGTCATCTGATATGGCGAAATAGAAATAGGGAGAGTCTCCGGCTCTAAATCAATACAGATATCGATATCATGATCGGTTGGCATACCCGGCAAGTCCATAGGAAACACCTCCGCGAACTCGCTCACTGTAGGAACAGAATCGAGTAACGGAGTGTCAGCACTAATATCACGAATATGGGCCAAGTAGGACAAACATCCTCTATCCACTAACTTCCTGGCTCGAAGGAATGAAATGATTTTCTTCCGCGAGGGACTAGGAGTATCCTTCCACTCAAGTCTAGGAATACCCGGCATAGCTAGTGTGACTGTTTTGGCATGACAATCCAAGATTGCATAATAAGGAGACAACCAACTCATACCCAAAATAACATCAAAATCTACCATATCAAGGATCACCAAATCTACCTACATACCATAACCCATAAATGTAACCATACAAGACCGACATACTCAATCTACCACAATAGAATCTCCGACTGGAGTAGATACACGAATAGGCTAGTCAAGTAGATCACAAATCATATCCAAACCCATAGAGAAATATGTAGACATATAAGAGAAGGTAGAACCCGGGTTAAATAATATTGAAGTCGCCCGGTGATAGATTAAGCTATTACCTATGATAACTGAATCGGAAGCCTCGGCCTCTAGCCTACTAGGAAAAGCATAGTAAATGAATCCATCATCCACTAGCCTGCAAACCTCCATGACCACTCTGAATCGACTGAGCTCCACCCCTATCGGGTTGATGTCCACCTCTTCCTGACTGAGATCCTTCTCTACTAGGATGGGTCCCACCTCTACCAGACGTGTGGCCACCCAGCCTAGGTTGTGCACTACCTCTACCATAAGATCCACCTCCTCTAGCAGATAAAACTAGAGCCTTAGGAGTCTGATGATGAGTACTCTGACCACTCTGTCTGAGTTGGGGACAGTTCATCTTAAAAGCCCCGACTCTCCACACTCGTAGCATACTCGCTCCAGCACAAGTCGCTAAACAGTCGAAGAACTCAAATACCCACCAAGATTAGAGAATCTAGAATACGAACCCACTGATTGCCCTAAAGAACACTTGATAAGCTTAAGTGCATTCGCGTTTTGATGATTGTCAAACAGATTCAAAACCAGATGAAAACCTGGTCTTTGATTTGATCTCTGTGCGTCTTGCATGGTAAGCAGAGACATTTTTAAAGTCGAGGTACTCACTGCACACAAGTACAACAGTTGAGCTGGCCCATGCTTTAGGTCAAATATTAAATAAGTGGTCTCTATCCATCCCACATGCTTCCTACTATATATACAACATGCTGCAACATATTGTGTATCACTTGAAAAACCTAATCTAAATTGGGCAAAAACTGACGTCATAAGATTTCAAGTGATCATAAGAACGAGTCACTTGCAAAACTAAAGAACCCGATCCAGATACAGATTTAGTCTAAGTTCTTTATGTTGCTATAAGTCTTTGTTCTGTTGTGCTAAAATTGTAAACCTACTCTTTCCAAAAAGCACGCTATTGTAGGTTTTTCAAATTCCTAGTAGTTGTTAGGCAATTTAACTTTAAATCTATTAAGTGGCACCCTTAGCTAAAGTTATCTTAGGTGTATTAGTTGGGTTTGGCTAAAGGTACTCAATTTTAGTTTCCTTGACTAGAGTCAGTCAAGTTGAGGTATTTGCAATCGGTGTATTTCAAAGATTGAGAGACTACGGGAGTTAGTTCCTAAGTTGTCACCATTGTAAGGGTTGAGGGATTATGGGAGTTAGTTCATAGCATACGATAGGTTGTAATCTAAAGTTGCTAGTGTAATGGAGTTGAAATCTTGGGGTAGGTCGTGATTTTTAATTCCTTGAGCAAGGAGTTTTCAACGGTAAAAACAGTGTCTTCTTTACTTACTGCATTGCATAAGGGAACTGGTATACAACCAGGTCTCTCATACATTATTTGGTTGATGCACAATCTATAACAATTAGTATCAGAGCAGGTGTTTTCTAAAAGGTTAATACCTAGAAAGAATCTGTAAAATGGTTGTCCACCCAATATGGAAGAAGGTCAATCTTTCACCAGGCCACCCAGATTTAACGGAAAATGCTATGGGTGGTGGAAGACTAGAATGCATGAATTCATCATGGCTGAAGACTCAGAGCTGTGGGATATCATCTGTGATGGCCACTATATTCCAGTACACACAAGTGAAGATGGTGTAAAAACCAATGCCAAATCAAGGAAAGAATACATTGATACTAACAGGAAGGCAGTGCAGAAAAATTATAAAGCTAAGATGATCTTTTCGTGTGGAATAGGACTTGATGATTACAAGCAAGAGTCAGCGTGCTTAACTACTAAAGAGAACTGGAAAGCTCTTCAAACTGCTCATGATGGAACAACACAGGTGAAGAACTCCAAGATCGACATACTCACCACAGAGTATGAAATGTTCAAAATGAAAGAGGAAGAATCTATTCATTATATGCACACTAGATTCACCTCTATCATGTCACGACCCAACCCCGTAGGCCATGACTAGTGCCCGAGCTGGGCACTCGTACACATCCGTCAACTATAATCATACCATAGCAAACATAATAAGAACTTAAACATACGGAAAGGCACGGCGTCGCATACATATATACAAATCGTACATAAGCCTGGGAACATTTAAAACACAAACACAATCGAACAAAGTGACTACCCATAACCCACACATATGTCTACGGACTCTACGAGTAATAACGTAATCATATGACGGGACAGGGCCCCGTCGTACCTGAATAGACATAAACATATACAACAAAAGAGTCTGTACCAAAATATGGGCTCCGGAACAAGGGAGCACTCCAAGATAGCTGGATGAGAATCCTAAGCCGGCGGATCACCAAAACGTGTATCTGTACCTGCGGGCATGAAACGCAGCCCCCGAAGAAAGGGGTCAACGGAATATGTCGAGCATGTAAAGCATGGATTACAAGAACAGGATCATAACCGAACCGGCATTACAGAACAAGTATGATAACCGTAAAATCAAATGACTTGCTTTAGAGACATATATCATGCATGTCAATATCATATCATCATGTCATCATATATATATATATATATATATATATATATATATATATATATATATATACCGTACCCGTGCCCTCTAGTGAGGGACTCACACACCCTAACCTTATTAGGTGTGATGGGCACCCGACCCGTACCTAGGGCCGAGCGAACCCTCGTACTCTTATCGTACAAAATCACTCCGTACTTTTAAATCAAATAGGATAAAATACATAGCAAAATTTTTCGAAACATCCTTCTCGTAGCTTCCAAACCGAACAAACCTATAATCATACAAAATTCAGTGCATAACACGGACCGACATATCGGCTGACGAAGCCGCTTACAGACCGATAACCAACACCTACGATGCTGTCTGCACAGTCTCTAACATACATCCGGAAATCATAACAAACAAACTCTGACTTGGCAGCCCTCCGAGAGAACGGAGCTTGCCATCCTCGCCTGGAACACCTTCTATAATAACTTCGAAATCATTTGGGAGTACCGCGTGGCATGAAACGCGCCCCCGAAGACAGGGGGTCGTACGGAAAATGTACCGAGCATGTAAGGCATGCAATAAAGAAAACAGAACCATAATCGAAACAAACAGACTAAAAGATAGTACATTAGTCAAAATACCGTACGCCTTTTTTTTTTTCGTACACAAATCGACTTACCTCCGTCTCATATATCGAAGGAGTACAAAGTAAGTGAGTCACCCGTAGTACTAAAATGCTTATTTTACAATTACAGATCGCATGTCCGAAGAGGTGTAGAAAATATAGAGCGCACCGACGATGTCACACGTTGGACGGAGTGCAAAACGTACAGAACGTTCAGACGAGGTCATATATCGGACGGAATATCAAACGTACAGAATGCTAAGATGATATCATATATCGGACGAAATACAGAACGTACAGAATGCTCAGATGATGTCTTATATCAGACGCAGACGTACAGAGCTATATCGAACAGACCCGTAATCAGAGTTAGGCGTACAGAGCTGTGTCGACTGCATTCGTAGTCGAGTCGACGTACATAAGTATACCGAACGGTATCCATGAACGAGCGTACGTACGGAGATATATCGGACGGATTCGTAATCAAATCAGAAGTATGGAGGCATAATAGGCGAGCCTTATCAAAATAAGAGATGTAGAAGTCTGACGTACAAAATCGTCATCAGAGTCAGAAGTACAAAAATGCAGACCTTGTCCAGAATATCAAAAATGCTTATTTTCAGACCACAGATTATGCATAACGTATCATATATTATCATAAGCATATGTCGATAACGCATCCCGGCCCTCCACGCGAGGGACGCGATACGTAACCCGACCTCTAGTACGGACGCGGTGAACGTACAGATCATATGCCATCCTGGCCACCGTCCCCATATCATCAGATCATAATATCATATACATAAACAGAGCCCGGCCCGCCTATGAGGGACGCGGTGAACAATGCAGTGGAACCCGCACGATAACAGAACCTGGCCCGGGACGCAGTGAACAGATACATATACAGAGGCATGCGCACGATAACAGATCCTGGCCCGGGACGCAGTGAACAGATACATTGAGCCTTGCACGAGCAGATTCGTGAGAAACCATTTGCACATAAATCCAGACTCGATGAATACGTACTCTTACCGACATTCAAAAGCTCAAAAATGAATTTCGGGTTCTTCCAAATTAATATCGGGAAGTTATGAGCGTTTGACATACAGAAACCTCTACGGACTTTTTAAGCGATCCGAGATCGTACGTGGAGAACATTAAGGCTTATAGAGCATACTCATATTAGAATACTCGGATCAGACGACTCATATCCGAATACACATAGCAGAATACTTATATCGGACACTCATACCAAAGTACTCATATCGGAGTTATCATATCAGAATGCTTACACCAAAATACTTAGATCAGAATACCTATGTCAGAACACATATATATCGAATATTTTTTTTTTGAATACTTAATATTTATATCAGAATATTTACATCGGATCATTCGTACCGAAGCCTTTATATCAGAATAGTCGAACCAGAATGCTCATATCTGAGTTACTAGACACTTATATCAAATTCGGAACAATAGTCAAAGGTTTCCTTAATTATCTTACGGAAATAAGACAAATAGAACAATACAATTAAATCTCGGGACCGTGGGCCCACCTCGGTCAAGTCGGGTAACGAACATAAAAACGTGGTCATTATGTGCCATTGGATCATCCTCGAAGATTTCAAGGCATTCCGCTTTCATTTTCAAAAGTTACGGAACGTTTGAACATTTCTTTACAATAAAGCGTAAGTTATTTAATTCAATTGTGTTGAATGAAAAAGGGATAATTATAAGCTCGGATTTCTAAGAGTAGAGTCATCCCCGAGGCTCAAATCATAGCCTATCACATCTAGGACATGCCAAGAGAAAGAAAGAGTAAGCCTTACATACCTTTTCCGCTTCTTAAGCTTCTCCAAATTCGAATCCCGTTTTCTCCAAAATCTACAAATGGTCATGTTTACCAATTATCAATAGTGGACTTTTAGCATTCAAATCTTTAACTCACTACTTGTCTACAGAAATTTGGGCAGCATCTCCCCTGTAAATTCGCCGCCCCGAGATTCTATCTCGGCCCACAATACCACAGAAAATCCGAGAATGAGACTCGGCCAACAGATCAACAATGACAATACCAATAATTATTTCAACGACCCTCACAATATTCATAATGATTTAATGCTACCCGAAAACTTCAACAAAAGTGTAACTACACATTTTTATTCTAGATTCATAACCCATATTAAAACCATGCATTGCTAACATCATATTCATACAAACATAAGGAAGCATACTAATATTACATTAACTTCTCCACCAATCTACAAACAATTTCCATTTCGTTCCAACCCTTTAAACCTTCATATAATATCATAGAATCCGCAACGACATCGACTAGAATATTACATGAAATCAACTCATCATAGCTTACCACACAATAACATTCTCGGCCACAACAACTACACCCATATTTTCATAAATTTCCATCCTTTTCATACATTGCAACAACAACTAACATACTACATAGAATTAATCCATTCTCTTCCAAATCACACTATGACCACACGGCCACAACTACATATACACGGACAACTATTCAACATCCATATTTTCATAATTTTCATGAGTTTCATTCACTCCTACACACCACAACATACACAACCATACATAACATATAAAAGAAGATTAAATTCTTACCCTTTTTCTTTAATTCCCCACTTGGCTAGAATGTTGATCTTGCAACAATAAATGTTCTACTTGTTCCAATGACCTCTTCTCCTTGCTAGGGACCTTCCAATTATAAGAGAATAATTTTTTGAGAAATTTTTCCAAGATTCTTGTTGCCTCCAAGCTTGGCCGAAATTGGCCCTTTGTTTTTCTTCCAAAGTTTTTTTTTTTTTTTTTTTCTCTCCAACTCTCCAAATTGATGAATGATATGTCTTACCATGTAAGCTCATATATATATATAGTTATTACAATCATGTGAGGGGCACATGCCCCCTCTCTAGAATTTTCTTGAATTTTATGGCAAAGATGACTTATTTTGTCATCTTTTTTCTTTTTCTTCTTTCTTTTTTTTTTTTTTTGCATGGCACCTTTGGAACCTTCATGAACCTCATGTAAAATTCCCGTTTTGCCCCTCGACTTTCCTCAATATTATCATTTTGCCCCTAGCCTTCCACATTATTTCCATTGGTCATTTTGCAAATTTCTCTTTTTACCCATGGTCTTTCCCAACATTTTCATACTACCAATGTTCATGAATAGTATTCCTAACAACTCGTACCTTAAAATAATTCTTGAAAATGACCTTGTCCTTATCTTGCCACGACTTTCTCGAATTATCCGAATGTATGAAGTACGGGATATAACAGACTCGGTGAATAATGCAGTGAACTGTGCACAAATACGTACCCGGCTCGGAACTCGATGAAAGACATATTGAGGCTTGCACGAGCAGAGTAGTGAGAAACCATATGCACACACATCATCATTACAGACTCAATGGATAAGTAAGTAGTCGGCGCTCGAGAGTTAAAACGGAAGTCATACTAAGTTCTTTCAAAACAAAGTCACTAGGACTATACAAAGGAAAATCTCGGGGACCACGGATATGCATCAAACCAATCCGGGCCCGCCCATGAAAGTTAAAGTCATTATACGTTAGAGAATCATTTGCGAGCATATCAAAGCAATCCGGTTCCGTCTATGAAAGTTACGGCCATTATTAGACGTAGAGTCCATTAAGAACCCAAATTCTTTTGCAACATTTGAAATCCAATCATACAAAGGACTTAAGGACCACGGTTCAACCATATTAAGAATCCGAATATCAAGAAGTGGATAAGCATCATATACATGTTCGGACCTTAAGAATAGCCTCGAAGCTCGTATCATAGCCTAATTACAACTAGGACATGCCAAAAGAAAGAAAGGTGAGCTTCACATACCTTGTCCGCTCCCTAAGCTAATCCAAACTAAGTCTCGGCTTCCCAAAATCTACAACAACATCATTAAATACTAACATTAGCTACAGGCACTTAGGAATTCAATCCTAAGTTAGCATTTGTCTACAGAAATTTGGGCAGCATTTCCCTTCTTTATATGCCTAGCCCGAATTCTCAATTCAGTAACTAACAACACCAACAACAATACCAATAGTATTAAAATCATTTCCACTACCGACGTATGCCATAAAATAGCACATTTCCAATCGTTTTCTAAATTTCTCAACCAACCAAATTTGCGATATAACTATTTAATAATTTTATTTCTGTAAAGGAGTCGAAATTCATATGAACAACATCAATAACAACAGCCTTTACATTTTACAAGGTAAATACATTTATTTTCATCCAAAATTCTCTTCAAATCTCCTTCCATAATTCACAACACCAACAAACGAATTTATCAGACTATTCCCTCCGTGCTAATCCGTTAAAATTCTAAATAAACTCGTTAACAATGAAAAAGAACCGTATTCATACCTTAAGCATGCAGCCCCCACATTATCACTCTTATCCTTGGTTGATTTTTAGCTCAAATTGAAGACAACGCAGCGTACAATACTTTTCTCTTCATTGGGCTTCGGAATTCGGGAGCTCGAGATTTTGGTCAAAATTGGTTTTTCTTTCTCCAAGGCTCTTCTCTCTCTCTCTCTTTCCAGAATTTTCTGGTGTTCTTGGTCTGAAAAATGAGAGGAAAGGGCTGAAATTTCACTTAAATAGACATGGGTCATGGGCCTAACCCGATTGGGCCCGGTTTGGGCCTAGCCCACTGACCTTTCCGCCTTAAAACGTCTATATATCCTTATCCCGATGTCACCTGTGGACTCACAACCTATGGTTGGAAAGCTAATTCAATTATATACAACTTCTATTTTTGGTATTTTTCCAAATTCCAAACTTATAATACCGTTTCTCGCCCCTCGAAGTCGATCACCCGAAAACGTTACTTAAAAATATTTGCTTGGAGGACTTCCACTTTGATTTGGCTCAAGGGTCCTTCTTGAGTTATGTTTAACTTCACATATGTGATTCATATAAATTTTCGCATGTCCCAAAAAAAAATCTCAATGTGTGGGCCCCACCTCAGCTTGCGAATAATCCGACGTACAAAAATACGACATATAATACTGTCAACGTGAGTTTAAATTATGAAGCAACAACATGATTGTCAATTTTTTAAGTACGTTAATAAGGACCTTCCAATTGGTTGGAACTGCTAGAAGAAAATATATTTTTTTTTAATCAAGAATTGAGGGCTCAAATTCTCAGTTCCATGGCCGAATGGCCTCTCTTTATTTTTCTCCAAGTTTCTTGAATTTTCTAAGGTTTGAAAGTATGAAGAATGTGATTAATAAGTCATCCAATATACTCATATATAAGTCATCCATGTGTCCCATGGCCCACACATGGCTTGGATGATTTAAAATTAGCCAAGCCATGGGTGGTGCCCCACTCACACCACACGGCCAACTTGGCCATTATTTCATGAAATGCCAACTTTCCTAAATTAACTTTTAACCCCAAATTTTCCTTAATATTCCATGCCAATAAATTCATAAGCAACTTATGCCTTAACACAAAATCGAAGGTCAAAAGTCTCTACCTCATATCCCGGAATAGTCTTGTCCTTAACTTTTTACAGTTAGCTCGGATTATTCCAATGTACAAAATACGGGATATAACATATCATCAATGAGCTTTATTCTCTAGGAGAGGACATCACAACTACTAAACTGGTGAGGAAGCTGCTTGGTGTTTTGTCGGATTCTTGGGACAGCAAGGTAAATGCTATTTCTGAAGCCCAAGACCTCACCAAGCTGACGGTCGATGAACTCATTGGAAACCTTAAAACCTATGAGATGAAGATGACCTTGAAGAAGGATGAAAAGAATGAAGTAAAAAGAGAAAAGAGTCTTGCTCTCAAAGCTGCTAGAGAAGACTCGAGTGACAATGAATATGAGCTGGCATATCTCATACGAAGATTTATTAAACTGATCCGAAGAAGTGGTGGAAACCCGAAGGTAGGAAGCTCCAGCAAAAACTCCAGAGGAAATGACTATATTTTTCATAGGTGTGGTAGACCTCGTCACTTCGCTAAAGAGTGTTCTTTGAATAAACAGGACAGTTATGACAAAACTGCAGGGAGAAACCAGCTTCCTGACAAAAGGTTCAGAAGAAAGGAAGTTGCTAATGAAATAGTAAAGCAGGCACTTGCTGCATTAAGGGACTCCTCCAGTGAGTCTGAAGATGAGGATGACAGAGAGGATACATCCATGGTGGTCATTGAAGATGAAGCCTCCAAGTATGAGTTTATCTTTGCTCTCATGTCAAATTCAGATTCAGACGATACTGACGTGAGTGATGAAGTGGAAGCGGTAAATTTCATAGAAGTAAGAAAAAACTTGAAAGCCTACTCTCTAAATAAACTCATGTCACTGTCAAGTGTGTTAATAGATGCCTATCATGCCCTTATCGCTGAAAAGGATGCACTACCTGTTGAAATTAGTAATTTTGAACTTGAAAGAGACAATCTGTTAGTGTCGATTGGAGAGATGAGAGAGCAGTTTGATGAGACCAATCAGCTGAATATTATCCTGGAAGGTCAAATAAAAGGGGATACAGAAGCGTCTTTTAAAAGGAAGGGTGAAGCTAGTAAAATTTACTTAGAGCTTGAAGATGAGATCAAAAAGGCAAAACTAAGTCTCACTACTGAAGCCGAGAGGAGCAAGCAATTGAAGGAGGACTTGAACAGAATTAAGTTTGATCTTGATAAAAATCTCAAGTGGACTTGGTCCTCTGACGTAATTACCTCCATGTACAAGTGTTACACCTCGGAATTTTGGGTTGCTGTGCGGTGAATAGACTAATGCAAGTTAAGGTGTATATGATGTCCCTATAGGTAAGAAGGGATACTTAATGATTCTAATTAGGATTCCAAAGATATCTGAGGCAAAAGAAGAGGGTTCGTTGGAGAAAGTTAAGATAGAGAGTGTCTTACCCTGTGCACAAATGTACCAGCAGGTATTCCTAGTAATTTACAGGATTAAAATTTGAACGGATCAAATCGACAAAATCTGAACTGATTCAGGAAATTCTGCAGACATCAGTCAGTGTCGACAGGTCGTCGACATGTCGACAAACCATCACTGTGCACCGTCAACACGATTTTGTAATCTGCAATCTGTAGGCGCAGGTCGACAGACCGTCGACACGTCGACGAATCGTCAACCCGCTCGTCGAACCGCTTCGCTGGAACTTTCCAGTTCTAGTTATAAACAGGTGACCTTTGTTCTTATTTTTCAGATTTCACTTTCCCCACAAATCTTGATAGCTATAGAATATTCCATCCACCATATGGACACATATCCAAGAGAAATCAAAGATTTATCATCAAAAACCAAGAGAATCAAGTGTAGAGAAGATCACTAGGGTTTGTGGAAGCCAAGATTCCCTTCGGAATTGAAGTTGGGTTTTTCTCAAGTGGAGTTTCTTCATCCAAAGACCATTCCTACATAATCAAAAGTGAGCTTTACATTCATCTCATGTTATTAAGAGTATTGAGTGGTTGAAAGACTTGGATTAGAGAAAAATAAAGAAAATGGGCTCAAATATGGAGAAAATGGTATTTTGAGTAGTAAATTAATGTGGGTCATAACTCTTAGTACGAGATGAGTATAATATCATTATGCATAATTTTAGTAACGTTGAGGAAGTATTGTATGAAGAACGAACATGGCGTTGCATGGTACTCATAGTTATGAATGGTTTGAAAGTGAATTTGAGAAGTGAACAATATTTAACTGGAGAAATCCATTGATTATTATATTATGAGGGTCGCTATTGATGTTTGGGAGTTGTTATATTATATGGATAAGTTGTCGAAACAAAGAAAATGCTACCCAATTTTCGTTAGCCTTTTAATCGCTTTAGAATAGACTTAAGCGTGGTTGTAATAATCTAATGTAGTACGAATTCTCTTAAATGTGGAGTTGTGAACTTGGAAGGAGAACGTTTAGTCGATAGAGTAAAGAGATGCAAAGGTATGTCAGGCTAGTCTCCTTCTTTCAAAGGCATGACTTCTATATTATGATTTATTTCCTATATTCCCATGACCTTCTTACATCCCAAAGAATGAAAGTTAAGTTCCTTAAGAGCTCCTTATGAGATAATGATAATGATAGTGATGCTATGATGAACTTGATATTCTTACCTTTATGACTTCATTGATGCTACTTCTTGTTGTCATCTCACCTCATGATGTTAATTCCTTCAAGGTGAGACACAGTGATGAGGATTATTCCATAACATAATCGGAGGTTCCCGACCTCACGTCACTCCGATAGAGTTACAGCTTTTGCTTGAGTTCTCATGCATGCGTTAGATTATGTAAATGTGAGACTACACCGTGCCTAATTGGCCAGGCAGTCACCACTACGACAGGCGTAGTGGGCAGCTATGGTGATGATTACACCGTACCTATATGACCGAGCAGCACCACTAGTGGGCGGCTTGAGATATTTACCCCGGACGCGGGCTGATGATGATCACACCGTACCTATATGGACGGGCAGTTTACATATGTACACATAATATGATGTTGTTTATTATGAAAGTTAGCATGCATGTTTCCGCCTTAAGAGGCAATCAGTTGCAGGTTATCCTTCCACTTTATGTTCTCTCATTTCTTTGTCATGGTTGATATATATGCCTTACATACTCAGTACATTGTTCGTACTGAGGGCCTTTTCTTTTACGGACGCTGTTTTCATGCCCACAGGTAGACAGGAAGACGGTGCAGACGCTTAGGAGCTTACTCAGCAGTTGTACAGGAGCACCCCACTACTCCGGAGGTGCAGCCTATTGGTATATTCTTTTGTGTACATATTTGGGGCATGGCGGGGTCCTGTCCCGTCCTTATGATTTCAGTACTTCAGTTAGAGGCTCGTAGATACTTATGTGTGGGTTGTAGGTGCTATGTGACTTCTTCATGGTATATTATGTATATCATTTTGTAGTCTCGTGGGATTATGCACATATACATATTTTGGGAGATTATTTCATGATAAGTCTTGTGTTGAGAATGATGTATGTCCAGGCCGAGTATGATAGGTAACATGATGAGTGGTGCTCGGTAGTTAGCTCCGAGTACCCATCATGGCCCACTAGTTGGGTCGTGACAACAAGATTAAAGGAAGTGGTAGGAAATGGATTGGTTACAAGAAGACACCCTACAGTCCCCACAGCAAGTATGTCTCCACCACTGAAAATTGGCTTTGCACTCATTGCGGGCAAGCAGGTCACTACAAAGAGTCTTGCAAAGCAAGAATTGAACCTTGTCAGAGGAATAGAGACTTCATCAAAAGAAAAGTAAGTTTTAATTTTGGGCACAAAAGGAACTGGTTCTCAAAAGAAAGGACCTCAGAAGAAAAAAGGGAATGTGCTGCCTGTTTGGGGAAAAAGGAACTTGATCCATCCCTTCTATAACTATAAGGGACCCAAGCTGGTTTGGGTTCCCAAATCCAAACACTGACATCATGTGCAGGTTGAGGAGAGAGAAAAAGAAGGTGGATGTGACAGAAGAAGGGGTATGCACACATGGGAGGTGCAGGACAGCATATGAACAAAGTATAGAACTGTTGCTCAGCGTCAAAACTATCCAGAGACCCGGTCTTTCTGTGACTCAGGTTAGTAGTTCTTTTATATGTTCTGAACTATTTAAGTGCCAAGTCGATCAAGCGTCTTCTAATTCAAATTCCAAACCTCAAGTCTTCAAATGAACGCTTCACTTCTGACGTAATATGTCTTGTCTCTCACACTTGTCCTAAAATTTCATCTCGCACACCTTAAATGCATCTCTCGTGTCTTTCTCTCTCTTCACTTACCAAAATCATCAAACTGTTAAACTTCTCATTCTCTCTTCTATCCTATACAAGGCCGTCTGAACAAACTCCTATCTCATCACGCTTACCAGTACAAATATTTTGAAACCCTCTTTAAGGCCAAATCAAAATGAACTCCCAACCGTCATCCTCAAAGTACTCAATCGCCTCTAACCAAAGTATATCTACATCTCTATCTGGTGTCTTCGAACTAAGAGGACCCTTGAATCTTGAGGAAAGTGATGCAGATATATACCTGATATCGTCAAACTCCTCGTTAAAAGAATCGGACTGAACAAATAGAGAGGTTGAAATGGGAAGAGATAACATCAACAACTCTGAAGGATAACAGTCGAAAATCTTAACAGGAAAGAAAAGGCTGCGGATATCGTACCCGTCTCTCACCCTGAGAAAAAAAACTTGGTGTCCCATTTGTGCTGAACCACCTGGTGCCTCAAAAGAAAACTTGGGAGAAAATGTTGACTCTGATGGTGATATCATACTTCGTCCAGTGCATAGTCAGATCTCTGGGGTATGAAAAAAAAATAAGAAAAGGGAATGATAGGAGGACAAGAAAGTGACACTTAATCTTCTTCACAAAAGAAACAGAAGACAAGTGTCGTTGAGAGACACGAAAATGAACTGAGAAAGGAACATTGCCAAACAAAGAAGATTCTCTTTCGGATGATGATTGATGTAAACCTGGAAGAGGAGACTGCGATGAAAGAACTATGGAAGATGGTGGAATTTCAAAATTGGACTCATCTTCTTACTCCACCGGCTCCTTATGTGTATGAAGCTGAAGTAATGGAACTGTATCTAAATCTACTTCATCTTGATGACGGTTATACAGCCTAACGGTGAATGTGACGGACTTTATCTTTGGTAAAGATTGCCAAAATCTTGGGAGTACCAACCGAGAGGCTGAGAGATGTGACTGGAAGGGCTTCTACCTCCTTCAAAAATGTGATTGTTAAGGACGGCATCTCATTCTGTCCAGGAAAGCTCCTCAAAAAGGATCTCGAGTCCACTTGTTAACTGGTTTTCGAGTTTGTGGACAAGGTGCTCATACCAAGAAGTGGAAAGGATAACAGTGTCACTTGTAACATATGGTACTCATGGAAGCTTTGTCAACTCTAGAACCGATCAATCTACCATCAATCATGATCAATCACATCATCAATGTAGTGAGCACTAGTGAAAATGATCTTGGTCTTCCTTATGGCTTTTTCCTGACAAAGGTCCTTAGGCATTTTAATGTGAGGATTGGCACAGCCACCTTGGGAACAGAAGAGAATATGATCTCCATGGCTACTCTGGATGATTGTGAGTGTGCGCCTAAAGGAGCATGCTCCACCATCTATGTTCTCACCAAAGCCCTGAAGACAGCACATGTAGAAATTAAGCAGATGAAAGGTGAGAATGCTCTTCTGAGGGATCAGTTATAGATCAAAGAAGAAGATCTCAGGAATAAAAGCATATATTGAGAAAATTGACAATTTTCTTCAAGCCTTGGATCACCCCCAATAATCAGTTCCTAGCATTTTCCTCCAGTCTCTATTCCCTTCCATTGTCTTCTCTTGGTTGATGTCTTAGCCCCCATGTTCTCTACCATTTTTGTCTGACTGGCGCATTAGTAGTTTACTTTGACATATGCTTGTACTGTTTGAACTACTTCCTATTCTTGGGCTTTTACATTGTTTTTATGTACTATTGCTTGCTCGCTCATGTTGATTCTGCTTGTAATATTCTCTGCTTATACCTCTTACTGGCTGCACTATGGTTGCTTTTCTAATGATGCCAAAAGGGGGAATAAATAATGAATATTGTGCATATGTAGTGAAAATATGGTGATGGGATCACTGTGTTGTGAGTAAGAAAGAATGTAGTGGATGTGGTGGCTGACATGCTATGATTAAGGGGAAAGAACTGGAAGATTGACATGTGTTGTGATTGAAAGGACCCTTTAGTGGGTGAACATATTTCGGTGTATTTTGTTACTAATATGTTGTAGGTGTATTGAAAATAAAAGTCTGCGTCGTAGGGGGAACAAGTGGGATCTGGTTCTCAGGGGGAGCATTGTCTATGAGTTTGTCATCATCAAAAATGAGGAAATTGATAAGCTTAAGTGCATTCGTGTTTTGATGATTGTCAAACTGATTCAGAACCAGATCAAGACCTGGTCTGTGATCTGCTCTCTGTGTGTCTTGCACGATAAGCAGAGACAGTTGTAAGGCCGACCTACTCACTGCATACAAGTACAGCAGTTGAGTCGTCGGCCCATTCTTTCTGTCAAATATTGAATGAGTGGTCTCTATCCATTCCACATATTTCCCACTATATATACCACATGTTGCAACATATTGTGTAACAATTGAAAAACCTAATCTAAATTGGGCAAAATCTACCGTCACAAGATTTGAAGTGATCACAAGAACAAGTCACTTCCAAAACTGAAAAATCCGATCCAGTTACAGATTTAGTCTAATTTTTTTATTTTGTTGTAAGTCTTTGTTCTTTTGTAACAAAATTGTAAACCCACTCTTCCCAAAAGGAAAGTTGTTGTAGGTATTTCAAATTCGTAGTAGTTGTTAGGCATTTTACCTTTCAATCTATTAAGTGGTACCCTTAGCTAAAGTTAGCCTAGGTGTATTAGTTGGGTTTGGCTAGAGGTAGTCAACCTCAGTTTCCTTGGCTAGAGTTGGTCAAGTGGAGGTATTTGCAATCGGTGTATTGCAAAGGTTGAGGGACTACGGGAGTTAGTTCCTAGGTTGCTACCATTGTAAGGATTGAGGGATTATGGGAGTTAGTTCTTATCTTACGATAGGTTGTAATCTTAAGTTGCTCGTGCAATGGAGTTGAAATCCTTTCGGGGAGGGTCGTGGTTTTTAATCCCTTGAGCAAGGAGTTTTTTCACGGTAAAAACAGTGTCTTCTTTACTTACTGCATTGCATAAGGGAATTGGTACACAACCAGGTCCCTTACACATTATCTGGTGGACGCACAGCCTATAACAATACTGACTGGGCCCTGGAGACCCTCCAACAGATGTCAGCATAGCCGACTGAATAGGGCGACCAGAATAAATCTAGGAACTCTGCCCATACTGGCCCTGCCTCTAAAGAATGCACCACTGAAGCTGCTGCCCTTATGGGCCCTCTTATCATCACTCTTACCAAAGCTATCCTGTTTCACTGACCCATGCGCATCTGGAAAGAAGACCTTGAAGATACTAACTAAAGAGTTGAGAACTTCAAAAAAGTGTTCAACCCCTTAATGAATCTCCTAACTCTCTCCTCCTTTAGAGGCAACAACTGTAGAGCATATCTGGACAAGGAGTGAAAGCGGGCCTCATACTCGGCAACTGAAGAACCTCTCTACTCAATGTGACTAAACTCGTCACGCCTCTTATCTGTCAAAGTACGCTAAACGTTCTTCTCCAAAACGATCTGATAAAACTAAGTCCTTGTCAACAGAGGCAACCCAGCTGGTCTTCACTCTACATACGCTCTCCACCATAACTTGGCATCACCCAATAGCTGAAAGATCACAAACTCAACCCCATGCCTCTCTACCATCCCCATCTTGTAGAGCCTCTAATGACAATCAATGATAAACTCATAGGCATCCTCCTGCGGAGTGCCATAGAAGACGAGAGGCGGCAACTTAGTTAACCTCCAAAATAGATGATGCTCCTCACCGATCATCACCGGACCTACCACTGGTTTAGGGAAGACATTTGGCCCCGAAATTACATCTATACATGAAGCCACAACCGCAGCAGGCTGTGCCCCTGGAGCACGGAACTTCTCAAGAATCTGATCAGCTAATCTCACCTCCTGACTATCTGGTGTAACCGGTAACACACCTACCTGAGTCAATCCCTCCAGTAGGTTTAGCACACAAACCAAAGCATCGAACAACACTGGAGTAGCTATAATATCAGGCTGAGCTGGTGCTGGTCCCAACTCTACCTCTTCATCATGATTATCAACTGGTGGCTCAGGAGAGACTGATCTATCACAGGCTTGACTAGCCACGGGTGCCCTGCCCCTAGTCGGTGTCGCCCCTCCGCCTCTGTCGTGTCCACGCCCTCTGGCCTGACCTCTACCACATGCTGCGGCCCCAGTGGCCGGCACTGGTGCCTCATCAATTCTTTGCTCTAGCAGGACTCCTCACCATCTGTGAGGGAATAGAATGGACCTTTTTATTGGGTTTTTGAGGTGATCAGATAAGATTTATGATGACTTTTGTGAAATAGTCTTAAAGTGAAAAAAGTTTGACCCATAGTTAACTTTTGGGTAAACGGACCTTTTTCAGAATTTCATCGATTCTGAGTGGTCCGGATGGCCATTTGTGACTCAGTGGGGTGTTCAGTTCGGTTCCCAAGGCACTTGAGAGTGTTTCGAGTTATTGGCTGGAAAGTTAGTATTTGGCCATTGGGTGATGACCCGATCAAACAGACCTTCATTGGGAATCCTGAGACCGTGAGTGAGCCTGTAGCATGTTTTTATGTGTGAATGCATGTCTGGTTCGTATCTGGGAGGTCTCAGTGATGGTCGGATTTTCGGATTGTGTTTGCAAAAAATTAAAAAATTCTGGTGTCTCGTGTCTGGTGTAGCAGCACCAGATCCGCTATAGCGGACCCGTTATAGCGAGGTATTGGTCCGCTATAGAAAAGTAGAGGAAAGTGAAAGGGGCGCCACAGCGAACAAGAATCCGTTGTGGCGGATGCGTGACAGCGGGGGCTGGTCTGGCTGGCTCGAGCCCGCTGTAGTGGACTCGTGACCGCTGCAGCGAGCTGACGTGTTTCACAATATAATAAATGCTAGGCTCTCTATCACTTCATTTATTACTTCCAAAGTATTTTTAGGTGATTCTTAGATAATTCTCTCTTGTGTTAAGTCTCTTAACCTAGAATTCATCACCTTATCTTCCCTAAGCTTGAATCCATACTAGAAATCCATTAGAATCTAAGAGGAAAGATTGGTTTTGTTGATTATTTCATAAAATGAGTTCTAGTCTTTCTAAATGGAAATTGTTGGTGGATTTGACTAATCTAATCATAGATATTGATGATTTCATAGCAAATAGGCTTGAATATTCCATTTATATTGATGAAATTGAATGTTGGAAAGTTGGGGTTTATACCCAAATTGGGGCTTTTCACTTGAATAATGAAATTGCCCCATTCTTGAGTTATTTAGCAATTGATTAGTAGGATTAAACTCCTAGAATATTGAATTGCTTATTTCACTTTTGAAATACCGTTTTACCCCTGTGGGCCGTTTTTTCCTTTTTCCATAGTTGAATTTAATTCGAAAGATAAGTATAGCAATATGGGTGTTGTTCTTACTTATTTCTAATCTAGAACTCGATTATGAATAGACTTTGATTATTTGGAGGTGCTACCAAAGGGAAAGGCAAAGGTGTGATTGTTCGTGACTCCTGCTCGGTTGTCAGGTAGGTTACGGCTTGCCTTATGGTTAGACTTCAGTTAGCGAGCATATGTAGAGTTAGTGATTGTTAGAGAAAGCATGTTACGCCTTCGGGTATGAAGTTGGGATGGATTACTTAGGTTGGTACTGTTGTTTGATTGTGGCTTGTTTCCTTGTTGTGATCTACTAGTTTGTTGCCACGTGTGTGATATTAGACTTGATACTTAGTCCTCTTATCATGAGCGTGAAACTTCTATCCCTCACTTATTGGGTGTTTTTTGGATAAAGGAAAGAACTTAACTTATTACTAATATCTAGGGATGTGTCCATGTGTAGCCCGATTGAATTGTTATGTTATCAATATTCATTGATATTACGTATTGTACTCATTCTCCTATTTCAAGATACTATGATATGAGCAGAGTTTAGTATTGTTTTTTGGTTTTGATCTATTGGCTTGTCACTACGTAGGTGATACTAGACTTGATATTGAGTTAATTTATCGTGATTGTGAAGCCGTATTTCTCACTTATTGGGTATTGTCTTGTAAAGAGGAAGAAAATGATTTAGTCATGATATTGTGATACGTGTCCATGTGTAGCAAAATGGATATTGATAGATTCTCATGATATGTGTCCATGTGTGGCACAATGGATATTGATAGATTCTCGTGATATGTGTCCATGTGTGGCACCATTGATATTGATAGAGTCTCATTGGCATTGATCAGTCATACTCATACATTTGGATCGGGTTGCGCGCCGCAACATATATTATACTTATCTTGGATTGGGTTGCGCGTCATAATATATCTTATACATATATTGGATCGGGTTGCGCGCCACATATATATATATATATATATACTATATATTATACTTATATATGGATTATATATATTGCGCGTCGTAATATATTTTATACATATATTGGATCGGGTTGCGCGCCGCAACATATATTAAACCTATTTTGGATCGGGTTTCACGTTCGGAAACATATATATATATATATATATATATATATATATATATATATATATGTTGGATCGGGTTGTGCGCCGCATCAGGTACATGGGCTTTGCGGGTACCCCATGGGCCATGACTATCGAGGCGTAGAGGTATTTCGCCCGAAATGTGTGTGTATCATTGCATCGAACTTGCATTCATATTACATCCATCCACATCCCTGATTTGGTTGTTGCATTTATTGTATTGTATGGTGCATTTTGTCACACCCCGGTCTTACTAGGGTGTGATGGGCACTCGACCCCATATTCGGAGCCGAGCGAACCCGCTGACTCTTATTACACATATGAGATTATGAATCAGTTAGAAATGAACACATAATTTTTTTTTCCATAAGTAAAATCTGACATCATATAAGACTCGTGACACGAAACATAATAACATATCGGCTGCTGGAGCCGCTTACACACTGACAACCCAATACCCACGACTCTGTCTGCAAAGTCTCTAACTTCGAACAAAGCATCATAGCATCTATACTCTGACTCGGCAGCACTCCGGGACAAGGGGAGCCTACCAACTCTGCTGGAACATCCTCTATGCTAGATTCAGCTCATCTGGGCGTACCTGCGCGGCATGAAACGCAGCCCCCGAAGAAGAGGGGTCAGTACGAGCAATGTACTGAGTATGTAAGGCATGAAAAATAATACAAACAGGAATATAAGTATGAACAACAATACCATGGGATCATAGAACATGTGATGAGATAAGAGGATAACCTGTACATGTGAATGCCCTTTTGGCTGGATACCATACATGCTTGTTTTTCCTTTTTAGAAAAAAGAACATTTCTTTTCATAGACATAGAAAATAGAATTTATGTCATATCATGTTATATCATAGCATATCATAGTGTATCATGTAGTATCATAGCACCGAACAACGTCGGCTCGCCCACATTGCGCCGAAATACTCCGGCTCGCCCATAAATCCCGCGTCCGGGCATCCCGCGTCCGGGATGGTAAACCAGCTGACCAGGTGGCAATGAAACATGTTTCCCTTCCCATTCCCCATGTATCCCTTCCCCCACCCCATGTGCATATACATATATCATGTGCATATATCATGCAGGAGTGCCCAAAGAAAAGTCATGTATCCGTCGGAGTGACGTAAGGTCGGTAACCTCCGATTATATTATGGAATAGCTATGGGCGCTTGCCTCACCTTGAAGGAGCGATTAATATAAGGCGAGACTATTAATGGAGAGTAATATCATGAGAAAACATAGAACAAGATCATAAGGCAGTGTTTCGTATACTTGGAATCTTTAGAAAATAGTCATTATTCACGATTAGTGTTGAGAATTCAAGAAATAGCTTAACGTTCTCATATCGACACTGAAATCATGAACTTGGAACCTTTGATCATAGAGTCATCATGGTCATATTCATCATGTAAACATTTTCTTCCTTGACATCATCCATTGTAGAACATGTTCATCGTCATTGTTGTAAAACTTACTTTACCATAAACCTTTGTTCTGGGAAAATACGGCACTTTGGAAAACATTTACTAGCTATCGGAGGAGAAGAATCATGCTTTGGAATCAATGGATTTGTTAAAACAACTATTATTTAGTAGTCGGAATAATAACCCAAAAGCTCTCCTTAACTATAGAATGAAAATAAGCCAAATGGGACAATAGGAGAGAATTCGGGAATAGTGGGCCCACCTCGAGTCAGCTGAGGTGGTGTACACAATTTACGAGCGTTAAGCTTTATGGAGTCACTTATGAAGGTCTAAGGATCACTCGGTTCCATTTGGGCAAGTTAGAGATGTTTAAACAATTATTTCAATAAAACACACCAAAATTAATTCAATTCTATTGAATGGAAAAGGGGAAATTTCAAGTTCGGATTTCTAGGAATGGAATCATCCCCGAGGCGCGTATTCAAGCCTATTATGTCTAAGACATGCCAAAGAAGGGAGAGTGAAGTCTTACATACCTTTTTCCGCTTCTTACGCTCCTCCAAATTCAAGTTCCAATTTCGCCAAAATCTACAATTTGGTCATATTTACCAAATGTTAACTTGAGCATCTAAAAGTAAATTCTCAAAGTAACACTCGTCTACCAAAATTTCGGCAGCATTTCCCCTGTAAATGCGCCATCCCCGAGATTCTAACTCGGCCAATTTTAATCAACAACAATCCGGGAATTCAACCCGGCCAAACTTTCAATAATACCAACAATTATTCAATTCTATTCAATTCAAACGACTTTCAAAACGATTCAATCAACATATTAATCCATCCAACACCTTCCAACTCCAATAAGACCAATAACAATACATTTCCTTTTCTTCCAAATTCATAAGCTATATTAATAATTCCATATATTAGCAACATTATTTCCATCAACACAAGAAACTATATCAAAATCATATAAATTTTCCAAAAGCTTACCTACGACACTACAACTTCAACATGAGTCATCAAACATTCATTCTTTCATCATAATATTCCACAACAAACAACAACCAAAATACTACATAGAATTAATTCATCTTTTCCACACAAATCACCCATGCCTTCGGCCAACACACACACACACACACAACTTTATGAATTTCATCCATTTCAACACATCACCACACCCTCAAATGGCCATAACACATGCAAGAAAGGATAGAACCTTACCTTTTTCCTTCAATCCTCCTTCTCGGCCAAGACTCCATTTACAAGAACGGATGGCTTCCTTGTTCCAACAACCACTCCATGTCGACGAGGACCTTCCAAGGGGTTGAAAAACTTGAAGAACAAAATTTTTCCTAACCAAACTCCATAGGGGCTGTTCGGCCAGCCTTCTTGGCCGACTGCTCCCTTTCCTCTCCTCTCCACTTTTCTTGAATTCTCTAGAGCTAAAATGATGAATTGGTCCCTTTTTCATGACTTGGCCATATATATATATTTTCATAGCACATGACCATGCACATGGCCAAGCACATGGCCGGCCATGTGCTCTCCTTTCTCTTTTTTTGTTTTCCTTTCCCTCTAAATTTTCTTCAAGTTTCTAGAGTTTTCCAAATGACAAAAGATGAATTCTTGCCTTGTCATCTTTGTCCACAATATGTTTTTGGCCACCAAAGCATAAGATAAACACATGTTTTATTGCATGGCTTACAACAAATGGCCAATGCATAAATGGGACCCACGACCGCAATGACTTCTCCAACAAATCATGAATTAATAGAAATTTCCAAACTCCAAATTTGCCCTTAATATTCCATGCCACAATATTATAAGCGACTTGCGCATTCAAACAAAACCAGAAAATATAACCTCGTCCTCAACTTCCCGCCATTAACTCGAAATATTCGAATGTACAAAACGCGAGGTATGACATCCTTCCCCCCTTTAGAACATTCATCCTCGAATGTTCAATTAGTCATACGGGGTCTCATAAGCACCTCGGGGGAGCTTTCCCTTTTTTTTCTTTTTTCTTTTTTTATAGCTATTGTTGTCCCTCATACTATCTCTTAGGCTATCCAATACTACCCTCTTGTCGTACTCTTTTTCTTCGTACACATCTATTTCCTAGTGTCCTGTCATCCGAGGGTTCCGCAAAGCTCCTTACATTGCCTCAAACACCATCCTGATCCTTATACACTCATTGTTGATTTTCCGATCTTACTAGCTTACTTCGGGGGGGGGGGTCTCACTGGTGGCCCAAGCGTCCATACCAAACACACTACCATATCAGTTGTTCTTATCCCACTGTTGCATCTCTCTCACCCGCTTCCCCCCTTTAGGGGTATGCTTATACCATTATTCATTCATGCCTGTCTCTTTTTCTACACACGAGAAATCTTATGCTACTTCTATGTTGTTCGGAACACACTACTCTTACATAGTCCTTTTCTCATTTCCAAAACGTATTCTGTTCGTTCACATTTTATCCATATCATCCCAGTCATTTTCTAGCGTTCATTCTGCCTTGTTCCTCGTCTTTCTATAACTTGGCCTTTCACTGTCCCGTTACTTATAGCACTCGTGCCCCCGTTACACACGTCTTAACCTATTTCTATACCGTTGTCCCGCTTTCCTTTATTTCCTCCTTCCGTTAACTTCTTTTCTTTACCGACCTGATCCGGCTCGTTGTACGCGCCCTCTTAAGGTTTCTGGTCACCCTGCATACTCTAATTTCCCTTAGGTTACTCCAACTTCTCCTTTACCCCTTATGTATAGATTTCATAATGTTTTCAAAATACTTCCCAGGGGGGGTCACCCATCCTGAAATTTCCCTCACTCCAGCACGCTTAACTTTGGAACTTTGAGGAAATACGATGCTTTAGCGCCCGTATGATTGCGTCCACTTCACCACACGACCTTCAGCACATAATATTGAGTGAGTCGGGATCTTTGGCATACTCCCGAAATGCCCTCACAACACATTTCACTGGCTATCTTATCAGTACATTCCTATCTGTCACAATTCTTTTTCTTTCATACCCTTATCTTAGTCATGCCACTTTATCCAAACCTGCCAATCCTTTCTAAATCATCGCCTAGTAGCACAAATCCTTCCAAAGTTCTCACTACCATATTTCCACCGACGTCTTATTTCCTATGTCACTACTCATTCCACAGCTAACTTATTCCTAAAGGGCAGCCGTACTTTACAGCTTAGTCAAATTTCATCGCTACTATTAACATGAATTTTTCGAAATATCTTCCAAACTTATATCTCATTCTCGTAATATTTCCAGAAAAATTTCGACAGAGTTCCCTTTGTATTTCTTACTATCCCAAAACCTGCACGCAGGAAATACCAACAGTGCCTCACAGGGCCATCATCATATATACATATCATGTCATATCATGTCGTATCGTAGCCACACAGGGCTCTCAATATTCATAAAAGGGCTGAAAATATTAGACTTACCTCATATGCTCA
The DNA here is from genome assembly GCF_029784015.1 of Lycium ferocissimum. Lineage (NCBI taxonomy): Eukaryota > Viridiplantae > Streptophyta > Magnoliopsida > Solanales > Solanaceae > Lycium > Lycium ferocissimum. The sequence continues at coordinate 32,331,143 of NC_081342.1, read as the reverse complement.
TCATAACTGTACGTGTTACACTTTCTTGCTTACTTTCCTTTTCAATCTTTCAGCTTATATTTCCATCATACTTCAATATCTTACCCGACATATACCTTTCATACCTTTACTTACCTGCGTGCTTGTAACTTCCAATATCGTCAGTCGCCTCCTTCGATCAATATCGTTCTTCTACCGAAGTCAAAAGTTAGTGTCAGGGGTCTCATTTCCTATGACTTGGCTCTATGGCATGATCTTAGAATAGAAGGAAGGTCAACAATTCCTAGATGCCCCGCAGCCTCCTGTTTATAAATGTGGCCGGCTTCACACCCATAAACGGGACTCTCACGGACACGACTTTGCGAGACATCCCTTAGACCGACCTGCTCTGATACCACTTTGTCACACCCCGGTCTTACTAGGGTGTGATGGGCACCCGACCCCATATTCGGAGCCGAGCGAACCCGCTGACTCTTATTACACATATGAGCTTATGAATCAGTTAGAAATGAATACATAAATTTTTTTTTTCCATAAGTAAAATCTGACATCATATAAGACTCGTGACACGAAACATAATAACATATCGGCTGCTGGAGCCGCTTACACACTGACAACCCAATACCCACGACTCTGTCTGCAAAGTCTCTAATTTCGAACAAAGCATCATAGCATCTATACTCTGACTCGGCAGCACTCGGGACAAGGGGAGCCTACCAACTCCTTGGAACATCCCTATGCTAGATTCGGCTCATGCGGGCGTACCGCGCGGCATGAAACGCCCCCGAAAAGGGGTCGTACGAGCAATGTACCGAGTATGTAAGGCATGAAAAATAATACAAACGGGAATATAAGTATGAACAACAATACCATGGGATCATAGAACATGTGATGAGATAAGAGGATGCCTGTACATGTGAATGCCCCTTTGGCTGGATACCATACATGCTTGTTTTTCCTTTTTAGAAAAAAGAACATTTCTTTTCATAGACATAGAAAATAGAATTTATGTCATATCCTGTTATATCATAGCATATCATAGTGTATCATGTAGTATCATAGCACCGAACAACGTCGGCTCGCCCACATTGCGCCGAAATACTCGGCTGCTTCCCATAAATCCAGCGTCAGGGCATCCCTTCCGGGATGGTAAACCAGTGACAGGTGGCAATGAAACATGTTTCCCTTCCCATTCCCCATGTATCCCTTCCCCCCGTGTGCGTATACATATATCATGTGCATATATCATGCAGGAGAGCCCAAAGAAAAGTCATGTATCCGTCGGAGTGACGTAAGGTCGGTAACCTCCGATTATATTATGGAATAGCTATGGGCGCTTTCCTCACCTTGAAGGAGCGATTAATATAAGGCGAGACTATTAATGGAGAGTAATATCATGAGAAAACATAGAACAAGATCATAAGGCAGTGTTTCGTATACTTGGAATCTTTAGAAAATAGTCATTATTCACGATTAGTGTTGAGAATTCAAGAAATAGCTTAACGTTCTCATATGGAGAACCTTGAAATCATGAACTTGGAACCTTTGATCATAGAGTCATCATGGTCATATTCATCATGTAAACATTTTCTTCCTTGACATCATCCATGTGTTTAAAGAAAATTCATCGTCATTGTTGAAAACTTAATTTACCATAAACCTTTTTTTAGGAGAAAATATATTTTTGGAAAACATTTACTAGCTTTATAGGAGGAGAAGAATCATGCTTTGGAATCAATGGATTTGTTAAAACAACTATTATTTAGTAGTCGGAATAATAACCCAAAAGCTCTCCTTAACTATAGAATGAAAATAAGCCAAATGGGACAATAGGAGAGAATTCGGGAATAGTGGGCCCACCTCGAGTCAGCTGAGGTGGTGTACACAATTTACGAGCGTTAAGCTTTATGGAGTCACTTATGAAGGTCTAAGGATCACTCGGTTCCATTTGGGCAAGTTAGAGATGTTTAAACAATTATTTCAATAAAACACACCAAAATTAATTCAATTCTATTGAATGGAAAAGGGAAATTTCAAGTTCGGATTTCTGTAGAATGGAATCATCCCGAGGCGCGTATTCAAGCCTATTATGTCTAAGACATGCCAAAGAAGGGAGAGTGAAGTCTTACATACCTTTTTCCGCTTCTTACGCTCCTCCAAATTCAAGTTCCAATTTCGCCAAAATCTACAATTTGGTCATATTTACCAAATGTTAACTTGAGCATCTAAAAGTAAATTCTCAAAGTAACACTCGTCTACCAAAATTTCGGCAGCATTTTCCGTATGCGCGCCATCCCGAGATTCTAACTCGCCAATTTTAATCAACAACAATCCGGGAATTCAACCCGGCCAAACTTCAAATAATACCAACAATTATTCAATTCTATTCAATTCAAACGACTTTCAAAACGATTCAATCAACATATTAATCCATCCAACACATTCCAACTCCAATAAAAACAATAACAATACATTTCCTTTTCTTCCAAATTCATAAGCTATATTAATAATTCCATATATTAGCAACATTATTTCCATCAACACAAGAAACTATATCAAAATCATATAAATTTTCCAAAACAACCCACGACACTACAACTTCAACATGAGTCATCAAACATTCATTCTTTCATCATAATATTCCACAACAAACAACAACCAAAATACTACATAGAATTAATTCATCTTTTCCACACAAATCACCCATGCCACGGCCAACACACACACACACACACAACTTTATGAATTTCATCCATTTAAACACATCACCACACCCTCAAATGGCCATAACACATGCAAGAAAGGATAGAACCTTACCTTTTTCCTTCAATCCTCCTTCTCGGCCAAGACTCCATTTACAAGAACGGATGGCTTCCTTGTTCCAACAACCACTCCATGTCGACGAGGACCTTCCAAGGGGTTGAAAAACTTGAAGAACAAAATTTTTCCTAACCAAACTCCATAGGTACATTCGCCACCTTCTTGGCCGATCTCTCTCTCTTTTCTCCTCTCCACTTTTCTTGAATTCTCTAGAGCTAAAATGATGAATTGGTCCCTTTTTCATGACTTGGCCATATATATATATTTTCATATATATGATATATGCACATGTGGCACATGGCCGGCCATGTGCTCCCTTTCTCTTTTTTTGTTTTCCTTTCCCTCTAAATTTTCTTCAAGTTTTAGAGTTTTCCAAATGACAAAAGATGAATTCTTGCCTTGTCATCTTTGTCCACAATATGTTTTTGGCCACCAAAGCATAAGATAAACACATGTTTTATTGCATGGCTTACAACAAATGGCCAATGCATAAGTGGGACCCACGACCACAATGACTTCTCCAACAAATTATGAATTAATAGAAATTTCCAAACTCCAAATTTGCCCTTAATATTCCATGCCACAATATTATAAGCGACTTGCGCATTCAAACAAAACCAGAAAATATAACCTCGTCCTCAACTTCCCGCCATTAACTCGAAATATTCGAATGTACAAAACGCGAGGTATAACAATTTTCGCATTGATTTTTCTTGGTTGATTATTGATTTGAGTTGTCGGGTACCTGATTAATACATACTTGGGGATTGATGGATTCAAGGATTAGAGACTTTCTCCTAAGCTATGACTCAAGGTTACGGAGATCTATTGTTGGTTGTACTGGTGTTTGCGGTTATTCTGAGAAATCGTGGAAAACTTGGCAGCCTTCTGTTTAGGTGCTTCACCATAGGATATGATTCAGCTATTTGATCCTTCTGTACTTGAGTTCTTGCTCTTGGACTGTGTTACATCTATACTTAATTGTGAGCATGTTTATTCTTCAGTCTTTTCCTTTATATATGTGAACTTACTGTTGTCGGTAATGATGCCTACTCAATATGTGTTGTTTGTACTGATGCAACCTTGCTACACTCCTTTTTGGAGTGTAGAGTTTGTGACAGGTTCTATTTCTAATCCTCGAGAGTATTTCCCAGAGACAGTGTTGTTGGAGACGTAGGGTGTGCTACTGTCAGATCTGCAGCTCGAGTTTCCATCCTTCGTATACTTGTCATCTACTTCCATACAATATTCCTTTTGATGTTATGTGCCTTATATGGCAACATTCAGATAGTTCTTATTATATATTCGGACATATGTGCTTATTAGTATCTCTCGTACTGACTTAGACTAGATGCCTTGGATAGAATATGTATTTTGCACTTATTCTCTTTTAATTGATATTGATATTCATTATTAATTACATTGTTCTTCCGCATTTATAATTTGTATGTTGGGTAAGGGAAGAGTTCGCCTACCAAGGTGAGAAATGGTAGGTGTCTGCACGACTAAGTGATTTTGGATTCTGACAAGTTGGTATTAGAGCCAGGGTTACCGGTCTATAAGTACAATAGCATGAATAGTAAAGTGTTGTGGATCGACACGATGAGCTTCGTACTTATCTGCAAGAGGCTTTAGGACATTTAGAAAACTTCCATTTCTTCCATTCCTTTCATGCTACTTCATTCGAATTGGTATTTGAATATCTTTGTCTTATTCTCTCACAAATGGTGGTAACTCGTCCTTAAGTTATTATGTGAACAGTTTTGTTATGACGTGTTGTGGTATGGTATGAGATGTGTAATCTTGATTCGCATGCGTGACCAAGTTCAGTTTCGAGCTATGGCTTGAGGATTTAGTTGTGTGGGATTGTAGTTAAGACTCATTTATTTTGGGGGTTTTATTGAGAAATGGGAGAGATAGTACAGAGGGTTAAATGATCTCCATGTTTCAGCGTTGGGTTGCTCGAAAGTCCCAAAAGTGCATTTATAACTTAACGAGAATGATTTGTTCGAGTTATGATTGGTTTGGGAAAAGTTTTGAGATCGTCTATGTATTAAGATAGTTTGTGTGGTACAAGTATACCAATGGCAGGTCAACGATTTAGCAGCGACAGTGTATTAGAGGTTGATATGCGAGGACGAGTGTAAGTTTGGTAAGGACCATCAATTTTGGCAAAAGGATAGTGACCGCGTGAAATAAAGAAGACAAGTTGAGAATAAGGGCATGAATGGCGACTTTGTGGGAAACGTGTAGCGAAGTATGATTTCTTAGGGTGTTTTGGTATGAGTTCTTTTCATGATAATGGGACGGAGGTGTAAGAAAGAGGATTTGGATAGATTAATCTCTGTTAGTAAGAAGGGAAAAATTGGTATCTATAGTGTTTGTCAAGATAAGGTTGCACTTGGTACGAGAGTGGATTTCGTGTTCGGTAGTGAAAAGTTAAGTTGGACTTCGACGTAACTATATGGTAGTGGTTTGTGGGTTCTTTTAGGAAGGTGGTTATCATTGTAGATCGCAAAGCAAGGTTACTTGTGATGAGTAGAGACTTAAGATGTCAGGCAACTGTGGTCCTGGTCCTCCAGTAAAGGGTATGCTCACCGGGTCTACGTGTTTAGAGGAATGGTAAGGATATCGTGGAATTAAGAGGTAGTTGATTTGAGAGTTATGTTGCAATCATACATAGTAGGATAGACATAAGGGTTCAGTGTTGAGTTAGTATAATGAGTTATGTCGTGGGCTGATGGGAGCCACTGGTTGACTGATAAGGATGACTCTAGTGTTGGACAAGTACGAAGTTTTAGTACTTAAGGAGCTATCGGGTGTTGATCTAATACTGGATTAGGATTGAGAGCTTTGTACCTGTTGTGTAAGTTTCGGCTAGCTCCTGCTATTTCTTGTGTTGCTTGTTATACCCCGCACTTTGCATGTTCGAATATTTTGAGATGATTGCGACAAGCTAAGCACAAGTATTATAAATCGTATTTCGAATATTTGGACATTTTGAGATAATTGTAGTAAGTTGAGAACAATGCTATGTTTTGGTCTTGCTTGATATAAGTTGGTTATGGAAAAATTTAGATGTGGAAATATTGGAAAAGATTAAGGGCAAAATTGGAATGTCGGAAAACGGGTTCATGAATTACCAAAATATGGGCTAAGTAATTGGGCTTGGAAAAACAAAAAAAAAGAAGAGAAGTGAGGCCCAAGTAAGCCATGGGTGGCCGGCCATATGGCTAGCCCAACCCATGGTCTTTAATTAATTTCCATGTGCCTAAATTGGCACCAAACATTAGAAGATTCAAGACAAGTTGAGAAAGAAAGAAGAAAGAAAGAAAGAAAGAAGAAAAAAATATAAGGCCATTCGGCCATGGCATGGGGATTTCTCCCCCATGAAATCTCCTTCCAAAATTATTTTCTTGCTATATTCCTACTAATTCAAGGTCCCTTTACAACTTGGTGTAGTTGTTTTGGAAGATTAAGCATTGGTTTCATCAATTCAACACTTGAGTGAATTGAAGAAGTTGGAGAAAAAGGTAAGAATTCATCCCTTCTAATTATGTTATGAAGGTTTGTTTGTGTTGTAGTATATGTAAATGAGTAGAATATATAGAAATATGGAGGTTTGCATGGTGGAAGTGCATGTGTGCATGTGGCCGTGTGGTTGCTATGGTATGTGTAGAAGAGATGTTGAATTCTATGTTGTATTTTAATTGTGGTTATTGTGAAGGTTGTATTGGAAATGAGAGTTGAATAAAAATTGGATGAAATTGGAAATTTTGCATGTTGGCCGTGGGATATGCAATGGTGAATCAATGATGGATTTATTTTGTTTAATATGCTAATTGTGTTGTTATGATCCTTACAATATAAATGAAGGATATATGGGTTAAGTTTGCATGAAAATGGAATGTAGAGGATTATGTCATATTAATGTGATTTTATGGTATTAAGATAATGAAGTTGTTTAAGTGTAGAGTGTGGTTGTTGTTAATGAATTTGAGGAATGATAATGTGTTATGAGTATGTTCGTCGAAGAATGGAAGTTTCGGGTGAGTTATGGTTTCGGTGGAAAGTTTGTGTATTTTGCGAAAAATGTGAAAAATCATATGTAATGCCTCCAATCGATGTTGGAATAATCTTGGTAAGTTATGAGTATGAAAATATTGATATTGGTTTGGAAATATGAAGTTAGTTTGGAAGTTGTCACTTTATGTGAAAAGATGACTATTTATGTTAGTATGTGATTCTAGTCAATTGTTGATGTTGTTGTGGTTGTTGTTGTTGACAATTGAGCCGAGTTAAATTCTCGGGGTGTCATATTTATAGGGGAGGTGCTGCCGAAATTTCGGTAGGCAAATACTAACCAAAGTTGGAATTTTGAAACTCATGAATAGTAATTGGTAAATGTGACCATTTGTAGGATTTTGACGAAACGGGATTGGAGTTTCGACGAGCTTAACAAAGCGGGAAAGGTATGTAAAGCTCTCCCATTCCTTCTCTTGGCATGTCTTAGATGTACTAGGTTTGAATTTGGACCTCGAGGACAACTCCACTCCTCGGAATCCACGTCCAAAAATACCCCTTCCTCATTCAGTAGAATTGAATTAATTATGCTGCGATTGTTTCAACAAGTCATCTAAGTATTTAGAACTTGTACATATGAAATCCGATTATCTTATACCTCTCACAAATGACATTACAAGGTTTAATATGCGCCGTTCGGGTACGCCACCTTACTTAACCCGAGGCGGACCCACTATTTCCGAACTTTGTGTTGATATTCCGTTTGATCTTCTTTAAAATAAAAGAGGGAAACTTTTAACTATTTTTCTAAGTTCTAAAGAATAACTACTATGATTATTTTAATGAGTCTTATGACCTACTTTGAGATTTGAAGCTGCCTCCGAAAGACTTATGTTTCAACTATTGCCAAACGTTCACTATAAGGTACGCTATTTGAGTTACGCTATCGAGCCTCTTGTATATGTTTTACATTTTGATATACACATATGACCCTAAAGTTCTGTTTCAAAAGGAATCCACCGCGGTCATTAAAAGGTATGCACTACGCTTCGTCCGGACCCCTTTCTCTTGATATGTCATTTGATTATTCCGTCTGATCTCTGTATATGTTGTACGTTTTATATTGCATTTAGTTTCTCACTACTCCGCTCGTGGATGCCTCGATGCTTCCTTCACCGAGCCGGGCCGGGATATGTTATCACGCGTGTTCCTTTGCATTGTTCGCCGTGCCTCGGTGTGAGGGCGGGTATATATGTACATGGGTTGTGGAGTATGATGTGCCATGTACACACTCGATCCGATATGATATGATATGGCCATTTGATATGCTATGATATGTGCACATTCGATATGATCGATGCGATCCGTTGTGGCGCGCGCGTGGGCGACCACTTTTACGTTTCCGAGTCCCATGATGAGGGCGGCTATGGCATGTTTTTCGCTATGCATACGTTTATGTTTTATGAGTAAGCATTTCGATATTTCGGTTATTACATTCATGTTACGTATCCTCTCGTTCGCCCGATTCTGTTTTTCGTATTTTATGCTTTACATACTCAGTACATTTTTCGTACTGACCCCCTATTCTCCGGGGGCTGCGTTTCATGCCGTGCAGGTACACCCAGAGGAGTACAGGCTCTGTAGGAGATGATCCAGCGGCGTTGGCAAGCTCCACTTGCTCACGGAGTGTCGCCCGTGTCAGACTATGCATGTTATGTGTTCTGATTATGTGTTAGAGACTTTGCAGACAGAGTTGTGGGTTCTGGATGTCAGTTCTGTAGGCGGCTCCACCAGCCGTCATGTCATTCTGTGTTATGCCATAATTTTCATATGATTACATATTCTGTCGATTTGTACACTACAAAGGATATTTCCAGAACATTTGTTGTATTTGTCATTTTGTCTGATTAATAGTCCAGAAATTCATCTATGTAATAAGAGTCAGTGGGTTCGCTCGGCTCCGAATGTGGGGTCGGGTGCCCATCACACCCTAGTAAAATCAGGGTGTGACATTGCTACTCGACTTACTTGATCAAATTAAAGGGATAATCGCGCGAATGATTAGAGGTGTTCTGGTTCGACAATTGGGACGTTCGAAGAGGTAAATCAATTATGAGGTTTGAATTAATTCAAGTGTTGGAGAATATGTCAGAATTTGAGTTAAGGGAATTTGAGCTAAGGCACCTTAGTGGAGATACATGAGGACATTAGTAGGACTGTGTATGTGATATGCTGGATTTAGAGAGTATACAATTTAGAGCTGGGTGAGTTAAGGAAACTCTAATGTGTAGAGTGTGTATCCTTCTATTATCTGCAGGATTGACTCGGCTAGTTTGCAAGACTTATGATTATGCGTTATTCTATTTATTGGGTTCGAGAAATGGTTAAACGGTGACGATAATTGTGATCTAATTAGAAGTTGAGCAATTGAAAAGTCAAGGAAAGGTATAGTTAACGGAGAATCGGTAAGAATAAGTACATCTGCCGAAATTACTTGGGTCTATATAGTTTGTGGTGTTGTTATCTTGCATAATTTAGATAAGGTATGATTGTTGACAAAGCTTAAAGAAAGAAGTCTACAAAAATGGACTAAGTGATATGACAGAGTTCCGTGAGGTTTCGTGATCGTTGACTAGTGAAGCAAATTCAGAATGCTTGACATGTTAAGGCTTATTAAAATGGCTTAATTGATACACAGTTGGGTAATTTCGTAACACTCTTCAGTGGATGAGCTAGTGTGGTTTAAGGGAAAGGAATTGTGGAAGTCTCTATTATGTGAGGGCTAGATTTATATTTCCGAAATGAGACCGTATTCGTGGTAGTGTATTGTGTTGATAGTAATATTGACTGGATAGTTTAGGTGAGCACTTTTTGGATATTAAGGGCTTGGGAATAGTTGTACGAGGTTGGCGCAAGAGATTGCGAGATTGATGCTTTCGAAATGGTGATAGACGTATCGAGGTGTTATAATGGGAGATTCGATGGTTGAAGGGGTATTATACGGGGCTACAGGTTTTACATCAAAAAGTTCGGGGTCTATCAGAATTGCGTATCGGGTAAAGGTTGAGAAACATGAAGATTACAATCATAGGTATAGTTCTTCGGTACTAAGTTGACAGCTTGGATAGGACTCAGCTTTTGGAGTCGAGGATGACAAACATGATCGATTTTGCATGAGGAAAGGATTAGAATTGGCCGCCACAGATGTGTGGTAGGACTGTGATTTGGGTTCAGAAAGTTGGAGTCAACTCAAGTGACTATCAGTGGTATTCAAGAGTTATGCATCCATTCAAGATCAAAATTGTTCAAATTAAGCTTGAAGGACTATGGTTATATTTCCAGAAAGACTTATGGGTTCCCAATAAATCACCTTCACGTATTCGATGAGTTTCAGTCCAGATTTAAGGTATGACAGTTTTTCTGAGCTTTGTCAGGGTTTGCAAATGGACTTGATGATATCTTACTGAGAGCATCTATTCGGACAGGCATAATGGTTTACATCGGTACTTGATAATGATTTGAGGAGGTAATATGGTTGCCACAGGTCTTTAGAGTGAACCGATGGTTTCCTACGGACTTGGCTTGATGAGGTATTTAGAAGTATGCTTCCTGTATTGTGATTTGAAGGTCTAAGGAGACTTGGAACTAGCCAAGTCGGCTATGAGTGAGATCAGTTCGATGGAATTACTTAGAGTGCTCAGATAAAGCAAGAATTCTTTTCGGGAAAGAGTAAGTCATGGTTTCGGGCTCGTGTTTATGTGTTTTTAAGAAATCGTGGTGCAAAGAACAGCTTTAGAAGGGTGAAAGAAAGGTTAGTTGTTACACCCCGTATCTTCGAAGAGCACTTATTAAATTTGAAACATAAGTACGTTGAGTTAGGGTTAAGTAAAACCACTTCGGAATATAAGGAGCAAGCATTATTAAGTATATTTAATGAGTGAAGGATGTATATAAGGTATCTTTGGAAGGTTTTATAAGGAAATGAAAGGAAGAAATGTAGTAGTACGACTTTGGAGAAAGGATGAGTAAAGTTTCGTGCGAAGATTTTGGTCCAACTTTAGGGAAGAATATCTCTTAGCATATGAAGTGTTTTAAGGTGTTTCAAAAGCCTAAAATGAAGTTCGTCGAGTCTAGTTTCCAACACAATAAACCGCTCGTCGATAGGATATCGGAGTAAAGAATTATTGTTATATCCCGCACTTTCGTACGTCGGGACATTCCGGACTAATTGCGGAAAGTTAAGGACAAGAGGGTTCCGGGATATAAAGTAAAGGTTTTAACCACGATTTGTTTCAAGTACGGACCGTTATGATTTCATTGGCGTGAGATATTATGGAGTTTGGTATTAAAATTGGGTTATGGAAAGTTAGGCATCATATGGAAAATTTGGGGCCAAAGTGAATTTTTAAAAAGTTGTAATTTCATGAAAAATTTGGCCATGTGGCCGCCCACCTAAGTTGTGGGCCATGGCCACATGGATGCTTATTATATGAAGCATTAAGATGAATTAATTCCTCACATGTTCATCATTTTCAACACTTAGAAGATTGGAGAAAAAATGAGAAGCTTGGAGAGAACTCAACCAAGCCATTCGGCCAAGAGAAGCATTTCCGAGTAAGGAGAGAAAAAGTGATCAAAAAAATAGTTGTTCCAAGTAATTCTACTCTTTAGAAGGTGCTTAACAACATGGAAGGGTTGTTGGATTAGTAAGAACAAAGATTGGTTCAAAAGCAAGCCTAGCCAACTTGAAGAATCAAGTGAAAGAGGTATGGTTTAATCTTATATTTCATATGTTATAGATGGTTTGTATGTGTTGTGAAGTATGGAAATGAATGAAAATTATGGAAATATGGAGGTTGAAGTGGTGGCGTGTGAGTGTGCTAGGCCGTGTAGGTGTGTTGTATGTTATGAGCAATGAACTAATTGTATTTAGCTTGTTATGTGTGTTGTTGTAATGTGTTGAAATGGATGGAAATCATGAAACCTTGAAGATTGGGAGTTGGCCGTGTATAGCACGGTCTTGGGGCAGCCATGGTAGTCTAATGTTATATGGTATTTTGGTTGTTGTTGTCATGTGTTATATGATGTAAAAATGATGGCTAATGATTCCAATTTGAAGCTAAGACCGTGTGGGCTGATTTAAGAATTTATATGGTCATAATGTAGTTCTTGAATTTGTAGGAATAATGATGTTAAGGTATGGTTTGTTGATGTAGTTATGAATTTGGAAAGAGGAAATGTGTTGTTGAAGTCCCTAATGTAGTTGATGGATTTCGGGTAAGGTAACTTCGTGTTTGAGTCGTTTTGAATATTGTATGGATCCTTGGGATGTTCTTAAACGTACTTGAATGGCTTCGGATTATTATTTGAACATGTAAGCATCGATGTTAGTTTGAATGTACGAAGTTGAATTGAACATAAATGGAGTGTTGTTGGATATTGGGAGAAGAGTTATTAGCATTATAATGTATTTTAAATGAATTGTTAATGTTGTTGAAATGGTTGTTGGGTTGTTGTTGATTGTTTTGAGCCGAGTTAAATCTCGGGGATGTCGTATTTATAGGGGAGTGCTGCCGAAATTTCGGTAGCCAAATAGAAACCAAAAATTGGAAAAGTCAACTTGCATGAATAGTAACTGGCAAAAGTGACCATTTGCAGATTTTTGACGAAACGGGATCGGAGTTTTGGAGAGCGTAAAAGGCGCAAAAGGTATGTAAAGCTTCGTTTTCCTCCTCTTGGCACGTCCTAGGTATACTAGGCTTGAATTCGTACTTCGGGGACAACTCTACTCTTTGTAATCCACGTTTGAAATTGTCCCACTTTCTTTCAGTAGAATTGAATTAGTTAAGTTGTAAGTAGTTAAGAAAGTGCTTAAACGCCTAAAACTTTTGTAAGTAAAACCCGATTACTTCAAGAACTTTCATAAGCGACTCCATAAAGCCTATTGTACATAATTTGTGTCCACCCCCTCGGTTGACCCGAGGTGGGCCCACTATTTCCGATTCTATCCTTTTGCAATTATGACTTATCTTGAGCGGTTTTAAAGGAAACGTTTTAGCTACTCCTCTATTTACTACTTAAAAATTGTTTAAAATATTCCGTTAAGTCCTATGATGTGTTCCGATATGTATCACGAATCCGAACGTTCCGTTCCGACTTAACTCTCCGTGATGTCCGACAGGTACGCACTATGACTCCGTCCGATTTCATTGATTCGATTTGTCATTTGATATGCTTCATCGAGTCTCTGGAAATATGCATGTCATTTTATTGCATTAGTTACTCACTACTCCACTCGTGGATGCCTCAATATTTCCCACACCGAGCTCCGGCAGGGATATGTTCTCAAGCGCTTTCCTCTGCATTGTTCGCCGTGCCTCGGTGTGAGGGCAGGTATGACATGTACATGGGTCCGAAGTATGATGTGTCATGTACATATATTTGATATCTGATTATGTGATGTGATGTGGCCACTTGGTATGTTACGATCTGTTTCGGAGATATTCCCTGCTCTGAAGTATGATGTGTTTGGGTGCGGGACAGAAGGGAGCGCCTCTGTTCTGTTCACCGAGCCCCATAGCGGGGCCGACTTTGCATATGTTTTCTGCATGCCTTACTTATGATTGCTGATACGCATTTTTGATTACCTATGCACCTCGTTTGCTTTCTGCACATTCTTTCTGATTTTAGTTTTACTTATTACAGTCTCTGCTTTACATATTCAGTACATTTTCCGTCCGACCCCTTTTCTTCGGTCGCGTTTCGTGCCACGCAGGTACAGACGTCTGAGTTGTTGATTCGCTGTTTAGGTTATTTGCTCAGCTGCTTGAAGCGCTCCTTTGTCCGGAGCCCATATTTTGGTATAGACTTTTCTGTTACATTTGTACATATTTATTCTGGGTACGACGGGGCCCTGTCCCGTCATATGATTACGTTTTGTTCTGTAGAGGTCTGTAGACATGTGGTGTGGGTTCTGTATATGTTCGTGAGTTTTGCGTACGATTATAGCTTATCTATCTTTGTAACGGCCTTATCGGTCTTCGTGCGCTATATCCGCTTGACTCGATTAAATTATTGTTTCCGTTTACTTTTAATATTTTGCTAATTTAGGGTAAGGTACGTGTAAGTGCCCGGCTAAGTGCAGTCGCGGCCTACGGAGTTGAGTCGTGACAAAAGTGGTATCAGAGCGGTTATGTCCTCGGAATGTCTACGGCACCGTGTCCAGCGCAGCCTTGTTTATGGTGTGAAGCCGGCCACACTTATAAACGGGGGTCGGGGGCATTTAGGAATCAAAGACCTTTTTACTGTCTTAGATCGTGCGATAGAGCCGAGTCTAGGAAAGACCATTTCGACGCTTTCTTAACGGTAGGTACCGATTGATAGAAGATGAAGAGGTCGGGGTTCGATGATAGGGTGCCAACAAGGCCCACAAGGTATGCTCGGGACCTCGGGCTCGGGCCCGAGGGAGGAGCCCCGGTTACTCTGTGAGACGGACCCCTCGGAGGATCTGCTACGATCCCCCCGAGTGTTTGACCCCGGAGAGGAGGTAGGGCCGGCGGGAGGAGCCCAGCTATTCGATTGAGGCCCGATCCTTCGGAGGATCGGCGACGATCCTCTCGAAGTCGCGACCCCGGTGAGGAGGATCTTCCGGAAGAGCGGCTACGACACGGATCCGTCCGAGTATGGGGCGGGGGCACCGGGAGAGGAGCTCCCCGACTTTGAGCCAGCCGCTCCTATGGTGGAGCACTATGTTCCGCCAGCTTCTTCAGTGAGCGTTACGCCGTACTCTAGCCCTTTGTCCTGGTCATCGGTGAACCAGGAGTCGTCGGACTACCTATACCTCTCAGATTCAGGCGAGGGGGATGACGAGGAGGAGTACCCTTCGCTCTATAGCCTACTAGATCAGGCTGGAGACAGCTCGTCCACAGGTATACGAGTATTTATTGAAATTTGTTCTATATATGTGTGTATTTGTTACATAACTGTTACGTAATGGCGGTAAGCCGGATTGGTAAGGGTCGATAGTCAAATATTCGTAAATCGGAATAATTAAGGTGTGTTCACTATTATAGTGGATCTGGGAGTCGAGGACGGAAGGTAGTTGTGTCCGTAGATAAAAAGTGAACACGGGGGATCAAGAAGGGTAAAATTGTAATTGTGTCACGAGGGCGTCCGAAAACCTGTCAGGACTTTACTTTACCCCAAATTACATGACGGAGGTCATGTAGTGGAGAGGACGCGAATATACCAGTATTAAAGTATTGTATTCCGACGAAGATTCAAAGTTAAGCGTGCTAGGGTGAGGGAAATTTCACGATGGGTGACCCCCCTGGGAAGTTTCTGAAAACTTTACAACTTCAGCCAAAAGAAGCGAATGGGAAGCTAGAGTAGTCTAAAGGGACTTGGAATATACTGAGTGGACGAATGTTTTAGGAGGTCACGTAGAACGAGGCAAATTAGACCGGTAAGGAAGAGGGAGATGTGTCACGATTTTGGAATCGAGGTGAGTTCGAGCAGTGTTTGGAAATATTATGCAAGTGAGACGATAGCGACTACGTGTCTGCGTAGGTGTGTGTCCCATATATGATTATATCAGCAGATATGTGTATCCCGGCAACTCTCAGGGCGGTATAGAGAAGGCCTTAAGCGGACAGGGTAGCAAAGCTTAAGTGGGAAATAGTACAGGTGGCACTAATGTTATAAGACAAGTTGATGTTGTTTTACCACGGGTTAAGTTTGGAAAGTTCGAATGCAATGATAGTTGGAAAGGAAAGAACACAAGTAGGTGGAAGGTCAGAGGACCAGAACATCAGAATCAAAAGATCGCCGGATTGAAACTAGAAACTTAGGCATAGGGTAAAGTATAACCGGGAATTATATTAAGTACGCCCCAAAAAGGTGAACGCTCACAGAAAAGAATGAATACGGCAAAAGTGAAGTGACACTGGGCGATATGTTTGGAATGCTGCAAGTTGAATAAAAGGGAATTATAAGGTGAAATAAGTAAGGTAATCGAAACTAGCGGGCTATCAAGGGAGAGTGAATTTCACATGTAGAAATACTTGAAGACATTACTCACGAAGGGTGTAACAAGATTCGATAAAAAGGAGAAGCTCAACTCGGAAGGTATTGAACTTCATTACAATACTCGTAGGGTAAGAAGGTTGCGTGCCGAAGATGTGATGTGTGTTAAGGTGCTATGGCAGAATAATAGCGGAGAAGCAAGGACTTGAATAGCTGAAGAGAAAGTGGAGAAGGAGGAATAAGTGGTAGCTGAGGCTGCAAGCTATAGTAATAATGATAGCCCCCGAGATCCTTATAAGACCTTGTAAGACTAATTGAACATTCGAGGACGAATGTTATAAAGGGGGGAAGGATGTTATATCCCGCACTTTCTGTCACACCCCAATTTCCGATAGGGTATGATGGGCACCCGACCCTTATCTAGGGCCGAGCGAACCCGCTGACTATCGTAATGTCCATACCCAAACTGGACCCACAAAACATAACATACGCACGTAATGAAAATTTTCGAGAAAACAAACATGCCTTTCGTTTTTTTTTCAAACCAAATAAAATTTGCAATAGTATAAAATCTATAATATAAGGCACAACAGCACTTCGGCTTATATAGCCGCTTGCCAAACACATCGATAGCATAATGCATACAAACACACCGGCTTACGTAGCCGCTTACAAAAAAACGGACCGACATATCATACACTCGACAACGTACGCAAAGTCTCTATCATAACTTCGAACACCATACAAAGCACTCGACTCGGCGGCACTCCGGAGGAAATGGAGCTCGCCTATCCGGAGGGAGCATCTGCCTCGCGCATCAGGCTCATCCGTGGGTACCGCGTGGCATGAAACGCAGCCCCCCGAAGAAAGGGGTCGGTACGAAATATGTACCGAGCATGTAAAGCATAGCATACATCAAACGAGGTCATAACTAAAGTAGGAAGTACGAAGAAAGTGAAGTCGTAATAACCCAACTATCTAAGTACTTACATCCGACACACAAATCATGCATACTCATATCGAACGCATCGTAATCCGTCATATGGAATGATAGCAACCGATGTGGGACCTGCCTCATCACCGGTGATCAAACTCATCATCGGAGAACAAACTCATCACACATCCTCACATATCAAATGCGGTCCATAGGACCGTGGACGATGCACGTGGTCGCACCCTATCTCGGCGCCTGACAACACAAACATCCGAAGATTTCAAATCTCCGTATCCCCGAACACAACACATCATCGCAACACATCGTAAGCCATATCACGGCATAACCCCATAAACGGAACCGTATGGCGAGGTCTGGGGCAACCGTAACACGGCATAACCCCGAATATATCATAGTGCGCATCGATCATATCCGGCCAGGATCCGGTGAAAGAGGTAACACGAACGCACGAACAGATCGTAAGTAACCACACGCACATCGTGACATCATCACGGACTCGGTCGAATGATCAAAACGAACCCTCTTTTGAAAATCCAAAACCATAGGCAAAACAAGTTTCCTCTAGAATCTCGCTCGGGGAATATCAAACTAAACTTCAGAAACCGTTGTTACGTATCAAAATCATGGACATAAAATCCTTATTTCCAACTCGACAGAAAAAAATAAATAATCATAGTGAATAAAATATTAAATTTTTCGAAAAATCCATAAAGGTGGCATAGAAAGGCCGCGGGCCCCACGGACGGGTGCCGACCCCCGTCCGAGCCCGACTACGAGGGGTAGGGGAGAGTGATGTCTTATGAACTTACATATTATGTTTTGGGGCGTTTCGAGGTCGTATGCAAAAGTTACGGACGTTCGTAGTTTTGGTCGTTTTAGAACGAGTCTCTTTTGAAAACAAGATTCTTTTGAAAATAGAACTCTTTTGAAACCTTAAAGTTTAATCCTACAAAAGACATAAGGGTCATAACTCAGCAGCGTTAAAGATACGAACATCAAGGAACTTATACGAATTGCTTACACAACATTCCAAACTCAACCATATCGAAGACATACAAACACGACTTAACTATGCTAAGGATGCCAACGGCAGCAAGCAAATACGATTCACAAATATATTCGAGATTTACGAATGGAATTTCCCGAGGTACATATCATGTTATACCTTAATTCCGTCTAAGACATGCAAAAAGAAGAAGGGTAAGTTCACATACCTGGTTTGCTTCCTAGGCTAATCCAAACTCAAACCTGTTTGCTCAAAATCTACAATAACATCGATAGGCATCGAACATTAGTCATACGCGCTAAAGAATCCAATTCAAGCCATTACTTTTTCACGAAATTTTGGGGCATTTCCCTTATAAATCCATCAACCACGAGAATTTAACTCGGCCGATTATCGACAACAACGAACCACAACAATTTACGGCAACATTAATAAATAATTTCAAACGCATTCTATCATTGATAATCCCTTTTCCCAGTAGTTCAACAACATTCCATTCATTCGGTGAACCTTATGCAATCAAGTCAACATCATTGATTTTCTACATTCAAGTATCAATCAGGAGGCCATTCAATTACGATTTAAGAGCGTTCCAAGCCATTCGCAAAACATTCAAATCCAGCCCATCCAATGTGTCGTACCACCCGAATCCCTCTAAATACAAGCAAACAATCAACAACACATTTCTTTCCTTCAAATTCATACGCAACCCATCCACAATCCCATACATTACAACATGATCTTCACAATTGTAAAAGAACATATAAATCATATTTACCTACAAAACAGCCCACAACAATCATAGCTTCAACTTGGATCATTAACTTCATTTTATGTCATAGAATTCATGTCGACGACAACCAAAATACAAGATAACATTAATTCATTTCATGCACACCATAAGCAGCCCCTATTTTCGGCCAACACAATAAACAACATTCCATGAGTTCATTCATCTTCTACACATCACAACAACACACAAACATGTTGCATACAACTAAATCACTATCATCACACCATACACACAACACCGACCAACCTTCAACTTTCACAACACAACTCTAACATCCATACTTTCATAAATTTCATCCATATTAACATACTACAATACACATAAGCCTTCCATAACTCATAAAACAAGATTACAACTTACCTTTCTTCAATTCCTCAACTTGTTCAAAGTTGGCCAAGGATGAATAACGAGTAGTCAACGGCAAAACAACGACTCCACGTTATTAAGCACCCTCAATTAGTAGGAAAACAAAAGAAAATAATTTTCCATGGTCAATTTTTGATCTTCCATTTTTTTCTCCGCCGCGTTCTCCTCTCTTCATCTTTCTCCATGTTTCTTGATTTTCCTTAAGAAACAAAGTGATAAAGATGACTAAGTCATCTTATACACACATATATAATTTAACACATGGCCCTATGGCCACACACACTCACATGACGGCCACCTAGGGCCATTTGCAAAATAATGACAACTTTTCATATTCATTTTTGGTCCCCAAATTTTTCCCAACTTTCATTCTCTAATTTTCCTTATTCAATCTTACCCTTAACAACACATACCCGACAAAAGGATGAATATGCACTTATGCATTGAGACAAAATCAACAAAACCGGAAATTAAAAGTCTTGTCCATACCTCGTCGCAACAAACTTAGAATATTCCAACGTCGAAATACGGGTGTAACGTCTTTCCCCTTTAGAACATTCGTCCTCGAATGTTGACTAGCTCTCGTAAACATCATAAGGATTTCGGGTTAACCTTTTCCTTCTTACTTTTGTCTTAATCTCACTCTTACTACGACCTTTCAAGTCGTATTACAAACACACGTCTTATTCTCTTTTTCCATTTACGGAAAATTTGAGTTTCTCTATACTTACTACCTCAAAACACAACGCGAGGAAATACCAATGATGTCTCACGGGCCAACATACATATATGCATATTATATCATATCACGGCCTCACGGGGCTCCCAACATCAACAACGATGCGAAAATGATAAAGCTTGCCTCGTGTGTCCAGCTCAGAAAACGGTACTGATACACTTTCTTTGTTGCTTTCCCGCACCAGGCTCGACTCGTATTTCAATCGTGAGTCCCATATCCTTGCCAACATACATCTTTCAAACCTTTACTTACTGCGCCAACTTCGTGACTTCCAACATCGTCACTTACTTCCTCTGTCGGGGTCATTCTTGTTGCAATCACAAATCGAGGTAGAGTCCCATCTCTGTGACTTGGCTACGGCACGATCTCGGATATGAAAGAAGAGTAACCATCCTAAATGCCCCGTAGCCTCTACATTTATAAATGTGGCGCGCAACACACCATAAACAAGACTCTCTTGGACACGACTTTGCGGAGACAACCCCTAGGACGGATTTTGCTTTGATACCACTTTGTCACGCCCCGATTTCGATAGGGTGTGATGGGCACCAAACCATATCTAGGGCCGACGAACCCGGCCGTGACCTCGTAATGTCCATACCCAAAGCGGACCCACAAAACATAACATACGCACGTAATGAAAATTTTTCAGAAAACAAACATGCCTTTCGTTTTTTTTTTCAAACCAAATAAAATTTGCAATAGTATAAAATCTATAATATAAGGCACGACTGTTGACGACGCTTATACCGCGCTTGCCAAACACATCGATAGCATAATGCATACAAACACACCGGCTTACGTAGCCGCTTAACAGACCGGACCGACATATCATACACTCGACCTTTGTCTGCAAAGTCTCTATCATAACCGAACACCATACAAAGCACTGCGACTCGGCGGCAACCTGGGAGGAAATGGAGCTCGCCTATCCGGTGGGCATCTTCGCTGGCATCACCAAACTCATCCCCGTTAGGTGCACCGTGGCATGAAATGCAGCCCCCCGAAAAAGGGGTCAGTACGAAATATGTCTGCAGCATGTAAAGCATAGCATACATCGAACGAGGTCGTAACTAAAGTAGGAAGTACAGAAAGTGAAGTCGTAATAGCTTGACTATCTAAGTACTTACATCCGCACACAAATCATGCATACTCATATCGACATCGTAATCCGTCATATGGAATGGCAATGACCGATGTGGGACACCGCACACCAAATCACCCGGTGATCAACTCGTCATCGGAGAACAAACTAAATCCCTGCACCGTCCCTCGCATATCAAATGCGGTCCATGGGACCCGGCGGACCGAGAACGTGGTCGCCACCCTGCTGGCGCCACAACACGGCCTAACTCAGGAAGATTTCAAATCTCGGTATCCCCAGGAACACAACACATCATCGCAACACGTCACCAGCCATATCACGACGCAACCGTAAACGAACCCGGCCTATGGCGAGGTCTCGGGGAACAAGTAACGGACGTAACCCGGGGAATATATCATAGTGCGCACGATCATATACCGGCCGGGGATCCGGTGAAAGGGTAACACGAGAACACACGAACGGATCCGTGGTAACCACACGCACATCGGACATCGTCGCGGACTCGATCGAATGATCAAACGAACCCTCTTTTTGAAAATCCAAAACCATAGGCAAAAACGAGTTTCCTCCGAATCTCGCTCGGGGAATATTAAACTAAACTTGGCTTGAATTTATTTACGTATCAAAAATCATGGACATAAAATCCTTATTTCCAACTCGACGAGAAAAAATAAATAATCATAGTGAATAAAATATTAAATTTTTCGAAAAATCCATAAAGGTGGCATAGAAAGGCCGCGGGCCCCACGGACGGAGTGCGGGCCCACGTCCGAGCCGACTACGAGGGTGGGGAGAGTGATGTCTTATGAACTTACATATTATGTTTTGGGGCGTTTCGAGGTCGTATGCAAAAGTTACGGACGTTCGTAGTTTCAAGATCGGTTTTAGAGCAGTCTCTTTTGAAAACAAGATTCTTTTGAAAACAGAGCTATTTTGAAACCTTAAAAGTTTAATCCTACAAAAGACATAAGGGTCATAACTCAACCGCGTTAAAGATACGAACATCAAGGAACTTATACGAATCCCAACACACAACATTAAACTCAACCATATCGGCCATCTGTTCTTGACTTAACTATACTAAGGATGCCAGCAGCCATGACAAATACGATTCACAAATATAATATTCGAGATTTACGAATGGAATTTCTAAGAGGTACATATCATGTTTATCATAATTCCGTCTAAGACATGCCAAAAGAAAGAGAAGGGTAATTCCTACTTTTTTGCTTTAGGCCCCAAACAACTCAAACCTGGGCTCAAAATCTCAAAACATCGATAGGCATAACATTATCATACCGCTAAAAATCCAATTCCCAAACCCTTACTTTCTCAATTTTGGGCACTTTTTTTAAAAATCCATCAACCCCAAATTTAACTGGGTTTCAAACAACAAGACCAAAAACAATTTCAAAAACATTTAAAAAATAATTTAAAATTCTATCTTTTAATCCCTTTCCCCCTGGTTCAAAAACATTCCATTCATTAATTGAACCTTAGCATAAAAAAACATCATTGATTCTACATTCAAATATCTCAAAGGCCCTTCAAATTTCGATTTAAGAGCGTTCCCAACCATTGCAAAAAATTCAAATCAGCCCCAAAACCAATGTTCTCCACCGAATCCCTCTAAATACAAAAAAAACAATCAACAAACATTTCTTTTCCCTTTAAATTCATACCCTTTATCCTTCCCATACATTAAAAATGATCTTCACAAATTTTAAAAGAACATATAAAAAACATATTTACCCCAAAACAAAAAATCTGCCAAATTGGATCATTAACCTTCATTTTATTCAAAATTCATTCGACGACAACCAAAAAACAAGATAACATTAATTCTTTCATGCCCCAAACACCCCAACCCAAAAAAAAACAACATTCCATGAGTTTCATTTCTTCTACCCTCACAACAACACCAAAATTTCAACAAATAAATCATATCTCACCCAAAACAACACACGGCCAACTTTCGCAAACCAAATCTAACATCCAAATTTTTTAAATTTCATCCCTATTAACATACTACATACCTAAGCCTTCCATAACTCATAAAACAAATTACAACTTACCTTTCTTCACAATTCCTCAAATTGTTCAAAGTTGGCCAAGGGTGCGGTAGTCCCCGCTTGAAACAACGACTCCACGTTATTAAACACCCCATTAGTAGGAAAACAAAAAAAAATAATTTTCCATGGTCAAT
Source organism: Lycium ferocissimum (assembly GCF_029784015.1). Classification (NCBI taxonomy): domain Eukaryota; kingdom Viridiplantae; phylum Streptophyta; class Magnoliopsida; order Solanales; family Solanaceae; genus Lycium; species Lycium ferocissimum. The sequence goes on along the minus strand of NC_081342.1, from coordinate 32,308,127 downwards.
TTTTTATCTTCCTTTTTTTTCCCCCTTGGCCGTTCCCCTCTCTTCTCTTTCTCCTGTTTTTGATTTTCCTTGGGCAACAAAGGATAAAGATGACTAAGTCATCTTATACACACATTATAATTTAACACAATGGCCCACACCCTCCACATGGCCGGCCACCAGGGCCATTTGAAAAAATTAAATTTTCATAATTCATTTTTTGGTCCCAAATTTTTTCCCAACTTTCATTCTCAATTTTCCCTTTTCCCAATCACCCCAAACCAAACAAAGGATGAATATGCATTATGTTGAGACAAAATCAACAAAACCGGAAAAAAAGTTTTGCCTACCTGCGCAAAAACAGAATTTTCAAGCGAAATAGGGGGTGTAACACTTTCGTCTGGGACTTGGGTAATTGCGGAAAGAAAACAGAGGTTCCCGGGATATAAAGTAAAGGTTTTAACAGTTTGTTTGCAACCCGTTATGATTTCATTGGCGTGAGATATTATGGGTTTTGGTTTTAAAAATTTGGGGTTATGGAAAGTTAGGCATCATATGGAAAATTTAAAAGAATTTTAAAAAAATTTGAATTTCATAAAAATTTGGCCATGTGGGGGCCACCTAATTTGGGGGGGCCCATGGCCACATGGATGTTTATTTTTGAAGCATTAAGATAAATTTAAATTTCCCTCACTTTCTCATTTTCAACACAGAAGATTGGAAAAAAATTGAGAAGCTTGGAGAGAATAACCAACCTTTTAAAGGGCAAAAAGGGAGAAAAAGTGACCCAAAAAAAATTGTTGTTCCAAGTAATTCTACTCTTTAGAAGGTGTTTAAAAATGGAAGGGTTTTGGATTAGTAAGAAAAAAGATTGGTTAAAAAGCAAGCCTGGCCCAAAACGGGAAAAGGGTATGGTTTAATCTTATATTTCATATGTTATAGATGGTTTGTATGTGTTGTAGTATGGAAATGAAAAAAAAAAATATGGATTGAAGTGGGGGGTTTGGAGTTGCAGGCCGTGTAGGTGTTTTGTATGTTATGAGCAATGAACTAATTGTTTTTGCTTGTTATGTGTGTTTTTTTAATGGTTGAAAGGATGGAAATCATGAAACCTTGAAGATTGGGATTTGGGGGTTTTGGGAAGTCTTAAGCCATGGTATCTAATGTTATATGGATTTTGTTGTTTTGTCATGTGTTTAGATGTAAAATGATGGGAATGATTCCTTTTTGGCTGCCCGTGGGGTGGTTAAAATTTTATATGGTCAATGTGTTCTTGAATTTGTAGGAAAAATGATGTTAAGGTATATTTTTGATGTAGTTATAAATTTTGGAAAGAGGAAATGGTTGTTGAAGTCCCTAATGTAGTTGATGGTTTGGGGAAAGGTAACTTGTGTTTGAGTCGTTTTGAATATTGTATGGATCCCGGGATGTTCTAAACATTGAATTTCGGATTATTATTTGAACATGTAAGCATCGATGTTAGTTTGAATGTCGGTTGTTAACATAAATGGGTGTTGTTGGATAGGGGAAAAATTATTAGCATTAAAATGTTTTTTAAATGAATTGTTAATGTTGTTGAAATGGTTTTTTTTGTTTTTGATTGTTTTGGGGGTTAAAACCGGGGATGTCGTATTTATGGGGGAGTGTTGCCAAAAATTTCGTGAAATAGAAACCAAAAATTGGAAAAGTCAAATTGCATAATAGTAACGGCAAAAGTGAATTTGCGTTTTCAAACGGATCGGAGTTTTGGAGAGCGAAAAAGGGGGAAAAAATGTAAAACCGTTTCCTCCTGCCCCAGGTATACTAGGCTTAATTTCCGGGGCAACTCATTTTGTAATCCACGTTTGAAATTGTCCCCTTTTTTTCGGGGGAAATTTAATTAGTTAAGTTGAAGTAGTTGAAAGTGTTAAACGCCAAAAATTTTTAAGTAAAACCCGATTCCAAGCTTTTTCGACCCATAAGCCTTTGTACATAAATTTTGGCCACCCGGTTTACCCCAGGGCCCCCTTTTTTGATTCTATCCTTTTTTAATTTTGACTTATCTTGACGGAAAGGAAACGTTTTGTTCTCCTCATTTTCTACTTAAAAATTGTTTAAAAAAATTCCCTTAAGTCTTGATTTGATTGTATCACGAACCCAACGGTTACAACCCCCGGATGTCCGCAGTCGCACTATGACTCCTCCGATTTCATTGATTCGATTTGTCATTTGAATGCTTCTGAGTCTCGGAAATAGCATGTCTTTTATTGCATTAGTTTCTCACTACCCCCGTGGGGTGCCTCAAAATTTCCCCAACCGGGCCCGGGGTATGTTCTCAAGCGCTTTCCTCCCCCAACCCCCCGTGCCCCCTGTGAGGGGGGTATGACATGACATGGGTCCGAAGAGTACCTTACATATATTTAATCGATTGGAGGGTGGCCACTTGGTATGTTACGATCGTTTCAGATATTCCCGTCGGATGATGTGTTTGGGGGGCGGGAGGGGGAGCGCCTTTTCGTTCCAGCCCAAGGGGGGGTGGGACTTTTTTTTCGTCCTTCTTAGTTTCGTACGCTTTTTGATTACCATGCACCTCGTTTTCTTTCCAATTTTTTTTCGATTTTTGTTTTTCTTATTCGTCTCTGCTTTTTTCGGATTTTCCCCTCGCCCCCCTTTTTTCGGGGGGTTTCGTGCCCGCAGGGCAACGTCGGGGTTTTTGATTGTTTTGGTTATTTTATTTGGGGTTTGGGTCCCCTTTTCCAGGGGCCCTATTTTGGATAGACTTTTTTTACATTTGTACATATTTAATGGGGTCGCGGGGGGCCGTCCCCTCATATGATTACGTTTTTTTTCCGTAGAGGTCTGAAAAGTGGGTGGGTTTGTATTGTTCGTAGTTTTTTCGTAATTTTAGCTTATCTATTTTTAAAGGCCTTATCGGTCTTCGTGCGCTATATCCTTGACCCGATTAAATTATTGTTTTGTTTACTTTTAATATTTTGCTAATTTAGGGGAGACGGGAAACCCGTAAGTCAGTCGCGGCCCGGAGTTGGCGGACAATTTGGACATTGGGTACAAAAACGAAACCCCCACGGGTACGAATTTGACCACTATATAAAGGGAATAACCCCCCTTTTTTTCCCAGTTTTTTCCCAAAAAAAACAAAGAGGGGGTAGGGGGAAACTAAAAGTGACAAAGTTCAAGTAGCGGAGTAGTAGTTTGGTTTGGGTAACCATAGTGATTCTAAAATTTTTCGGGGGATTTTCGCATGGGTTCAGGGGGAAACTTAAGAATTATCGTTTGGGCGGGAAAAAAGGGATGAAACTTTTCTCTTTTTGTATTATTTAAGGCTTATTTACAAATAAAGTCTTTAAAAAATTGTATATGTTTTTAGTCATGGAAGTTGAAAATGGATGTAAAATTTTTGGGAAATTTTTTTGTTGGAAATAGTTTTTGTGTTGCTTGTTTTTGTTGTTGTTGGTTTTTTAGATTGCGATTTCGGGGTAGGATATAAACAAAAATCTTTTAATTTTGGGGACTAAAAGGGGAAA